>NW_004444119.1:1322607-1444876 GCF_000243295.1 Trichechus manatus latirostris | reverse complement strand
GGTGGAAAGGAGGAGTGTGCTGTCACAGTATGGGGAGAGCAATTAGAATCACATAACAATGTATGTATAAATTTTTGTATGGGAAAAAATAAAAAAATTTTAAAAAATGTGGTCAGATCAGCATAATTTCCTGTAGTCTTCACACTTTATTCCATTTATGAATCTAAATTACAGTTTGCATTTTTTTTTTTGGTTGTTGTTTACTAGCCACAGTGCACCATTGTATTACATTTACTTTATAGTCAACTAAGATCCTCAAACTACCTGGTAGGAAAGTAAAAAATTTAGCACTCAGATATTTGGTGTCAAATATCATATATTCAAATATTCTAAATATTTGAAATGAATTTTCCATTTTATTAAAAAATTTAGTCATTTTAATCTCCTCAATACTTTGAAATAATTTGAAACTATGACAATTTAAAGGTTCGGTTTCTAAAAGCAATTGAATATATACTGAAGTAGAGATTAAGCTTATTCTCCAAAAAAACTGCTAGTAATTTAGTGAAGGAATGCAATTTCCATAAAGTCTAAAATAGTAGCCTTAACTTTACTGTCATAACATATATGACTAATCAAGCTTTGGGTGAAAACAAGATTTTATGTAATTCAGGGGATACTCTCAGTAAACTCCATTATTTCACCTGCCCCTCAAGAAAGCAAATTAGAATAAAAGGAGTGAGGTCGAAAAATGTTATTCAAGATAGTTCATAGATGTAAATGTTTTAGTAAAAACAATGCAGCTTCTAGAATAAAACATATTTGTATATTCATTACTTTGAGGTAGGCAAAAATTGCTTAAAAAAACAGACAAAAAAAGCATTACCAAATTAGAGATGTACTGTTACACATTTTTTTACACTATACTTATAGCAATATACTATTATTTGAAGATATAATAAATTGAAGATGTACATTGTAAACTCTAGGACAACTACAAAATTATTTTTAAAAATATATAAATAATGAGTGAATAGTGGTGATAAAATGATAACCTAAAACCTCTGAAGCCAAAAGCAGACAAAAGAGATAAAAAAAGAAAGAAAGAAAGAAATGGTGAAACAAATAGAAAAAATGAGAAAGAAGTAGATAGTAATCTAACTATATCAATAATTACATTAAATATAAATGGACTAAATACAATATTAAAATGCAGAAATTCTCAGATTGAAAAACAAGAAATAGTAAATATGTTCTCTGCAAGGTATCTACTTTAGATTAAAGGACATAGGTAGGCTAAAATTAATAAACATTTTATGTTAATACTGATGAAAGTGTGACTATATTAGTATCAAATAAAGTAAATGTCAAAAGAAGGGAGAGTGCTAGGGATAAAGAGAGGCAATGCATAACTATCAAGGATCAATTTACTAAAAAAGACGTAACAATCCTAAACGTGTATGCATCTAACAATAGAGCTTCAAAATACTTATTGTTAGTTGCCATTGAGTCGAATTCAACTCGTAATGACCCCATGTACAACAGAACGAAATATTGCCTGGTCCTGGTCACGATCATTGGTATGCTCGAGTCCATTGTTGTGTCTGCTGTGTATTTTGAGTCCCTAACTGAGGGGTCTCATCTGCCAACACTATATCAGACAATATTATGTTGTGACCGTAGGGATTTTAATTGGCTAATTTTTGGAGGTAGATGGATAGGCCTTTCTTCCTAGTCTGTCTTAATCTGGAAGCTCCCCTAAACCTGTCCACTGTGGGTGACCCTGCTGGTTTTTAAATAATGGTAGCATAGCTTCCAGCATCATAGCAACACACAAACCACCACAGTATGACAAACTTACAAATGGGTGGCACCTTACAGCTGTAGGCTCCTTTAGCTTCCAGATTGGATGATGGTAGTAGAAAAAGAAGACATTGCCTACTGAAATATCTCTTAGAGGAGTGAATTTATAGTTTTATACATACAATGCTTAGGTATCTCAACATTCATGAACTTACAATATTCATGAACTACATTTTAAAAAAGATCCTAGAATTTTAGCATGGAGGAGTCAGTGCAATACAGTAACCGTTTTTCATTTCCTCATTCAACAAGTATTAAGGAGTAAATATAGTCCATATAAGGAGCCCTGGTGGCACAGTGGTTAAGTGATCAGCTATTAACCAAAAGGTCTGCATTTCCAACCCACCAGCTGCTCCACAGGAGAAAGATGTGACAGTCTGCTTCCATAAAGATTACAGCCTAGGAAGCCCAATGGGGCAGTTCTCCTCTGTCCTGGAGGGTCACTATGAGTCAGACTTGACTCGACGGCTATGGGGTTTATAGTCCATGTGTCTAAGTAGTTTGATTAAGAATCTGGAAACTCTTAGTGAGTGGTGGAGGATGCTTGTATTTCTTCTGTTAACAAGAAAAATACATAAAGCAATTTGAAATTCTGTTGTTTTTGTTGTTGTTGTGTGCCCTCAAGTTGATTCTGACTATGAGTTTGAAACTCTAGGAAAGACAAAGAGCCATACGAAAAATTAATGATCATAATATTAGCACGATGGTAGAAAGCACGGACTTTGGAGCAGCGTGCTTATGTATGAATTCCAGCTCTGACATTTAGCCCAGTGGTCCTGGGTAAGTTACTTATCCTCTCTGTGCCTCATTGTTTTCATCTATGAACATAGGGTTAACAACAGGTATGACAAGTTAACATATGTAAACTTCTTAGAATAGTACTGACATGTGTTAGGTGTTGTAGAGATGTTTTCCATAAAATAAAATACAGCATGACTTTAAACAACTTATGACATGTAGGAAAATAATCAATTTAACCTTGATGCTTTAAACACTCTCTTTCGATGGACATAGATTGAGTGAAACAGGTTCACTTTTTTCCACCAGCTCAAGCTTTTGGTTTTGAAATAAATAAACTTGTGTAGTTCTATGTGAAGTTCTTCTTTTTTTTTTTTTTCGATTTTTAAAAAGAATCCATAGGCAACACATGGAATAATGTAAAGAGTATAATAATTAAGTAAAAAATGTAGTGGGATAACCTGCCAGCATTGGAGGTGACAGGGTTGAGGCAGTTTAGAGTTGCTGGTTTCCAAATCCTATATTATGTGAAGTCAATAAATGCCTTATTTTGGATGCAATATTTGTGTAACGAGAAATAGAGGGTTAGACATATTTTTTATTCTAAATCAACTTTAAAAAGGCTCCCTAGGTGGCACAAATGATTAAGTACTGGACTATTAACCAAAAGGCTGGCAGTTCAAACCCACCCAGAAGTGCCATAGAGGTAAGTCCTGGCAATCTTTTCCAAAAGGTTACAGCCTTGAAAACCCTATGGAATACAGTTCTACTCTGCACACATGGGGTCATCATGAGTCAGAGCTGACTCAACAGCAACTGACAGCAACAACAACAACTGAAGAATAAAAGTAATGGTCGAAAAAACAAGAAAAACTCAAGGAAGGAAAAGGAAGAGATAATGGTGTGTCTGAACGCCTCATCTTTCCCAGCAGGGTAGTGAACGGACACTATCTGAAGTTAATAAATAAATAAGGGCATATATTTTAAATTATGGTGTTAACCACCAGAATAACTAAAGGTAACATGTGTTTACTGGAATGAGAAATGGAAAAGAAGAGATGTTAGTTGTTTAAATTTAATTACTTATTGTTTTGACTTATTTTTTTAACATATACATTACTTTAAAGTAAAAAGAGATGTACTTTAAGAGAAGTACCCAAAATACTGGGAGCTTACACTATATCAAATCATATCCAGGGTTATTTTCCTGGACTGAAGGGAAGAAAAGGCAGGATCATTTCCAGAATTATTGCCGAAATACTCCTTACGTGGATCAAAAGAGAAAAAAATCTTCATGCATTTTCAACAGGGAAATACAATTTTAAATGTTATTTTCCTTCCCTTTTAAAAATAAGTTTTTCCTTTAAAGTCTTTAATCCTTATAGCCTTTACAAAAGAAAAAGGAAATAAGAATATCGCCATAATTGAGATATAAGAAAACTTCAAACACAGGTTGATTTTTATGATTCCTAGGAGGAAAATCTGATAGTTACTTAGAATGAGAATCTGAATAACCATGATGTGTTGCATAGCTTTAAAAATAATTTGTTGGTGGCTGTTACAGTTTAAACCAGTAACTTCTTGCTTCTTTGGAAGGTAAATAGCTTTTTTGACTTCCAAACTGCAAGGACAACTTAGGGTCAAGATAAGGTGTCTGGCTGATATGAAATAAACAAGGCTGTCAAAATGGCAGAAGAATGGCATGCACCTGCCCCAGATACTGACACAACCACCTATTTCTGGAAGTATTTGGACTCCAGGGAGTACTCAAAGGGTCCAGAGGCTACTTAGTCAACCAGCCAGTTCTGGAGTTAGTTAATTCTGGAATTCATAATTCAATGCACATACAGCTGGCGATTGCAGCCAGGGCATCTTTAAAATGTCTCTCTATCAGGAACTTTCAGTCCTAGCTCTTCTTGAGGAGACAGAAACACTTCTTTAAAAGCAGAAGGAAAAAGGAGGCCAAGGTTAAACAGTGCACTGGGAAGGTAATGGAAATAAAAAAGAGAGAAAATAGCACCACTGAACTTTCTCAGGTTCAGAGGGACCCTGGGCTCCTATTTGGATCACAATGCTGAAAACGACACACTAGTATGGTCCCACCATTATTTGTCTCTTACTCAGCACAGTATAGAACTAAAGAATAAAAAACCAATGGCTACAATAATTACCGATGAAGGCTGTTCAACATAAGCTATCATTTACCTGAATATTTCATAGAAACAAAGTTGCCTTGAAATTACCATCATTTTTAAATCTCACATTTTAACTCACTTGAAGAGTCATCTATGCCAACGTGCTCTAGGGGCTCACCTGAATATCTGTCAATTCCACAGAATTTTTTAAACCCCTGTTTAATTAATGAAGCCATATTGCAACAGGTTCTTACTCTACTTTTTAAATTTGATCTCCATGGCATTCTAGGAACCTAAAGTTTCCATGAGCACACATCCTCATGCTTTCCTTGTCACAGGGAATATATACTTATTTTCGAGTTGCTGAGGCAATTACGCTAACCAACAGATGCCTGTAGCAGCTAATCAAAGTGATAGCCTGAAAGTTCCCAACTTCTCAGGAGACCCCATCTTTGCCTCCAGCTGAAGCATGCCAAATAGCACAATGGCCTGCAAAGTAATGACTCGACCAGCCTTGATGAAGTTTGTAACTAACCCATCATTTTGTAAAAGCATTGCGAATGCAGCTTAAGGGAGGCGCTACGTAAAGAAAGAATTTCATAAAATAAGAAGACATCTGTTGCTTCCCGTTTCTGTGGAGCCTAATATTGTCAAGTTCCTGTGGCTAGCTTTTGGTCCGCTCATATTTCTAGGACAGGCAGAAATCTTCCCAGTGAGCTCTTTAGAGTGTGAACATCAGAACTTCAATAGCCACATTATGAAGTAATAAATATAATACCGATGTGGGTCATTTCTTGAAATGCCCATCCTTCACATGGTAAAACACTGCAGCAGCTACAAGCAAATCAAATTGAAGAAGAAGAAAAACGCATATCCTGAAATAACAACCAAGGACGAAAGTTATTTCCTAGTAAAATAAAAGTACCCAGTGGCCGGAATTCCCTCAGGTTTTATTACGAGCATCCATTTCCGGTTTTTTGTTACACTTTATTGCCTCAAAACATTAATGCATTTGTCTGCAACGGTGCTTCTTCTTTCCGGCCATTTCCCACTGCATTAGGGACAAAAGCTCATCCAATGATACCCATTCTATTTCAGCTTTATCACTTCACTATACTCAGAAGGGCTGGATGCAATTTAAAAAAAATAAAGTGAAATAAAGCCATGATTTCCACCATCTGAAGCCTGCTTTGAGGACTCATGAAAACATGGTGGCAGAATGATGCAGGTAGACAGACGAAGGAAAATACTTCCACTTTAAAGGATTTCTATCTATTGAAACAAAACAGAAAACCAGCCTAGACTGTAAAAGCCCCCATACTACACAGTTTTCCAAGGTTAAATAGCAATTGGTGTTTAGCATTTTAATCTGAAGTTTCACTTTAGGGATTCTTACTCGGTTTTGATTCCAGAATTCAGGATATTCTAATGATGCTTTTTTCCAAATGCATGTACTTTCCAGGATTCCATAAGGCTCACCCTATTTAACACCAAGAGACTGAAAATGCATATTCTTTCAATTTTGTTTATTCTTCTTCTCCACTGACATTTCCACTTCTTTCTGTGACTTTCCCCACCTCGCATCACATGTATGCCTTACGTATCCTTCCAAGTAACTCCTTTGAGGTGTTCCTCTCCCTTGAAACCTGACAGCCCTTTATCGCCCTTATTGCCATGCTGTGTGTTGGTCCTTAGCTTGAATGGCTTATATCATTATTCATGAAATCTCAGAATTATGGAACATCTGTAGTTGGGATGAAGTAGGAAAAGCAGAGGTCCCCAAGTTGGGACAGAGGCACGTGGGTGTTCCAGTCTTCAGCCTATGGTCTGTATGACCATGGGCTACTGATTCCCCTTTTCTGAACTCCAGTTTTCTCATTTCTAAAGTGAGGTGCAGTCCTACTCATAAGATTGTTGTACAAGATGAGATAACATACATGAATAGTTATTCCACATCATTCTGCTGAGTTTCTCAAAACAGGCTACTGTGGCCTCTCCACTCCTCCATTCTTCTTCTCTGCTTCCAGACGACTTGGTGTACAACTCCACATTGACATGATTACATTGTGTTGAAGTCTGTTATGTTTGCCTTCCTTGATAGTCAGTGTCTCAAAGACAATAACTTGCTTACTTGGATTTGTAGTTTTCTCTAAAGGAAAGAAGTAACAAATATTATTTACTAACATGTCATTGTTATGTTGTTAGGTGCCCTAGAGTCAGTTCGCACACGTAGCGCCCCCATGTACAGCAGAACAAACTACTACCTGGTCCTGCTCCAACCTCATAACTGTTGTTTTGCTTGAGCTCATTGTTGCACTACTGTGTCACTCTAGCTTGTTGAGCATCTTCCACTTTTTCACTGACCCTCTACTTTACCAAGCATGATGTTCTCCAGGGACAGGTCCCTCCTGATAACATGTCCAAAGTATGTGAGGTGAAGTCTTGCCATCCTTGCTTCTAATGAGCATTCTGGCTGTACTTCTTCCAAGACAGATTTGTTTGTTCTTCTGGCGTTCCATGCTATATTCAGTATTCTTCACCAATACCATAATTCAAAGACATCAACACTTCCTAGGTCTTCCTTATTCATTGTCCAGCTTTCACATGCATATGAGGCAATTGAAAACATCATGGCTTGGGTCAGGTGCATCTTAGACCTCAAGGTGACATCTTTGCTTTTAACGCTTTAAAGAGGTCTTTTGCAGCAGGTTTGCCCAATGCAATGCATCTTTTGATTTCTTGATTGCTGCTTCCATGGGCATTGATTGTGGATCCAAGTAAAATGAAATCCTTGACAATGTCAATCTTTTCTCTGTTTAGTATGATGTTGCTTATTGATCCAGTTGTGAGGATTTTTGTTTTCTTTATGTTGAGGTATAATCCATACTGAAGGTTATAGTCTTTGATCTTCATCAGTAAGTGCTTCAAGTCCTCTTCACTTTCAGCAAGCAAGGTTGTGTATAGCAGGTTGTTAATGAGTCTTCCTCCAATCCTGATGCTCCGTTCTTCTTCATACAGTCCATCTTCTCAGATTATATGCTCAGCATACGGATTGGATAAGTATGGTGAAAAGATACAACCCTGACACACACCTTTCCTGATTTTAAATTACACAGTATACCCTTGTTCTGTTCAAACAACTGTCTCTTGGTCTACGTACAGGTTCCTCAGCAACACAATTAAATGTTCTGGAATTCCCATTCTTTGCAATGTTAGCCATAATTTGTTATGAGCCACATAGTCAAATGCCTTTGCATAGTCAATGAAACACAGGTAAACATCTTTTTGGTATTCTTTGCTTTCAACTATGATCCATCTGACATCAGCAATGATATCCCTGGTTTCATGCCCTATTCTGAATCTGACTTGAATTTCTGGCAGTTTCCTGCCGATGTACTGCTGCAACCACTTTTGAATAATCTTCAGTGTTCTGTTGTATCACTTTCTTTGGAATGAACACAAATATGGATCTCTTCCAGTTGGCTGGCCAGGTAACTGTCTTCCAAATTTCTTGGCATAGACAAGTGAGCACTTCCAGCTCTGCATCCATTTGTTGAAACATCTCAATTACTATTCCATCAGTTCCTGGAGCCTTGTTTTTCGACAATACCTTCAGTACAGCTGGGACTTCTTCCTTCAGTACCATTACTTCTTGATGATATGCTGCCTCCTGAAATGGATGAATATTGACCAGTTCTTTCTGGTACAGTGACTGTGTATTCCTTCCATCTTCTTTTGATGGTTCCCGGGTTTTTTAATATTTTCCCTGTAAAATCCTTCAATATTGAAACTCGAGGTTTGAATTTTTTCTTCATTTCTTTCAGCTTGAGAAATGTCGAGCGTATTCTGCCTGTTTGGTTTTCTATCTCAGGTCTTTGCACATTTCATTATAATGCTTTATTTTGTTTTCTAGAGCCACTCTTTGAAATCTTCTGTTCAGCTATTTTACTTCATCATTTCCTCCTTTTGCTTTAGTTACTCTGCATTCAAGAGCAGCTTTCAGAGTCTCTTCTGACATCCATTTTGGTCTTTTCTTTCTTTCCTGTCTTTTTAATTACCTCTTGCTTTCTTCATGTATGATGTCCTTGCACAACTCGTCTGGTCTTTGGTCATTAGTGTTCAACGCGTCAAATCTATTCTTGGGATGGTCTCCAAATTCGGGTGGGATATACTCAAAGTTGTACTTTGGCTCTTGTGAACTTGTTCTAATTTTCTTCAGCTTCAACTTGAACTTGCATTTGAGCAATTGATGGTCTGATCTGCAGTCATCCCCTCGCCTTGTTCTGATTGATGATATTGAACTTTTCCATCATGTCTTCCCACAGATGTAGTCGATTTGATTCCTGTGTATTCCGTCTGGGGAGGTCCACGTGTATAGTCGCGGTTTATGTTGTTGAAAAAGGTATTTGCAATGAAGAAGTCCTTGGTCTTGCAAAATTCTATCATGTGATCTCCAGCATCGTTTCTATCACCAAGGCCGTATTTTCCAACTACCAATCCTTCTTTGTTTCCAACTTTCACATTCCAAATCACCAATAATTATCAGTGCATCTTGATTGCATGCTTGATCAATTTCAGAAGTTGGTAAAAATCTTCAATTTCTTCATATTTGGCTTTAGTCATTGGTGCATAAATTTGAATAATAGTCGTATTAACTGGTCTTCCTTGTATGTGTATGGATACTATTGTATCACTGACAGTATTGTACTTCAGGATAGATCTTGAAATGTTCTTTTTATTATAAATGCAAAGCCATTCCTCTTCAATTTATTATTCCTGGCATAGTAGACTATATGATTGTCTGATTCAAAATGGCCAATACCAGTCCATTTCAGCTCACTAATGCCTAGGATATTGATGTTTATGCATTCCATTTCATTTTGACGACTTCCAATTTTCCTAGATTCATACTTAGTACATTCTCATTCTGATTATTAATGGATGTTTGCAGCTATCTCTTCTCGTTTTGAGTCGTGCCACATCAGCAAATGAAGGTCCTGAAAGCTTGACTCCATCCACTTCATTAAGGCTGACTCTACTTTGAGGAGGCTGCTCTTCCCTAGCCCTCTTTTGAGTGCCTTCCAACCTAAGGGTCTCATCTTCTGGTACTGTATCAGACAATGTTCCCCTGCTATTCATAAGGTTTTCACTGGCCAGTTTTTTCAGAAGTAGACTGCCAGTTTCTTCTTCCTAGTCTGCCTTAGTCTGGAAACTCTTCTGAAAACTGTCTACCAAGGGTGACCCTGCTGGTATTTGAAATACCCATGGCAAAACTTCCAGTATCACAGCTACACACAAGCCACCACAGTACGACACACTGACAGACATGTACCTACTAGCATGGGAAGTACTTAAAAAACCAAACCAGTTGCTATCAAATCAACTTTGACTCATGGAGACCCCATGTGTATCAGAGCAGAAATCTGCTCCATAGGGTTTTCAGTGGCTGATTTTTCAAAGTATATCCCCAGGCTTTTCTTTCAAGGTGCCTCTGGGTGGACTCAAACCACCAATCTTTCTGTTAACAGCCAAGCATATTAATTATTTGCATCACCTAGGGACCCCAAGGACTCCTTAGTATGTACTTATATACTTAATAAATGAATCAACACACATTTTAGACCATAAAGTACCATATAAACATAAGGTGTTACTAAATACAAATATAAGTACACTTGAAAGACCCTTTCATATGATTTATAACATTTTTATAAATGAGAGACCAGAGGTACAGAGAGATGCAATGACATTATCACATCCCTTGGTTAGTTATTGATGTGTTTTAAAATAGAGCCGGATTTCATGACTCTTAATTCAGAAAGCCCTCCAATGTTCTCAGGCCTTTGTGTGTATATATTTACTTATCATGTAGATTACAATCTTTTTAAACCTAAAGACCATGTAATTTATTTTTGTAAAGTTGTTACCATTTCCAAAGTGCTTAATAAATGTTTGGAAAAAACAATGGTGATAGCAATTGTTGTCATGATGTTGATGACGAAAAATTAGATGATAATATTTTGGGCTCCCATCGTATTTTCAATATCTACCTAAACTCACATATGCTTGTAAACTTTTGAGATACATTTATTGGAGTAAATAATAATGTAATTTTTTTCTTTTGTAAAAAATGGTAGAATTATTAAGCAAAATTCAAACGTATGTTGCTATGGTTCATTGTATTTTATTTTTAAGTAAGTGTCTATATTAATTTATGGAACAAAACATGCACTTCCACTTATGAAATTATAGTTATTTGATAATCTGAACTGCCTTTCTGTTACAATATAGTTAAATGTTGGAAAAATCAGAACAAACTTATTTTTAGTCCTTTATTGAGCTCAGAGGAAAATAAAAGACAACTCCAAGAAAAAACAATCATGATATGTCTCTCCATTTTTTATGGTTTTCTTTGATTCCTCTCACCAGCATTTTATAGTTTTCATTGTACAGATCTTACACATATCTTGTTAGACTTATAACTTAAATATTCCATTTGTAATGGCGATATCGTCAATGGTACTTTTTTTAAATGTAGATTTCCAATTGTTCATTGATATTTTGTAGAAATATGATTGAATTTTATATGTTGGCATTGATAAAGATGTCCTTTATCAGACTGAGGAATTTCTCTTATATTCCCAGTTTTCTGAGAGTTTTATCAAAGTGGCTGTTAAATGATTTTTGTGCATTTATTGAGATAATCATGAGGTTTTTTTTTTTTTTTGGTCTGTAGTATGATGCATTACATTGATTTTTGAATGTTGAACCAGCATTGCATTCCTGGATACACTCCATTAGGTCGTGATATATTATCCTTTTTATAAATTGCTAGATTGGCTTTGCTAGTATTTTGCTCAGTACTTTTGCATCTGTGTTGTAAGAGAATTGGTTTGTAGCTTTCTTTTCTTATATTGTTTTTGTAATAGGGTAATGGTAGTCTCATAAATTAGATTGGGAAGTATATCCTCCTCATCTATTGTCTGGAATATTTGGTGTAGAATTTTTATTACTCTTTCCTTAAATGTTTGGTAGAATTCACTGGTAGAATGGTCTGTGCATGGAGTTTTCCTTTTTTGAAGGTTTTTAACTTTGAATTCAATTGCCTTAACAGATATAGGACTATTCTGGATATCTCTTTCTTCTTGAGTGGGTTTTGGCAGTTTGTGTCTTCCAAGGAATTGGCCCAATTATACTAAGTTTTGGAATTTCTGAGAATAAGATAGTAGTGAGGTTAGTATTCTTCATTTCTGTTTTTATAATTTGTATATTCTCTTCTTTTTTTGTCAGTCTGCTAGAGGTTTATCAGTTGTATAGATTGTTTCAAAGAATTAACTTTTTTGTTTCTTTGATTTTTTTCTAGTATTTCTCTATTTAATATCACTAATTTTGGCTTTATCTTTATTATTTCCTTTTTTGTGCTTCCTTTTGTTTAAAGTGTTTTTTTCCTGTGGTTTTAAAAGATGAAAGATTATTTTACTAATACGTAACATTATTTTCTAATGTAAACAGTTAATACTATAAATTTCTCTCTAAGCACTGCCAAATGTTTGTTATGATATGTTTTCATTTTTACTTTGTTAAAATATATCTTAATTCTCCTTGATGCTTCCCATTAACTTCTGGGTATTTAGAAATGTGTTCTTTAATTTTCAAATATTTGGAATTTTTAAGAAATTTTTCTATTATTGGTTTCTAGTTTGATCTGATGATGGTCTGAGAGCATTATTTGCATGATTTCTATCTTTTTCAGTCTGTCAAGGCTTTTAAATACTCCAGTATGTGCTCTCTTAGTGCATGTTCCATGTGTACTTGAAAATAAAGTATATTCTTCTGTTGTTGGATGGTGTATTCTATACACATCATTAGGTTCTCTGGTTTATAGTGTTGTTCACATCTTCTATATTCTTACTGATTTTCTGTCACTTATTCTATCAATTAATGTGACAGGAGTGTTGAAATTTCCAGCGGTAATTGTAGATGTCTATTTCTCCTTTACGTTCTATTAGTTTTTGCTGATGTATTTTGAAGTCCTATTTGAACTGCCAAACTTAAAGTGCCTAGCACTTAACCACTACGACACCAGAGTTTCCTATTATTAGGTCACCATACAAATATTCAGAATCTCCATGACTTCTTGCAAAATTGATATCTTTATCATTTCGTACTATCACTAAGCAAGTTAAAAATCCAGTGGAGCAAATTCCAGTTGGTTTAAAGCCCTGAGAATTATAATCTGTGCCTCAATACTTTGCTGTCTGGGCCTGTAGGGGCTGTGCAGTCCCTGCCTCTCCCCTCAAGGCTACATCAGCCTTAGCTTCTGTCCCGTTTCTGCCTGCAGAGTTTCATAAATCTGACAGCCTCCTTTCATTTTATCCCTTTCAGTCCATGCTGGCTGTGTCTCTGCTGATATAACATTCTCAAAAACCTTGTGAGTCTCCTGTGTATGCTGTGGGGATACATACCAGTAGACAAGAGAGCCCTTCCCATCTCTATTCCTGGCTTCCACTGAGGCGGTTGAGTGGATACATGAATCACACACCTAATTTCCTCAGGAAAAGTTTGTTTAGCCACAACCTCAGCCCTCTCTCCAGAGCATGTTTCCCCAATCATGCATTTCCTAATATTAGCATCCTCTGAAATCTAGATAAACCAAGAACCTCCCAAATCATCAAGCGCTGGTTTCTTTTTACTCAACAGTACTTTCCTCAATTTATCTCTCTCTTCTTGCATTTTACAATAAGCAGAAAGAAGTAACCAGGCTGCACCGTCGACACTTTGCTTGGAAATCTCCTCAGCTAAATATCCTAGTTCACTGCTTACAAGTTCTGCTTCCTAAACAAGTGTAAAACACAGTTCAGACAAGGTCTCTGCCACTTTCTAACAAAGACCATCTTTTCTCCAGTTTCTATCAACATATTCCTCATTTCTTTCAGAGCCCTCACCAGAAGCACACTTAACGTTCATATATCAACCAACATTCTGTTCATGATGATATATGTATTCTCTTAGATTATAAAGTTTTCTCTGCAGTGTGCCTCATTTCCTTCTAAGTTCTCACCAGAATGTCGTCTAAAATCCATAATTCTACCAATACTCTCTTGAAAACAATCTTGGCTTTTTTGGTATTACGCTGCTTCTTAGAAAAATTTTTGCAGCCTCTGCTCGTTATCCAATTGCACAGCCACATCTACATTTTCAGTTATTTATTACAGCGGCACCCCACTTTTGGTTTTAAAATGTGTATCAGTCAGGGTTCTAGAGAAACAGAACCAATAGGATTTGTAAGGAATTGGCTTATGTGATTGTGGGGACTGACAAGTGCAAAATCCATAGGGCAGGCTGGTAGCCGGAAACTCTTGGGCAAAAAATGATGCTGCAGTCTTGAGGTGGAATTTCTTCTTCCTGAGGAAAATCTCAGTTTTTACTTCTCAGGCCTTTCAAATGATTGGATAAGGCACACCCAGATTATGAAGGTTAATCTCCCTTACTTTAAGTAGACTGGTTGTAGAGGTTAAGCACATCTACAAAACACCTTCCCAGCAATATCTGGGTTAGTGTTTGAATAACCGGATATTGTAGCATGGCCAAGTTGACATATAAAACTAAACATCACACTCACCTATGAGTATCTGTCCAGTTGTGTAGGAAAAAAATCACCATCAGCTCTCATTGTGTCAACTTAGAGTTAAGAACTAGGCGGCAAAGGAAGGTGACATACTTATTATTTACTGTGATAGATTTAGTAAAAAAACTGTCCTGATCCAGAGCACCTCATGTGTGCAATCAGGGTAAATTAATAAAGATGAACATTAAAAAACCAACAGTAATCCCAGACTTACTGGAGGAGTTGAGACTATAAGACTCCCTGAGACTATCACCCAGGATACTCTTTAAACCTGGAACAGAAACTATCCCCTGAGGTCATCTTTTAGCGAAATAACAGATGGGCAAGCAAAGGATATTATGCGTGAGTATGGTGCTCCAGTAAAAAATTATCTATATGAGACCAAAAGGTCAACAGTTACTCTAAAAAAAAAAGATGAGAAAATAAGGAGGGCAGGGAAACTAAAGTACTGGAAATGGAACAGCTAGAACGCAATTAAAGAGAACGTTGACACATTGCGAAAAATTGTAACTCGTGTTGGTGAATAATTTGTGTAGAAATTGTCAAACGAGAACCGAATTTACTGCATAAAATTTCACCAAAAACCCAATAAATATTATTTTTAAAAAATCAGCAGTAAGTAATATAATAAAAAACAATTTTAAGGGAAAGTGTTACTAGTTTAATTAAATATTACCATTGCCGAGAACACTATCTAAAAAATGCACCAACAATTTTTGCTATAACTCAGTTGAAAGTTTCAACATGTCTTGACTGTGGATAATACTTGCCTAAACTCAGTGGATTAATATAAAATTAAACTGTATAGTGTTTATTCTGCAGTCATATTGGCCACATAATATACTTTTGTTCCTTCATTCATACATCTTTCTTTTATCAACTTATTTTTGGGGAGTCTTTTTAATTGAATTTATATTCTCATTAAGTTTTTTTATAATGTGAAGTCCATAAAGAAATTTTGTGGTTATTAATTTAAAATGTTTTGTTTTCTCCCCCAACTGGGTTCTTCAGGTAGGGTTGCTATGAGTCCAAATTGACTAGATGGCAACGGGTTTTTTGTTTTTTTGGGTTGTTCATATAGGTTTTATGTGTTTTTTCTTTATTTAATTGGCTAACTAGTTTATTAATTATTGCCATTAATATATTATTTGTTTTATTTTATTTTGGCCTTGAGAATATAGCCATGAACATGTCAGATAGTACCCCTGCACTTAGGCGTTTAAGTTCTTGAACTGGAAGATGAATAACCAACTCAACAAGAAATCCTACTTAATATTCTGTACAAAGGCCCAATCCACCCAGTCTGCAGTATATTCCAAGCCCCCTGCCCCAAATTACCCTGAAACACGTTTGCCTTGGAAGATGATAAATTTAGTAGCCTTTCTGCTTATACTGATGTCCCACTATAGTCTGTAGAGGGTTGCTGAGGGCTTATCTTCTCTGTGTATGTGCATTTTCGGTTTTTTAACTAAATTCACCTTCTCCAAATTATAGGATATTTTGAGAATATTTAGGATTTAATCAGTTCATTTTTTGAGTACCGCTTTTTGGGGGCAAAAATAGAATTAGATTTTTTTACCTTGATAGATCAAAATCTTCAATTTCTTACCTACCACTGTCCCATTTACTTTTATGAATGCAGCTGGTAAATTTTTACCTAGTATTTAATTTTATGTATTAGTTTGCATATTTGTTTAATTTATATGTGTATGTATTTTGGAACCCTGGTGGTGCAGTGGTTAAGTGCTTGGCTGCTAAGCAAAAGGTCAGCAGCTGGAATCCACCAGATGCACCTTGGAAACCCTATGGGGCAGTTCTATTCTGTCCTAGAGTCGGAATTGACTCCATGGCAATGAGTTTGGTTTGTATGTATTTTTCTCCTTCGTGTCCATTTTTCTTAGGTGTTGCATGAACAACAGTCTGTGGCCATGCTTTCTTTTGTCCTGTTTACCTGAAAATCTGCCACTTAATGTAAACCAGTTACTTGAATGTTTCCTGAAACAAAATTCTTGGATATTCCTTAACAAGTGATCTTTTCTGTCTCTCTACAGAGTCCATAGACATTCCAATAGATGATATCTGTCAGCTTCACACAACCATATCTGTAGGCTCTAGATGAGTATCTGAAATCAATAGAGATGGAATCCTGGTAATTAAATTATAGCACTTACATATAATTACACTTATGTAAAAAATATCCACCCCTACTCAGAGCTACTCCTGGATATGATAGACATAAATCTTTGTAAATGATCAATTCTCCTTGGGGTTGGAGGGGTGGGGAGGGAGAAGAGTGTTAATCTTTGAAATTACACTGGGAAAATTAGGATACTGGAACTATTTCACTTCAGAGAAATCATTTGATTCAAACTGCAGCTTTAAACACGTTCTTTTCAGTATTTTTTATCTTTGAAATTAATTCTGATGCAATTCTTTATGTGAAGCTTTATAATGAAAGAGATGAATCTCCTAGGCTGTTTTGCTTTAGGATTGAGATAAGCAGACTCTTGGACTCAGGAGTAGTGTATATGCATCTTTCTATCATTAGGAGTGGACATAACATTTGGAACTTAGTAAACATTTATCAAGGAGCCCTGGTGGCGCAACAGTTAAGCATTCAGCTGTTAACCAAGAGGTCCGCGGGAGAAAAGACCTGGTGATCGCTCTCGTAAAGATTACAGCCTAGGGGGCAGTACTACTCTGTCCCATTGGGTTGCTATGAGTCAAAAATCAACTCCATGGTACCTAATAACAACAACAAGCATTTAATTAGGAGCCCTGAGGGGCAATGGTTAAGTACTTGGCCGGTCACCCAAAGGTCAGGGATTCGAACCCATCCAGCAGCTCCGCTGGAGAAAAGACCTAGCGATGTGCTTCCATAAAGATTATGGAAACCTTATGGGGGCAGTTCTACTCTGTCCTATAGGGTCGATAGGCTTTAGAACTGACTCTATAGCACAGAAGTACAACAAAGCATTTAATCAATGAGTTGATGCCTGACTGAATAAATTGATTAATTAATTAGGACAATATCAGAAAGGTGTCCTGATCTCCTAAACATTCAATCATGTAACCTAGATGATTGCATTGTATTACACAGATTGGGTATTGATTGAAGATTGGGTATTTACCGCCTAAGAAATTCAAAAGGTCTAAGAGTATGCAAGTTTGCAAGAAGGTTGGCTTCGGGATCTGGTGGGGAAACAAGGTGGAAGCTAGTGCTCCTTTGAAGAGTTGGGCCTCTATGATGAGTTACTCAGGTGGAGAGGACACTGGGGACACCTGGGGATCAAAGTAGATTGAGTAGAAAATACTTTATAACTATACACAACTTTAGCTTGTCCTTTGATGATTATTAAATGGTAGGGGCATCAAGGGCCATCAATGGAGGAGATGGGAGAATCTGCAGGGGATGGGGACTTTGGAGGGAGAGAAGGTGGTACTTTAATCCTAACCCTGGGAACAATCAGATTTTCTTCAAAGCCTCCAGGGGAGAAAGTTCTGATTAGCTACTCTACCTGAGGCTGAGGGAATGAAAACCAAAGCGGATTCCGACTCATAGCAACCATATAGGACAGAGTAGAACCACCTCACAGGGTTTCCAAGGAGTGGCTGGTGGGTTTGAACTTCTAACCTTTTGGTTAGCAGCCCTAGCTCTTAACCACTGCACCACCAGGGCTCCATGGCTGAGGGAAGGGACTATGTACAATGATATCCTTGAGCTATAAAAGAAAACCCTCAAAAACTCTGTCCCTTAATGGCAATTCATATGTCTCAGTTTGTGATAAATTCAGTCAAAAGCTAGTGCCTATTTGGCACTATTTAATAGAATTACAGCACTCACCACAAAGGCACTGACCAGCCCACGCCTGGAGTTGTGCACCTAGGCTAGCTCTCATTCGAGGAGCTTGTCTCTGGCTTGATAAGTCTCTGTAACTGAGAGAACGAAGCATAGAAAACCATTTAGTATGGAGATTGATGGAAAGAACTGAGAGGAAAAATTACTCAGGGACTTGTGGGAGGGGGTGGTGTGTGATAACTCTTCCCAAATAATTGGTGCCCTGTCCACAGGAAGAGGTAAGATAGCTAATTTATGCTGCTTGAAACAGATGAGCTAAGAGCAAGGTATTTCAGTGTGGCAGTTTTCTGTTCAATATAAGGAAATTCTTTTTGTTAGAGTAGTCTAATGGAAGAGGCTACCCTGGAAGCAATGAGTTCTCATTAATGGAATGTTCCAGCAGAAGGAGGGGAAGGGGGACCATTTCCCTAGAACGTGCTAAGGGGACCTCTGCATTCGGTGTAGCTTGATCAAGATGTCTGATGGTGTGTCTTTCAACTCTAACTCTTAATGCCTTTATGCATTTCCCCCTTTTTTTTCTCTTCATGAGCTTTTTTAAAATTTAATTCAATTTTTACACTTGAAATTCTCTCTCCTCTTCTTTCTGTCCTTTAACTCACTGTTCATAATTGATCACCTTTTCTCTTCTCCATTTTTTTCACATACAAATCATATTCCATTTCAACAAGCCTCAAGAAATTTTCTTTAATCAAATATTGGTCCAAATATGTGACCATTGGTCATTGCCTAGTGTCTTAGTTATCTAATGAGGCTATAACAGAAATACCACGAGTGGGTGGCTTTAACAAAGTTCAAATTCAAAGCTATTGCTCTAGGGGAAGACTTTCTCTCTCTTTCAGCTCTGGAGGAAGGTCCTTATCTCTTCAGCTTCTGCTTCCTGGTTCCTTGGAGATCTCCATGTGTCTTGGCATCTATATTACCCCATCTCTCCTCTGCTTTCTTGTTCAATTTCTTTTATATCTCAAAAGAGACTGACTCAAGATAGGATACGCCCGACACTAATCCTGCCTCATTTACATAACAAAGACAATCCATTCCCAAACGGGATTATAACCACAGGCATAGAGGTTAGGATTTACAACACATATTTTGGGGGGACAAAATTCAATCTATAACACCTAGTTACAAAAATCTTTGCAAATTGCAGATTTTAACCAGACTGTGAACCTTATTATAGGATTGAAATGTTTTACCAAACATGCCTGACTCAGAGTTTGATTTTGTCAGAGTTCCGCTGGTGTCCTTGTCATTCTGCAGAAGTCAGTGATGGGATAAGCACAGACCATGAGAGATGGAGCCAGGCCCAGGCTCCTGAAAAACACTCAGGTTTTATTCCAAGCACAATATGAGCCAGCTTTGCTGATCCAGACACATTTCCATGACGCTCCTCCGGTTAGTTCTTCTCTGCTCCATTCATCGGGATGCTCTATAACTGTAATCATGTAACTCTGCACATCACTACTGTCAAATTCATAACAATGAATATTCCATTTGGCTAAGTTTTCTTTTTAATTCTGTTTTCCTCTCCAAGTGTATTGTCACCTGTTAAAGTAGTTCTCATTTATTTGTTAATTCATTCTCTAAAAAAAAAGTTCTTAGGTGTCAGCTCTATGCCTCTGCCAATCCAAAGCAGTGCAAAATAAATGAAAGATACACATCTACTAATCTCCTTTTAAGGAGCCCTGGTGGAGAAGTGGTTAAGCCCTTGGTTGCTAATGGAAAGGTCAGCAGTTTGAACCCACCAGCTGCTCCTCAGGAGAAAGATATGCAGTCTTCTTTCTTAAAGACTACAGCCTTGGAAACCTTATGGGGCAGCTCTACTCTGTCCTATAGCGTCGCTAGGAGTTGGAATCAGCTCAACGGCAATGGGTCAATCTCCTTTAAGTTGTATGGTCCAAGGAGCCTAGATTATGTTTTGCCCCCCAAAATATTTTGGATGTATTCTCCATCTCCTTCTGCAAATTACAAAAAGTGCATTGATCTTGGAATTGGAGGATATGAGTTTAAGGACAAGTTCTACCAAGTATGTAGTTTGAGGCTTTAACTTTTACCAGTTATAAAAATGTGAATAATATTGAATTCTATCTAGGTCATGGAGCCCTGGTTGAGCAGTGGTTAAGAACTCAGCTGTTAACCTAAAGTTGACAGTTCAAATCCACCAGCTTCTCCTTGGAAACCCTATGCGGCAGTTCTACTCCGTTCTATAGGGTTGCTATGGGTCAGAATCAACTGGATGGCAATGGGTTTGTTGTGGTTTTTTTGAATCTGGGTCACGTGTATTGCAAGGGGAAAAAGAATAGATACATAAAGTGCTTTACAATTATCAAATTTTAAAATTATTTATTAAACTAGGTCTATAAAATGTTATACAAATATAAATTAACATTGCTATTGTTATTATAATGTATGTTATTATCAAGTTAATATTTTTTAATTAATCTTCCTTTAACATGGAAAATATAGTTGGTCATGAATTATACATGAGACAAACTGAAAAGGTAGAAGGCATATATTTAAAAATCTAAATAATAAATGATCATAAAGTTACTGTGCTTAGTATAGCAACTTCCTTCTCAGAGTTATAAGTGTGCAATAGATAATGGCTATGTCTACATGATGCCAAAAAATTTGAAGCTTTCAATTATTTAGATACTTGGCACTGGAAAATAACACATGGAGCTTCACTTTCCATCCATGGAGACACATTTTCCTGTACATTGTTGCTGTTGAAATAAATGAGAGGCATTGCTTGCTACTTCATAATTTCTCTAGGCATTTGGAGAAAAGATGTATAAAACCGAAGAATCATTACTGAGTTGGAATATCACATTTAAGAAATCATTAGTGTGGGAAAGAAAGGAAGGATACAGGAGGTGGAGCTGTTAATAAAAAGTCAAGTCTTCCCACATCAGCAAATGTACATCACACTCGTCTATCCCTAAGCCTGTATCTCTGGATCCAAGAAAAATATTGTCTTGACTTAGTACTCCTCCTCCCAGAGAGAAAGGACAAAAAGTGTAATAGTGTGATTATTTCAACCTCTATTGGTTGACCACCTTCTGAGATGAGTTGAAGGACCTCGAAGTAGTCCTATGAAGTGCCATAATCAAACTTATTTGTTTCTTCCCAACTCGAAATAACCCTGCTCTCAAATGGTGACAATTTGACCACAAGCATATCAGGAGACCAACCACAATGCACACAACCCTTGTAATTTTCTTAGACCATCAGAATCCTGGCTCTCTCTATGGGTGGTTATTAATCATATTCATTTTAAAGATAATTTAGTTTTAAATACATTGTCAATGCAATTCTCTAGGGTACATAAAAAGTCATCTATCTTGTGCACATCTGCTTAGTTCCATTTCCTGGTCCTGGAGCAGCTGTCTAATATTTCTGCTCTTAGCTAAGGGAGGTGACCTAAAGTTGAGATGTGTAAAGTACATCCTGGTTGGCTTCAGAGTGTTGTAACGCCCAAATGTCTTTGGGGTCACTGCTTAAAAATGGTGCCAAAGAGTAATGGCTGCATAGTATGAACATTAGAAATGTTCTGTTTGGAGTCTTATTTTGTTCTTACCTGGCTTGTGTTGCCAAGGACCAGCTCTCTTCACTGGAGTGAAGTGTGAGGATCAGTATTTCAAAGAGTCTCTTTAAGAGACTCATAAAGCTACCTCTGTGAAAAGGCACTTCATGGTCACCCGCCGCCTTCCAATTTGCTTAGGTGTGTGGAATAAAATTTATTGTTTCTACAGCATACCATTAGTATTTAGATATTAGACTAAGTCATATGAAATTTATTTTTTATAGGTAAAAACAGGGTCAAATATTAGCAGTTTTGTATGGCTGAAACTAATACTTGGGAATATTTTTATTCCTTTCTACCTAAGCAAGTTTTTCCCTAGAAAAGGTAGTAATGCTTGCCAACATAAAGGATATTAATGTTCTGATTTGCCAACATACTTGAAGAATGACATATTTCCTTTAAGCAGTTCTAGTAGGAAGCTGCATTTTTATAAGAGCTGTTCAGAGTTGCTAGAGTAGTTCATGAAAAATCGTTAGTATGTAAAGCAAAATAACTTTTTTTTCCCTCAAATTGAGAACTTCAATAAAGTCTGGTAAGTAAATTATTCTATTTACTCCATTTTAATATTTATCAGATGTAAGATTTTTGTGGATATAAGAAAGTAATTAATTTGGAGGGGAAAATTGAAATATAAACATATCAATACATGTATGTATATATGTGTGTATGTTGATTGCAAGAAGCATTCCCATTTTAGAGCTATTAAACTAGCCCAGTGTGAGAATTAGGAGCAAATATTTATATCAAAGAAATTTTATTTATCCTGTTTGTATTGGAGAATATTAGGAGTTTTCGGGCAGAATCTAAACTATTCTTGTAAATACGTATGTGATAGGTTCAAAGGCATAAAGACATTTGGAATAAAATTTAATAGGTAAAAGAGCATCCTTAACTGGTGCTTTGTCGTTGTTAACTGCTGTCCAGTTGGCGTCTGATTCATGGTGATCCCATGCACAACGGAGTGAAAAACTGCCCAATTCTGCGCCATCTTCATGATCGGTTGTGGCTTGGACCGTTGTGATCCATAGAGTTTTCACTGGCTGATTTTGGAAGGAGATCATCGGAACTTTCTTCCTAGTCCAGCTTAGTCTGGAAGCTCTGCTGAAACCTGTTCAGCATCATAGCAACACACAAGCCTCCACCAACAGACAGGTGATGGTTGTACACTAGGTGCACTGGCCAGGAAACAAACCTGAGGCTCCCACGTGGGCCGTGAGAATTCTACTGCTGAACCGCCGCTGCCTCCTCAGTCCGTGCTTAGGTACTTCCACCAAAGACATTTTCACCTGGAAATGAAACACATTCTTGTTGACAGAAAGCATATTGATTCAAAAGTAAAAGGAGCTGCTAGTATCCAGGCCTCGAAGGAGTAAGGGTGAATAGTGTATGAGGAACCTATCACTTTGAGAAAAGATGTAGTAAAAAACAAAAAGGAACACCCTGAAAAATGTTGATTAAGACTGATGAAGGTGTATGAAATATTTTTTAACCTGTGTTCACCATCAGTAAAGGCTGGAATAAAGCTCTGAGGGAAATAATCCAACCAAACAATTGAAGTAAAGATGGACATTGTTGAAAGGCTTCTTGATTCCCAAGGTAACACAAGGTAAAGAAAGTTGAGGTTTACCTTGAAGCAAGGTCAGATTAGATGAAGAAGTGATTGATTCTAATACTAGAGATGGTTCTGGATGACATCACTGTACGTAAGTAATTTTGTTTGCTCAAAAATTGTTCAATTAGCAATTGATTTTTATTTGGTTTACTTTAATAAAAAAAAATTGTCCTTTTCAGATTAAAAATCTGAACACCACCACATGATTGACATGAGATATAGATGTATTTTGAATCTCAGTGACCCTATATGATGAGGAAATTCAGAAAAAATGTCTTCCTCTACTGCCACAATCCAAATGCTGTTGGATGCTATTCAGGAACTGAGAAACAGGCCAAGGCTTGTTTTGACCAATGTTTTTTGACTTCTTTAAATAGGTGACCTGACACTTGACCTGTTCAGTTGTATCCATTTTCCGACCTGTGTCCAACCTTCATTTTCCAATCTTCATCTCACTCCTGCACCCACTACCCCTGTGGTACTTTCGTTTGTGGTCATACATTATCCTATGCTCCCCACAGTGCTTAAATTAATGCTCAACACAAGAAATCTTATCCTGATGTTACACAGGAAGTTTCAAACACATGGAAGCACTCCACTGCTATGAAATGGTCATTTGGATTTATTTTGAATAAATTGTCGAAAGTGTTTTCCAAAATTTGTTTCTAATGCATGAAAAAATATATATATTGAAAGCCTTTTTTCAAGCTGATAACCCTCTCTCATAGAATAGGCTACGCCAACCGAGGTAAAAAAAATCTCTGCAGCAGTTTCAGGTATTGTCACCGATGGTTGATTATGTATATCACCGTAAACTATGTTTATAAATTATGTTTATTGTGTTATAATTAGTAGCGCTAACAGTGCATAATATCAATAAGGTCATTAAATATGTAAATAATAAATAATGGCAATATTAATGCTACCAAGCAGCAATGCTTGATAGGATCATGTACACTCAGTCAGCCCAGGACCATATTTCTCTCATTTCATCAGGAAGACATGGAACGGTGCCAGTCACCGGCTTAATGAACATAAAGCCAAGTGCAAAAGTTTCAGCCTTGCTGAGTGGATGGGAGAATAAAGGCTGCAGGTTGTTTCTTAATAAATAGAGAAATGCTGCAGGTAGAGTGTGGCCCATGTTCCAGAGCAGTGGCTTTTTGGAAATTTGGATATGAGGGGGGAGAAAAGACACCTAGTCAACTTTCCATTTAAAATGACCTCTGTTAAAATTTCCTGATACAGTTGCATCCATAATCCCAATAAATACATATGGAGATGTAGGAAAAAAAATATGGAAATTCAAACGTAGATAAAAACCAGGTCATCCAGGCAATGTATAGCCAGAATCTTTAAAAACTTTCTACTGACTCCCTGCTGGTGGAACTGAACTAAAGAACACAGTGATGGCAGATGCTGGGGGATACCAGGTGGATATATCAACCAGGTGACCAGGCTGAGAAAAGGAGCCACATTCAGTT
The DNA here is from genome assembly GCF_000243295.1 of Trichechus manatus latirostris. Lineage (NCBI taxonomy): Eukaryota > Metazoa > Chordata > Mammalia > Sirenia > Trichechidae > Trichechus > Trichechus manatus. The sequence goes on along the minus strand of NW_004444119.1, from coordinate 1,420,037 downwards.
GGTCAAAAAGGGGCCTGGGGCAGGTCAGAATAGATCCTTCTTTCTTTCATTTTATATGTGTATATATATATATATATAGTCTTTAAATGCAAGTAGGAAAAGAGAAAAGGAATATCCTGCACATAAAGAGAAAGAGAAAAATGTGAAAATAAATTTCCAATAGGAAATAAAATTAAGTTTTAGAAAACCCTTTGTTATCTTTTCAGTAGTATATATGTATGAAAAAAGAGTGAAATGTCAAAGCTGAAGAAGAAGCATGGCAGGATGGGGTGAAATGGGAGATAAGTAAGGGATGGGATTATTGCAAAGAAAGCAAAAGTACAATACCAGGACGAATATTTATATTGCAGGCAGTACATGTCAGTTAACACTAACCAGAAAATTGAATTATTAGTATGGAGAATAAGTTTGAGAAGCTGCCAAGAGGGGGAAACTGATGAAAAGGAAAAAAAATTAAATATGGAAAAGTCTCAGATGTGACAGAATGCCTTGTATAAAAAGATAGCTTTTTTTTTTAAATTGTACTTCAGGTGAAGGCTTACAGAACAAATAGTTTCTCATGAAACAGTAGTACACATGTTGTTTTATGACATTGGTTAACAACCCCATAACACGTCAACCCTCTAACTTCTCAACCTTTTTTTTGGTGAAAATACACATAGCCAAAAATACACCATTTCAAAAATTTCTACATGCACAGTTCAGTGACATTGACTACGCTCTTCCAATTGTGCTGTTATTCTACTTAAGATGAAGGCTTACAGAACAAAATAGTTTCTCATTTAACAGTTACTACAAATGTTGCCCTATGACAATGGTTAACAATCTCACAACACATCAACAATATCCTTACTCAACCTTGGGTTCCCTATCACCAGTTTCCTTGTCCCCTTCTGCCTTCTGGCCTTTGTCTCTGGACTACTGTACCTCGTTAGTCTCATTTGGTTTTATGGGGCTGTCCACTCCCAGGCTGAACAGTGAACCTCAGAGGTAACTTCACCACTGAGCTAAAAGGGTGTCTGGGGGCCATACTCTCGAGGTTTCTCCAGTCTCCTTTAGGCCAGTAATCTAGTCTTTTTTTTTTGTGAGTTAGAATTATGCTCTACGTCCTTCTCCAGCTCTGTCCAGAACCCTCTTTTGTGATCCTGGTGAGAGCAGTCAGTGGTGGTAGAAAAGACAGCTTTTTGAAGGAAAAAAAAAAAAAAATGAATAAGAGAGCCTTCGAAGGCAAAGCAGACAAACATTCCTGGACTCAAACAAGGTCTGGCGTGTAGGTCAGAAATTATTCCCATCATCACTGGGTTCTAGACAAACATACATCACGTCCAGTCCCCTTCATAATTCTCCACTCTTAAATATGAGTGATAGCCAAAGATTAGCGGAAATTTTTTTAAGAGAACATCCAAGATGAAAGACAAAAACCAAAACAAAATATTAAATCCATCTTGGAATAAAAAGAGATTGAGATTGGAGGAAATTTTTTTTAAAAAAAGAGAAATCGCAGATGTCCTCAGAGAGATAAAAGAAGATAATCTATTCGTGAAACAAGATCAGAATGCAATAAAAATGGAACATTCAGAAGTTAGGAAAGGCCTACTGAAAGTTAAAAATATGATATAAATTAAGAATTTAGAGAGTGGATTTAAATATAAAGTTAAGGAAATCTTCAAAAGAGCAGAGCAAAAAAGACAAAAAAAAAAATTGAAAGGAAAGATAGGAAAACTAGAGGACAAGTCTGGGGGCTCCAATTTCAGAGGGAGGTTTCTTTGTAGAATGAAATTCCAGTTAAAAAAAGTGAAAGAGTTGGAAGAAAGTTAATCAAGAAATAATTCAAGATAAATTCCCTGAATTAAAGGTTATGAGTTTCTAGACTGATTGGGAAACCCATCAACTGTCTAGCATAGTGATTGAAAATAGCTTCATACGAAGACAAAAACAAAAAAACAAACCTGTTGCCGTTGAGTCGATTCTGACTCATAGTGACCCTATAGGACAGAATAGAACTGCCCCATAGGGTTTCCAAGGAGCAGCTGGTGGATTCGAACTGCCAACCTTTTGGTTAGCAGCTGTGGCACTTAACCACTACGTCACCAGGGTTTCCATACCAAGACAAAGCACCATGAAATTAAGAAAACTGGGGACAAAGAAAATATCCTATACAATTCCAGAGAAAAATATGCTTCATACAAGGAGCCAAGAATGAGGACATTGGACTTATCAACAGCAGCTTAGGAGGCTAAAAATAATGGACAAATACCTTTGAATTTTCCAGGGAAAGTGATTTCCAACTTAGACTTCTATACCCACTAAACTACTAACCAAGTGTGAGATAAGAATAAATAAAATTTAAGCCTTGCAACATCTCACAAAGTAATGCAATGAACTCAGGAAAAATTAGGACATTTCAATAAAGTAACAACAATGTTAAAAATGCAAACATATTTTTTAAAAAGAACGGTGAATGCTCTAAGCCAAAAAGTTTTATCACTGATGTCTTCTGAGCCATCAAGAAATTAATAAATCAATGTGTATACGTTTTTTTTTGCTTAAATAAATAGGGCATGTACTCACTTTATTTTCTAAATCTGACATTTAAGTTATATGAAAACCAGGTGAAGATATTACAAAAATAAGAGAAAGAAGTAAACAATTGTCCCACTTACAAACTTACAAATTCTAAGTTTCTAAAATTAAATTCAACAGTATCTTTTAATAGTAACTCAAGTAGGGTTTACTGAAATAATACAACAAACCTTAATTGTAAGAAAAATTTTAGTGTAATAAATCAGATAAGTAGGCATAATAAAAATTCCATAGAGTCATAATAACACTGTTGTTAGAACGATCACTTACTAAGCTCCTATCAAGTGCCAGAAGCTGTGCTAACTCTTTGCAAGCACAATTGGATTCTGTGGGGAAGATTTCACAGCACTACACCTTTTGTGAAGGTTTCACAGCACTCACAGGAAGGTTAGGCTAGCAGCAGTTGCAGCTACCTTTATACCCAGACCTTCTGAGACTACAATATGAAGGAGGTTGCACTGGGAAAAATCGTTTGATTTTGCCTGGGTCAGCAACCTATGTTCAAGGAAATACACTTCTGTTTTAAGCTTAGTATTTATACTTCCCCCAAAAGATAATCCAATTGCATTGATTCCTGCCACTTTGGATAGAACACTCCGGCGGGGTGGAGTCTGTGACCAGCAGCCTGCAGGTGGTGGGCACCCTCCTACCTGTCTTTGTGGGCTCAGCTCCCATGCAAGAGGTAGCAAAGCAAGCCATCCAAGCAATTTTATGTATAACAATACATAGAAGAGCTTTGTATGTGATGAAAATGACTTCTCAAATTAGTGAAAAAGGAAGAATCCTTTATAACCAAGAATATAGTGAATGTTTGTGTGTGTGTGTAGTACAGTATGGTATCATACTATATTATATAACTTATTAAGATGTATTTTTAAGCTGTTTGTAAACTGGGCACTGTGGATTGAATTGTGTCCCCCCAAAATATATGTTGATATTCACAGATACCCAAAAACACAAGAAACAAACCCATTGCCATCAAGTCGATTCTGACTCATAGCGACCCTATAGATACCCTGGTACCTGTAAATATGATCTTATTTGGAAACAGGGTCTTTACTGATACAATTAGTTAAAATGAGGTCATACGGGATTAATGTGAGCCCTAAATCCAAGCACTAAAACCAAAAATCCATTGATGTCAAGATGATTCCGACTCATAGTGACCCTATAGGACAGAGCAAAAGTGCCCCATAGGATTTCCAAGGTTGTAATCTTTATGGGAGCAGCCTGCCACATCTTTCCCCCACAGAGTGGCTGGTGAGTTTGAACCTCTGACCTTTCCGTTAGCGGCCAAAGGCTTAACCACTGAACCACCAGGGCTCCTAATCCAAGGACTAAAATAAACAAAACAAACAAACCTGTTGCTGTCGAATTGATTCTGACTCATAGCGACTGTATAGAACAGAGTAGAGCTGCCCCATAGAGTTTCCAAGGAGTAGTTGGTGGATTCAAACTGCCAACCTTTTGGTTAGCAGCCAAATTCTTAACCACTGCACCACTAGGGCTCCATATAAGGACTAACCTAACCTAACCTAATCCCTTGTCTTTGAGTTGATTCCGACTCACAGTGGCCCTATAGGACAGAGTAGAACTGCCCCATAGGGTTTCTAAGAAGTGTCTGATGGATTCAAACGGCCGCCCTTTTGGTTAACAGCCGAGCTCTTAACCACTGTGCCACCAGGGCTCCATCATTCAAGGACTAGTGTCTTTAAAAGGAGAGGGAAATTTGGACACGGAGAAACAAATGTTCAGGGAAAACACCATGTGAGACAAAAGTAAAGTTAGGAGTGATGTATCTACAAGCTAAGGAAAGGCAAGGATTGTAGGTAATGCTGGAAGCCAGGAAGAGGCAAGGAAGGTAGAACATGGCCCTACCAACACTCTGAATTTGGACTCCTAGCCTCCAGAGGAAACCCTGGTGCCATAGTAGTTATGAGCTATGGCTGCTAACCAAAAGGCTGGCAGTTCAAATCCACCAGCTGCTCCTTGGAAACCGTATAAGGCAGTTCTACTCTGTCCTATAGTGTCGCTGAGTTGGAATTGCCTGGATGGCAATGGGTTGTTTTTTTTTAGCCTCCAGAACTGTGAAAGAATAAATTTCCATTGTTTGAAGACACTCTGTCTGTGGTGTCTTGTTATGGCGGCCTGAGGGAAGTCATACACTTCCAGTTGTATTTTCTATTTTCTCACCCTGATGCTCTGTTTTCGTTTTCAAGTCACCATGTTGATGTTTTCTTTTCATTGTTTAACCTTTTCAAATGTTGAAGCAGAAAGGAGCAGGTGTACTCAGCCAACATCGTCCTCACTGTCCAGGTGCCTTATCCACTGGGCTGATGCAGAACTAAACTTCTGAGAAAATGTCTTATTTATTACTCACTCATCAGTCAGAAAGCATTTTGATTCTTCTTCAATATTCCACACACTGGGCTAATTGCTAGGGACACAAAGAGAAAAATGTACGGAGTCTGCCCTCTAAGATGTTAATCACCTTGTTTCCTGACTACAGCATATTTGAAACAGGAAACGCTAAAGGCAGAGAGAATGTGGGCCAGTACCCTGACCTTAGCGCTCAATTGCCAACCGAAAAGTCAGCAGTTCAAATCCACCAGCTGATCCAAGGGAGAAAGGTGTAGCAGTTTGCTTTCCATAAAGATTACAGCCTTGGAAACCCTGTGGGGCAGTTCTATTCCGTCCTTAGGGTCACTATGAGTTGGAACTGACTCGACAGCAATGGGTTACCCTGACCTTAGTAAGACAGGATAAGGAAAATTCCCTTAAAAAGCAGACACAGTGAGTGAAAAAATACTAGCTGCCTGGTGTCATCTGACGTAGGGGCAAAGAGCTGAACGTGCACCCACAGTCTGTAGGTAATCGCTGTGTTTATAGCCAGGAGAGCACCACAGCGAAGAAAACCTTATGGGCACTTCCACTCTGACACATGAGTTGCCATGAGTTGGAATCAATGCTACGGCACCCAACAACAACATTAATGATGGACTTAGGCTCTGCGCTCTAAGCAGGCAGGCATGCATGGGGTATATTCAAAACTGTTCTTAAATTTCATATATTTGGAAACATCACAAAGCCACAGGGTGGAAAAGTGCACACTGTATGTCTGAGTTCTTTTCTTCCTGTCTACGTGTTTGATGTCTTGAAGACGTGGCTTCTGAATTATTTTTGTCTTGAAAAATCAACTCTCGAAAGTTTCAGACATTTTCGACTTCGGTTAAAACTTTCCAGCAGCTGGTTTAAGGTGCCATTGCAGTTGGGACTTCCCCGTTTCCCAGAGATGCACTTCTCATTCATAAGCATGGAGGATGCGTGTGCACAGCAGGGCTGATACTTTTATGTTTCGAAAATGCAGAACATTGCTGGCAGAATAGAGAGGTTACTACTCTATATTGCACCCGTGTAATGTTTCACCTGAGATGTTTCGGATATGTATTTATGAGATTATACTAGAAACTTATCCATCAGAATAAGGTGAACATAAGTTAGCAGGATCACAGCATCAAGGAGGAAGTGTGTGCTTGAAGCTCTAAAACTGGGGATCTGAGCAACATCACTCAAACTTCTGACGTGCGGATGTGTCTTCACAGGCAGAAGTTACCTAGAGAGTGTCCTTCCTGTGCCTGGCTGAGCCGCCCTCATGCTGCACCGCCCTGATTGCAGCCTGCATGATATGCACATCTCCTCAGTCGATGTGCTCACGAGGCATCACTTCTTCCAAAGGGAAGCAGGCACTAGCAGCACCTGAGTTATGTGAACTGTCGGGAAGGTCAAAGTTGGCATAATCACGGCTCTCTGACTGATGCTTAGATGCTCACAGTCCTGGATGGATCTGTAACCAGCCCTCTGTGATAGAAATTTCTCACACTCCTCTCGCGTTTGCCAGCTTGCAATGTCATCCCAGATGGCAAATACAAAAATAGCATGAAAAACTCTTCCTGAAAGACTCTCTTTGAAAGTGCTTTGTTAGCCCAATAACAGATATCCAAGATGCTCCAACAAGTCAGTTCTTAGGAAGACAAGTGGTCCACCCTCCCCTCCCTTAAAAAAAAAACAAAAAACCGAGATATTAAAATGCTTCATTACAGCAAATTGCTGGTAGTTATTAATGTTATTATTGGTTGCTTGCAAACGTTCGCTCTCCCACCCTTTGGAAATACCCTGAGAATCTGCGGCCGTTAGAGCAAGAGGATCTCCAGAGCAATGAAAACGTAAAGGCCTCAGTTGTTAACACGAAAATGGAGCTGCTTAAATTTGATTACCTTGTTTAATGAAGTGTCACATTTATTTACAGGATGACATGATGAATCACATTACGGTTATCATAAATCAGTTTATAAAAGTGGACAAATGGTTCAATAAAGTGATGTATTTACAATTTCAAGATGAAGAGATTTGAACTCACTCCAATATTTTCCACTTTTTTTTTCTTTAATGCTATTTGGAGATCAGCCTGGGAACTAAATTCGATAATGTGCTTCTTAAAATCTCTCATTTTCTTATTTCACTGGGGCGCTGAGGTCTGTCCTGGCCTCACTTTGCATCGTGTAAACTCGATGATGTGCTTCTTAAGATCTCTCATTTTCTTATTTCACTAGGGCGCTGAGGTCTGTCCTGGCCGCATTTTGCATCGTGTGGTGACTGGGAATCTCCTTTGCTTCACTCTCCTCAGCATTTCCATCTGCAAACACACCCACGTGGTTACACACACGCGTCCACCCCCGAGTTCGAGGGCTTCGGAGGCCTCTGACAATACCACAGAATCCCAAGAGGCAGCAGGCTACTCCTGTCTGAGCATTTTTTATTCTGTCTTGTAGAAAAGGATGAGTAACCCTCAGATCACAGGGCAGATACCCACGCCTCCTTTGGGTGACTTAAAACCTGCATTCTCCATGGGCTTCCTCGGGGGAGAAGCAACATCTCTGATGTGTGGAAAGAACAAATTTGAAGTTCAGCAGTGGGGATTGAGTCTGGGTGACGTGCCCTCTTGTCGTCTCTGTGATCTTGGGCTGATGCTTACCTTCTCTGGCTCCTCTGCCAACCCTGCTGGCAACCAGGACTTCCTATAAGGCAGATCTGGGCAGCGGAAGGAGCTCGAAATGGGTGTCTTAGCTTGGATTCTGGGACAGCACTCTCCAACTGTGTGGCATTGAGCAAAGCCCCGGGCCTGGAAACCTCAGCTTCTTCAGGAGTGGAAGGCGATGGAGGAGTAGCAGTGAATAATATCTGTCCATCTAACAAGGCTGGAAGAATCAAAATGATAATATATACAAGACAAAGAGTGAGCCCTAATGCAAACTATGGACTTTAGTTAAAATGAAGTCCCTGGGTAGTGCAAACAATTAAGCATTCGTCTGCTAACCAAAAAGTTAGAGGTTTGTGGAGGTTTGAGTCCACCCAGAGGCACCTTGGAAGAAAGGACTGGCAATCTACTTACAAAAAATCATCCATTGAAAACCCTATGGAGCACGGTTCTACTCTGACACACATGGGGTAGCTATGAGTTGAAATCTTCTAACAGCAACGGATTTTCGTTTAGTTAATTGTAATATATCAGTATCAGTTCATTAATTGTAACAAATGCACCACCCTAATGCAAGCTGCTAATAACAGAAGAAACTGTGTGCAGAAGGAAAGGGGTGTATGGGAAGACTCTGTACTTTCTGTGCAGTTATTCTGAAAACCCAAAATTGCTCTAAAAAATACAGTGTATTACAAAGAAATGATAAAATACATGATAGCACCACAGAGTTGATATTATGATTCGCACATTTGCAAAATAAGGCCTCTTCTTTAGGATTCATGAAAGAAATGTTGCAAGGAGATGCAGGAGGAAAAAATGGAAAGAAGGCATTCATTAGCTGTCACTGTTTGCCTCAACCAACAGTGGACAGGAAATGCTTACTGCCAGCCTCTAGGAGGCTGGGGCTGTTTAGCTCGAAAAAGTGAGGCTAGATGACAGCTTTGGGAGAGAAGACTTGAGTTCATCATCTTCCAGCTCTATTACCTACTCATAGTGAGATTCAGAGCAAGTGACCAGTTTCCTCAACTATAATTGGGATAATGACACCTAACTTCCCAAGATTATTGTAAAGATTAAAGGAGATAAGGTGGAGGACCTGATACAACCCATCAATCAATAAATGATGCTTTCTTCCTTGCCTCTTTCTCTTTCCATCATTGGAGTCTATAAAAAGACCAAGTCAAACCAGTTGCTGCAGAGTTGGCTCTGAGTCTTGGCGACCCTATATGTGTCAGAGTAGGACTGTGCTCCATAGGGTTCTCAGTGGCTGATTTTTTAGAAGTAGGTCACCAGGCCTTTCTTCTGAGGCACCACTGGTTTAGACTCTGACTTTTGATTAGCAGCTGAGCATTTAACAGTCTGAGCCACCCAAGATCTCCTTATACAGGGTCTCTTTTCAAACTTTTTGCAAATCATCTCCTTTTTGCCAGCGTACTGGTTGAACATACCATACACACACATGCACACACACTCACAGACATCTACATTTTTGTGTATCATACCATCTACTGAAAATAATTCTTTGTGAATCCTAATGTGCTATACTTCGAGCATATTTTAAGTGTGGCCCATGAACAAAAAAAAAAGGGGGTACTTAAATTCTTAAATTTAAGTCTCAGGAAGACAGTCACCGAGTGGTCGACTTTAGGCATGGAAGGCCCTCTCCAGGTAGATGTACATACGCTTATATGTTTTGATTCTGTCTCTCTGGATTTGCTCACCTGGCAGCCGGGCAACCTAAACCATGCATCCCTGGGGCCTCGACGGAAAAACAAAGGAGCTATTTGAAGCCATTTTAACCATTTAAATAGGACCCCCAAACCCACTGCCACCGAGTCGATTCCAACTCATAGAACCCCATAGAGTTTCCAAGGCTGTGATCTTTACAGAAGCAGACTGCCACATCTTTCTCCTGCAGAGCCACTGGTGACTTCCAAAGGCTGACCTTTTGGTTAGCAGTCAATTGATTTAAACACTGCACCACCAGGGCTCCTTTTAAATAGGACAAAACCCTATATTTTCAGTAGGGAGTGGGTTAAGAATTTGGAGGAATGAACCTACAAAAAGAATCAAGGCAAACGGATTTTCTCTCAAGGCTGCAAACCTGGATATTTTGGAATCTTAATGATAACAAAAACAGCAAGAGGAGCACAATTTCACTTTTGGCTTCTTAGGGCCACTAGAGAACACTGGGTAGTGCCTGGAGGAGGGTCAGATCCACCAGGGCAACATTTCCCCCTACAGCGGCACCCACGGCCGGCTCCCGCCAGCCCCCACTCTGAGAACCTTCAGTTCTGATAAAGTATTAACATCCCAAGCCCCGAGAGATACTTTTATACTCATGATATGTCATGATGAATAACAAGAAGCCTTGCATGTGTTTCTTGATCTCCTCAGTAACTTGTAAGTAACTACATGCTGAGCTCTCTACCGCCCAATCAAAAATGTGGGAAAAAGTTCCCCTATCTTGTGTCTAGCAGCAGAGAGTTTAATTTAAAAGTGAGTCGCCATCGAGTTGACCCTGACTCATGGGTTCGTCGTGTGTGTCAGAGTAGAATTGTGCTCCGTTTTCAATGGCTGATTTTTTGGAAGTAGATTGCCAGCCTTTCTTCCTTGGCACCTCTGGGTGGACTTGAACCTCCAACTTTTGAGTGAGCAGCCAAGCACGTTAACCATTTGCACCACCTAGGGATTCCAAGTTTACTTTAGTCCCAAGTTGAGGATCTGGAAGGAACCCGAGTTCTCCGAGGAGTCTCTGTGCAGCAGCTTCACCTCTCTGCACATACCTCTGCTTGTTGGGATAGCCCTGCAGGGATCCTACCACAGGCTCTGAACTCCGGGGTGCAGACGTGTGTGGCCCCGAGACGTCCTGTACTGGCGGAGTGGGAGGGGCCATGGGAGCACTGCTGTGTGTGCAGAGCGTGGGGTGGGTGTGGACCCTTGTCTGAACCCACCCTGCCTGCCGCCTCTGCATGGAGCCATGCTTGAGTGACAGCTGTACCTGGATGCCACTTCGCCGCCAATATGTCATGAGACCTGGGTAGCAATTGCTTCATCTCCAGGGAGCATGTGCTCTGTTCTTCACTATCAGACATGAAAGAAATAATTCCAGGTGCCAGAAAAGCAGCTCTGAGAAAAGAAAACATTTCAGCTTTCATGGCACTGGAGTTTGCCCTAAAGCAATGGCTTTCATTTTTTTTTTTGAAGTCTCTTTCTTTATGTTTACAATTAATCCATGATTATCTACAAACAATCTTTGGCCTATAGGGTTCTAGTAGACAAGTATTGGACTTTTTATTTACTTGAATATCACATATAATAACATTTACATAGTGCTTTACCGTTTGCAAAGAACATTCTCCCACATAACCTCATCCAGTTAACCCTCACAACAAACATGCAGGGTAAGAATTATAAGATTATCTCTGGTTTTTGTTTTTTTTTTTTAATCGAATGATAGCAAATTTCAGTAGGAGGGATGGAATTATCCCTCAACACAGAATTATTCCCTGAAATTTTCCTGACATCCTTTTGGTGAAATTCTAATGCCAGCGAGTCTCTCAGCTGAGAGACTTGGAGAGATGATGGCATCATTGGAAATGTAAGTGGAGGACAAAGATGGCCGATATTTCCTACTTTTTAATGAAGTGCTGTCCACAGGAAAATGCAGCAAAGATGGTGTTAGGAAGCGAGACTCCCCAAACCCCTCTTCTACTTTCCTCCTCAAATTCTTCTTTTGTTGTTGGAATCTGCCTTGGGTTTAAAAATCAACAAAGTGTTACTGTTGTTAGGTGCCATCAAGTCAGTTTCGATTCTTAATGATCCTGGGTACAACAGAAGAAAACACTGCCCAGACCTGTGCCATCCTCACAATCTATGTGAAATTTTTGCTATGTTTGAGCCCATTGTTGCAGCCACCGTGTCAATTCATCTCATCAAGGGTCTTCCTCTTTTTCGCTGACCCTTTACCTTACCAAACATGATGTCTTTCTCCAGGGACTGGGCCCTCCTGATAGCATGTCCAAAGTATGTGAGACAAAGTCTTGCCATCCTTGCTTCTAAGGAGCACTCTGGCTGTACTTCTTCCAAGACAAACTTGTTCATCCTTCTGGCAGCCCATAGTTTACTCAATATTCTTCACCAACACCATAATTCAAAGACATCTATTCTTTGGTCTTCCTTATTCATCTTCCAGCTTTCACATGCATATGAGGCAATTGAAAACACCATGGCTTGGGTCAGGTGCACCTTAGTCCTCAAAGTGACATTTTGCTTTTCAACACTTTAAAGAGGTCTTTTGCGGCAGAGTTGCTCAATGCAATACATAGTTTGATTTCTTGGCTGCTTCCAAGGGCATTGATTGTGGATCCAAGTAAAATGAAATCCTTAACAACTTGAATATTTTCTCTGTTTATCATACACATGCCTGCGTGTGCAGGTGTGGTCAGTGGACCTTGCTGGGCCCGCGAAGGTGCACTGACTATGAGGCCATCCACGCAGGAAGTGATTCGGTAGCTTGGAAGGGAGACAAAGTTTCCTAGGCTCCAGGGAGCCTGTCACACAGCCTCTGAGTAGGGAGAGGAGAGAAGCAGAGCATTTACAACTGGGGGAATTGGGGAGTGGTCCCCATTTGCCTACCACTAATCTTCTATCAATGTCTGATTGTTCTCTGCTCTCAAATGGGCACGTGGCCATTTTAATATTCTGGGATTCTTTACTCTTGTTGTTACTGGTGAATGGGGAGAAAGTTTCTGATGAAGGTGGAAAAGTTTACTACCCACCCCTCTCCCTCACTTCCTCCCTTCCCACCCCCCTGCTTGCCCTTCATTCGCTCCATGCACAACACATGGTCTATGCTCTGGGTGAGAAGAACAGGTATACGCACACGGAGAGTGCCTGGTGCCCTTGGGAGGCCCTTAAAGCTTGTCTCATTGCGTGCTCTGGAGAGATTAATTTTGTTCCTCAGCTTCACGTTCCTGTAGGACATGGCAGAGCATGTTTCATCGCAGGCCCAGCCCACCCACTGCCAGCCTGATGTCTTAGCAGGGTAGGTGAGGTGAAAGGGGAGGAGAGAATGTGTGGGGAGGAGCCAGGTGAGCTAGCACATGGAACCCTGTGAGCCCGGCCTTCACGTTGGGCAAGTGTGACTCTGGTCATCCCGAGATCTTTCTTAGGAAACCTCACACCTTGCTGCCCAGCTCCCGCCGAGCTCTTGGTCCAGCAGTGCTCTCGGGTTGAACACCAGCCAGGGTGGTGTGTGGGGTAGATTCCATCAGGAGTGAGCACCTCACCTGTCCTCCAGCAGGTCCCAGGAGGGGCCGTAGTCCCTATCCGCCTTGGTCTGCATCTCTGCTCTGGGACCCTGCCCATGCAATCGAGACTAGAGCAGCCTCTGGCTCTGTTCCCCTCTTCCCTCTGCCTGCCTGGCCTTGCCACTGGCTGCTCTTCCACCCTCTGTCACCCCCGCGGCTTTACTAGAGCTCTGCCTATGATCCTCCCTCCGGTTTCAGCCAACTTGCCAATAACTTCATTATTGAGGGGAGTCAGGATTTATAAAATTAAAAATAATAATAATTTTTAAATGTCTATTCATGGTCTAATGGGAGTCAGTGCAGGTGCTGATGAAGAGCAGGTAAGCCCGCCCAAACACCTACTGCAAGCTCCTGGGCCGGTGAGTTCTCTGTGACTCTGGGGGCAATAGGGCTGATGGGCTACTCCAATCCTAATGCCTGCAGGGCAAGTTGGGCATTGCCTGGGGGTATGTGCTCTGTAGGTGTTTGCCTCGATTATTTTGGATGTTAACTGTCTCAGCTACCTCGTGCTACTGTAACACAAATACCACATGTGAGTGCCTTTAAAGAATATACACATGTATTGTCTCACAACTCTGAAGGCTAGAAGTCCAAATCAGGGTCTTAGCCATGTTGAATTCTTCCTTGTTGGTAGCCCCAGACATTGGTCGATTCCTCGGTTCTTGGTGATCTTCCATCGCGCCTGTCTTCCCCAATGTGTGCCCATCTCTGTGTCTAATCTTCTCTTTTTATATAGTGAAACCTGTGACAGCTGGAACTCTATGGGACTGCCTTCTTTGTCCAGGTCCCACAAGTTTTCCACCTTTGACAGGGTGCAGCCTTACCACTTTTCTATTGCTTTCCATTAGTGGAAGATATTTATGTTTTCCTTCTCTGACAGGTTTCAGCCTTACACAGGTTCCGGCTTTAGCAGGCTTCACTATTGTAACTTCAAAAGTGATTAGGTTTAGGACACACCCTACACTGGTACGGCCTCATTAGCATAACATTAGATTGCATTATTGAAGGTGATTACATCACATTACATTAAATCATATCCACAGATTTAGGGGTTAGGATTCCAACATATATTTTGGGGAATGCAACTCAATCCATAACATTGATCCTCTGCTTGCCTTGTGCTTAGGATCACTGGAACCACGTGGACACCACCTGGATGGAGGAGAACAGCAGCTCAGCAGACCAGGCACATGGTGGATGCAGAGTCCTGCCTAGGTAACTCAGAACATGAGTCCACATTTTATGCATTGAGTGTCTTATGTATACTAATTCAAAAGCATCATTATATCTAAGGAAATTCGTTATATACAGGAGAAACATTCCTAATTTCTTAATGAGAAAACTTCCATATTTTTAGATTTTTGTGACTTTACATCATTCTCCCCTCAGGTTGATTAATATGCCAAAAATCCAGTTTTGCACACCCTGTTGCTTTTACTTAATTAAAAGGAAAAGAAACCATGAGGTGAAAGTGATCCTTTTTCTTTTTTCCTTGCTTCCTCCTCCTGGGAACTTTCTCTTGCCAAAATCCACTGGGGAAATTTCCATTCCAGGAATTTTTTATGAAGTTGCAAGAGACAAATTAGGTGATTTGAATAAGTTAACATTGTATTGCTGCTTTGAAGATCATGATTCAGAACGTAAGTAATAGATGCTATTTCCCTGCTGCGGGATGCAAAATTTCATTAGTTGAGATTTTGTAAGATGTTCACAGATCCTTAATCAAGAGGCCATTCCAGAAGAACAGAACGTATGGAAAGGAGTATGTAGCTAATAATGTTGTTGTTATTGTGGTTAAGTGCCTTCGAGTTGATTCCAACTCATAGCAACCCTATGTACAACAGAACAAAACATCGACCGGTCCTGCGCCATGCCCACAATTGTTACTATGTTTGATCTCATTGTTGTAGCCACTGCATCAGTCTATGTCTTTGAGGGTCTTCCTCTTTTTTGTTGACCCTCTACTTTACCAAGCATGATGTCCTTCTCCAGGGACTGGTCCCTCTTGATAACATGTCCAAAATACATGAGACAACATCTCGCCATCCTCGCTTCTAAGGAGCTGATAATAGATGTGTGTATTTAAAGTATACCTTCAGCTGGTTTGTGAAGCTACACTGGAGTCCATCACGTACGAATGAAAACAGAGCACCACAGTGTAAAAGCATACAGCATGGCTAGTGTGGTTTGCACAATTAGACTTATTGCTTAACAGTGCTTCAGTTAAACACAGAACAAAAAACTTACTGCCGTAGAGTCAATCCTGACTCTTAGCGACCCTATAGGACAGATTAGAGCTGCCTCATAGGGTTTCCAAGGCTGTAAATCTTTACACAAGCAGACTGCCACATCTTTCTCCCACACAGAGGTTTGAACCTCTGACCTTTTGGTTAGCAGCCGAGAGCTTAATCACCACACCACCGGGGCCCTCCAGTGACACACAATTAGAACATATTGAACAGATTTTCAAGGTTGAAAATATTGAACATTCATTCATCTTTGCAACTCTGGCCAACCAGCCTTTCTGACGATGGATGAGCTTTCCTCTTGTTGAGAATGGAAAGGTATCCATTAAGCACTGGGTAATATTCTGTCCCTCCACTTGTGACATCCCTCCTTGAGCATATCCTCCACGCTAACCCTGTCTAGGAGATTGGGCCTCACCATTTTTAGAAGGGAGTTATTTCAGGAGAAGACACGAGCCACTTCTTCTCCCTGCGTTTGGAGAAACCCTGACAGGAGTCATCCTAACCTCCCGGGCAGCCTGCCTAGGGTGCCCTCCATAGCCAGGGCCCAGGATGGACCAGTGCCTCAAACCTACAGACACCTGGTGCTGACCCCTGCCCCTCCCCGCTGGCAGGAGCAGGAAAGTGGCTGTGCACAGTAAGCATCATGCCCTCTATTCTTACCCCTAGATTCCAGGAGGAGACGGACTCAATGTGGGAGCCCCACCTGACATGCTGGCAACCATGGAGAGCCCCAGAAAAGACCTTCAGCTCCCTATAAATCCCTCTCAAAACCTCCGCCTTGCTGGAAACATACGCTTCTGAAAAGGTGTTTGGAGGAACAGCAGGGGCAATATGTTCTAAGTGCAGATGGGGGCCCTTGAAGTGCCTACCAGGCAGGAAGCAGGTCCTGGGATGCCAGGATGACATTCCAATCTCATGATGTGCCCTGGGTTTTTATAATATGCTCGTATGTAAGGATCAAATGAAGAGCATGTTGGTAAGATGCTTCCGTTTAACTTTGCAGAGAACCTAAATGCAAATCCAACCCATTGGTTACTACATGCTAGGTGTACATCTGTGGATTATAAAATGCTTTAGAGGCCACATTGATGTGTGTCCCTTTTCCTGACCTGGGGCTGTCAGCTTTCAGTCTTTCCATTGTGGAGAATGCATCTCATCTTCCCCCTCTCTCCTGGCGGTTGGAGGGGCACTGTCCCAGACAGCCTTTCTCTGAGGGGAGATGGGCTGGCAGCACCACCCGTCTCCCGGGGTTCACACAGCTGAGCAGTTTAGGCAAGAAAAGAGCCATGGCAGCCGAGAAATTGTCCTCTCCAAACCTGAGAACGACTGTTGGAGACTTTGTTTTCTTTTCCTGTAAGTTCAGACTCCTGAGCTTTTCTTGTTTCTTCCCGGCCCCCTGCCCCTTACCCTTCCCTCATAGGAGAGAGGTGTCTTTCTGTTGCTTCCTCCCTGTGCTCTTTGTATCTATAAGCCTCTGTGTCTAGTTTTATGTTTCTGTCTTCCACTAACCAAGCAGCAGTGCTTTTAAAGATGGGCTGATTTACGGCAAGAAATAAAAACAATCCGAGGGTAATAACCCCCAGATTGGAGAGATGAAGGGATTTTTCAGGCAAGAAGCGGGGCAGGGTTTTGTTGGCCTCTCCACTGGCTGCGCGTCCTTTTCCAGCGAGTCTCTGCATCAGTGTTGGTAGCCCTTGCGCTGTCTCCACGCTTTCTCTGTCCCACTCTCTCCTTTCTCATTTTCAAAACAAAAACAGAAAGAAAATAACCCACAAAACAGAGCTTCAGTGTATATGTTTGTTCATGTTTTAGAGAAGGGGAGAAAAACCCAGGGCATTGTGTGAGGGAGGACGGCTCTGTGGCGGATTGACAAGGGTTTATTATTCTGAGCAGCACTCAATCAAATGTGGTCCCTATGAACAGAGAGTAATGTTGGCGGAGCGTCCTGGGGGCTTTTTCCTGCGTGTGAGTGGTATCCATCTGTCAGCTGTCAGTGCCAGTGAGAGATATACAGAGCTATCACTTCTCGTCAAGCCGCGTTTGTGAGGCCTCGGCAGCTGCTACACAACACAGCTCACTGTCCTCGCCGAGGCCCGGGGGGCCTGTGCTGGCCGGGCTGGAGGGAGGAGAGAGATGTCAGGGTGGCCTTGGGGCCCACGTAGACCCGCCAAGACATAAGTACAAGACACATTTGTCTCCTTAAAAGAAAAAATTAAGCAGCATTAAAAAAAAACAACAAAAAAACAGAAGAACTATCTATATAGGATCAAATTGACAACAACAACTAGAAAGATTGGATAGGAAACTTAGGGGGTAGTGAGTTCATGTTAACAGAGGAGGAACAATTGGAGAAAGGAGGATGAGAAATGTTACACAGCTTGAAGAATGTAATCAATGACACCGAATTGCACATGTAGAAATTGTTGAATTGATGTATTTTCTGCTGTGTATGTTCTCAACAACAACAACAAAAAAGAAAACAGTTCTTAGAAGGTGTTGCAACTCTCCATTGTCTCTAGAAAACTCAGG
This sequence comes from Trichechus manatus latirostris, assembly GCF_000243295.1. NCBI lineage: Eukaryota > Metazoa > Chordata > Mammalia > Sirenia > Trichechidae > Trichechus > Trichechus manatus. Next base: position 1,402,329 of record NW_004444119.1, on the reverse strand, counting down.
GTTCCAGAACCTGTGAAAGTCAAGACAGCAGGTGAAATTTATATCCCAGTGAATGAATGCATTCCAGGTAGAGATTGTGATAGATATTTCTTAAATGAGCAGAATTTAAAGAGGGCTTATGTTTTTATATTCTCCCCTATATAAATGATATTACTACAAAGGTTGTGCATATGCACAGAAGTTTGTATAATGGAATATATATTTAATATGTGTTTGCAATGCAAACGTGAACATCATGAGCCATGGGCTTGCCCACACTATAATAATGCAGATGTTAGAAACATGGGTTAATTTTTATATGGAAACACTCTATTAATCACCACTCTAGTATGCCATTGGACGTTTTGGTAGTTTTATTTATAGGGTGACTTTCACTTAATTGAATTATTTTAAACTAACCATGGTTCTGGTTTTGCGGTTGTTCCTCTACAGGGATTTCTTTGTAAAATACCTGCCTCAGTAAAACTACCTTTACCAACCTCTAATATACATAATAGTACACAAATAGAAAATAAGAATTTAAATATGCTTTTCAGTCAGCTTCCTGTTTTAAAGGATTGCAAAATTTGATCATGTTTTTAGTTTCCCGTGGCTTTGATACAGCTCTAGTTAAAAAAGAAATCAATCATTTTTGGCTTCCATATACCATAGATTCTTTAAAATAATAATAAAGGGCTAAGGAGTTTCTTGGAAGAATGAAGAATTAATTGATACAAGAGTCACTGAGATCCCAGACAGAGCTGGAGAAAAATTCAGAACAAAATTCTTACTCACAAAAAAAGACCAGACTTACTGGCCTGACAAAGACTGGAGAAACCCCAAGAGTATGGCCCCCGGACACTCTTTTAGCTCAGTAATGAAGTCATTCGTGAGGTTCACCACTCAGCCAAAGATTAGACAGCCCCATAAAACAAGACGAGACTAATGGGGCACAACAGTCAAGGGACAAGAACTAGAAGGCAGAAGGAGACAGGAAAGCTGGTAATAGGGAACCCAAAGTTGAGAAGGGACAGTGTTGACATGTCATGGGGTTGTTAACCGTTGTCATAAAACAATCTGTGTGCTGTTTAATGAGAAACTATTTGTTCTGTAAACCTTCATCTAAAGTATAATAATAATAATAATAAAAAGAGTCACTTAGATAATGAAAAGAAGAATGGACTCTCTGCTCGGAGTGGGAGGTTATAAGATTCTGAGGATACTGGTCACTACCTGGAGAACACCAAGAGGAAGAGCGTTCAGGTGTCTGCAGGTGAAGTAAGTAGCATTAGATACATCGGCTGAAATATGCGGGGGTGAAAACCTAGGATGTGATGTCTGTATTACTACTACATAAAATGCAATCATCATGTGCCAACTGGTGGAAGTTGTGATGGAGGTGAAAGAACAGAAAGTGATAAACCATGACTGAGGCCTGTATTTGGAGCCAGGAGAACGTGCAAAGATTGACAGTAATTAACAGTTTTTGTGCCCAGAAAGGTTAGGATCAGCCTGGGAAGATCACATAAATTGGAAAAAGTTAAGTACACAGGGTACTTAGAGAATTGTGCAGGTACAATTTAAGAGAGGTCACAATATAGTGTGAATTTGTTGTAAATGTATGGATCAGAGGCAGTGATTACGACACATGTTTTCCATGGGGAGCAATGTCTTCAGAGGGCAGTCACACAAACACACTGGGTCTGGAAGGAGGAGATTGAACTGGGTCAGGCAGAAGGAGGAGAGGAAGGCATTTCAGGAGTGGATTAGTTTCCTATAGCAGCTGTAACAAACCACCACAGACTTAGAGGCTTAAAACAAAACAAATGTATTATCTTAAAGTTCAGGGGCTCAAAAGTGCTAAAGTCAAGGTATGAGCAGGGTTGTGTTGCTTCTGAAGCCTTGAGGAGAGAGTCAGCTTCCTCGCCTTTTCCAGGTTTCAGAGGTCACCTGCTTTCCTTGTTTCCTGGTGCCTTCCTTCAGCTTCAAGGCCAGCATCTTCAAATCTCTCTCTCTCTCTGTCTCCCTCTCTGACTCTCTCTCCTTCTCTCTCTGGCTCTCTCTTTGTATCTCTCTCTCTGTGTATCTCTTTCCTCTGTCCCTCTGTCTGTCTCTCTCTGTCTCTCTCCATGTGTATCTCTCTCTCATCTTCTCTCTGTTTCTCTTTTTATCTCGCTCTGTGTCTGTCTCTCTATGTGTGTGTGTATCTTTCCTTTTCTCTCCGGCTCTCTGTCTGTCTGTTTCTCTCTCTCTTCTCTTTGCCTCTTTCTGTCTTTTCATTTCTCTCTCTGTCTTTCTCTGTCTCTTTCTTCTATCTCTCTCTGTGTCTGTCTCTCACTGTGGGTAGCTCTCTCTCTCTGACTCTCCTCTCTCGCTCTCTCTCTCATTCTTCTGTCTCTATCTCCCTGTGTGTCTCTCTCTCATCTTTTTTCTCTGTCTTTCTCTGTCTCTGTTTCTTTCTTCTATCTCTCTCTGTGTGTCTTTCTGTGTGTGTGTCTCTGTCTCCTCCCTTTTCTCTCCTCTGCTGCCGTTGTCACATCTCCTCTAACTCTGGCCCTCCTGCCTTCCTCTTATTAAGGACCCATGGGACTATATTGTCCTTCCCCCCCACCCCTGGATAACCCAGGATAATCTCCCCATCTAAACATCCTTGACATCATCACATCTGCAAAGTCCATTTTTCAATGTAAGGTAACGTATTCACAGATTTTAAGGATTAGGATGTGGACATCATCTGGGACCATTATCCAGCCTTCTGCAGGCAGCAAAGACATTGGAGTAAAAGTGTAGATGCTTGAAAGCGCAAGACAGGGCTGGCAGGGGAGGCGGGGTGGGGGCGGCGATTGGCTGGAAGAAGGTTGCCTGGAGCTAAGGTGTGGGAATAAAAATTGTTTGAGCTGAGTGATAGAATATGCACTGGGACCAAATGACAGGGATTGTTGAATCCCAGTCATGGAATATGGAGACTATAGGAGGCAAATATCCATTCCATGTGAGGAAAACTTTCCAATACAGAAAAATATCCAGAGACGGAATGGGGAAGTAATGAGTTCTCTGACACCAGAGATATTCAAGCAAAGATGGGTGATAAGGTAGAGAGACCTTTAAGGTGTCTTCCAATTCTGAGATTCTAAATACTTTTATTACCACAAAATTGACATCAACAAGATTAGACTTAATAGAGAAACATTGTATGGGGTCTTACAGGCCTCTGTCTACATTCACTTCATTGGAATGATGAACCTGAACCATAATCAGTAAGATTGTAGAGTATTTATATTGCCTCTAAAGAGTGAAGAGCAGGGATTTTTTAGATTTTGAAGAGTCTGAGCAAACTTTGAAATCACGTGAGAGTCCCATTTCTCCTCACCTTAAGCAAACATCAAACAATACATGGTAAAACTGGAATGAACCAGGATTTCATCAACCATTTTAACCTTATGGTATTTTGATTGTTAATCCAGTCAATTTTTCAAACCCAAATGAGTTAAGAAAGAAAATTCAAAGACCTGAGTAAGGGAAAGTGAATGATCACACAGGCGTTGTGTAAGTTATAGGTAAACACCCTGAGCAGGGCTGTAAGCAGCTCTAAGTTGTTTTGTCTGAGTTGCAGGTATGCATTAAACCTCTGTTCTTCAGGAGTAAATCCTTCAGAATGCCCCTCCGGAGGGTCCACCAAAGGAAAATTGACGGGATTACAACAGATTGCCTTATAAAAATTGTTCTTTCCTGGGGTGGACAAGAGAAATAGGCTTCCGTGGAGGTGGGGAAGAGCGGGAGGGGTGACCCAATACCAGTTATCATGATTAAGAAGCCCAATAGGCAAGGGGATCTTTATAAACTTAGTTATTCTCGAGGAGAGAAAGCGACAAACCTGAACTAAATTGGATCTCCAGAAGCCTGTTTTCCACCAGGTGCTGAAGAGGGTATTTCGTGGGCCAGAGAAACAAAGAATTATGGCTTCTTTCTTACTGTTTTGAAGTCACCAGATTATAATATGTTTAAATGACTCATCACCGTTATCCTCTTTTTTTTTTTCTTCTCCTTCCTTCCTTCCTTTCTTCTTTGCTTCTTCTTCCCTCTCCCCTTTATATTGCTGCTTTGTGGAGACAAGCCTGCCACTAAATCACATCTCTCCTTGTGTTTCTGTGAGACTGTGGGTTACATATCTAACCTGCTAAAATTCAAGATTGGAGCAATAAATGGTGACAAGTGGGCCAGAATGGGTGATAGTTACTGGACAGCCCCTTTGGAATGGAGACTGTATTTTAGAACTTTTGAGTTTTGTGTTGCAAACATGCATAAAAGGATATTTAGATTGATAGGTCTCTGGGCGCTATTAAAATATGTTGTATGGAAAATATGTAGTCCCCACTGTCTTCAGCTTACAATAAACCCACAAATTTTTTAATTAGCAGAACCCAAATTACTGAGTATTCATCAAATCTTAAGACTTCTAAGCATGAGGTGACAGTCAGCAAGTTGCCGATACTTAACAGAAACAGTTATAACCTATGATGAGATATGAGATGCAAGCATGGTTTGGAAAGAAAAAGGCAACAAGATGTGTATTGACATTTTTATTAGGAAACTATAACTAAAAGAACAAAATTGACAGGGATAAAATTTTCCAGCCAGCAGTGGTACAATTATAGCTTGGAGATCTTGTCAAACATCAGGAGACCATTAAGAAGTAGTCCCAGTCACTGCACACCAAAGTAAACAAACTCACAAAGAATACCTTGTCATGGCAAATTCCTTTCTGCTGTAAATTCCAAGCATATAACAATTTTCTCCCCAGGAGAGGTAATAAAGAGAATGCACTAGAATAACAATAATAATAACCCCATGGTTGTAAATGATTTCAGTTTCATCCAAAGCTCCACATGTCCCGGTTCTCCTAGTGGAGCTACCAAACACAAAGTCCTAAGGGAGGATGCCCAAAGGCCCTTTTGTGTGTCCCTGTCTTTAATGCTTCTCTCCTCTACAGAAATGTGTCTTGGGAGAAGAATAGTGCCTTTAAAGTGTTAGAAAGCAAAGATGTCACTTTGATGACTAAGGTGCCCCTGACCGAAGCCAAGACCTTTTCAATTGCCTCATATGCATAGGAAAGCTGGACAATGAATAAGGAAGAACGAAGGAGAATTGACACATTTGAATTGTGGTGTCGGTGAAGAACACTGAATATACCATGGACTACCAGAAGAACAAACAAATCAGTCTTGGAAGAATGCTCCTTAGAAGTGAGTATGGCAAGACTTCATCTCATTTACTTCAGACATGTCATCAGGAAAGACCAATCGCTAGAAATGGACGTCATGTTTGGTAAGGTGGAGGGGTCAGTGAAAACAAAGGAAACCCTCCATGAGAGATGGTTTGACACAGTGGCTGCAACAATGGGCTCAAACATACCAATGATTGTGAGGATGGTGCAGGACTAGACACTGTTTCCTTCTGTTATACATGGGGTTGCCATGAATCAGAGCCAACTCGACGGGAACTGGCAAGAATGTCAGAAAGGGTTCTCCTCTATTACCTTTGCACTTATTCTGTTGCTTGTTTAAATTAACCCTTTCCCATCATGGTATGTGTGTATGTGCATGTGTGTGTATGCGTATATGTGTGCATATACACACTGATGTGTGTATGGTGGGTCAGAATGTGAAGTATTGTGGTTATGGCCTGGCATTCTTAGGATTCCTTAAGGCCTGAGAGATGGAGATGTTTTATTATCATGGTAATAAGAGCAATGTAAAGAGAGGGAGTGAAGAAAGCTGAACATCATGGAAGAGTGTCAAAGTCAGAGGGCCAAGAGGGAGCCCAAAGGATCACTAAAACCAATAGTAGGCAGACACAGGACTCAAATCTGGGTAGGCAGCAAGATCCCAATGGCATTCCACTACACTTCAAATACAATTCAGTCATCTTACCTTGACTTACAAACCTCTACGTGACCTAAGCCTGCTTACCTCTCCTACCTCATCTTCTCCTCCAACATCACGATTCAACACTCCAGCCCTTTGGTCTGTTTCTAAAATGTAGCAGACTTGTCCCCACCATGGCCTTTCCTCTGACAAGTTCAATCTTCCTGGACCAGGATGGTCCTCCTTGCCTTTCAGATCTCAGCTTTCTCCTCATCTTCACATAGCTCGATGCCTTCTGACATTCAGACCTCAGCCTAAATGTAACACTTTGATACAACTTCCACTTCTGACCGAGACAAAGTTACAGAGACCCATTTACCCTCCCACCTGAAACAGCAAGAAAATTAAATTAGGTTTAATTAAAAACAGGTATATAGATTAAAAGTTTTAAAGAAACTGGGTATCGGGCAACGGAGGACAGTGATTCTTGAAAGACAGGAAACAAAGGAACTGAGCCCCATGACAGCCCCAGGGACTGCCCGGCGAGAGTGACCAGGCCATGGTGTGGGACAGAGGAGGTCAGGCTGAGTGCAGTGCGATTAATTACTTTTGCGTGTGGCCTTTCTAGCCATGGTCTTGTAACTCCCACCCAGGTGATCGTGTGATAGGGTAATTGTGGCCTACCACGGCGATTGGTCTGTTCTGCCTTAAAAAGAGAGTCAATTCCAGATCAAGGAAGAGGAGCCCACCACCACCAAGGAAGGAGAGATCCGGAAGCTGGAGACGGCATAGTGGGTTTCCCCCCACTCACCAAGAGAGAAAGCTGAGTGCCTTTGGGAAAAGCCTGTGAGCACAACGGGAGAGAGGCTGTCTTGATGGAAGAACTGTATCCTGAATGTTCTTGAGCCTGAATAGTAACTATTGTTTCCCTAATAAACCCCATGGTTGTGAGTATGGTCTGTGAGTTCTGTGTGGCCATTGCAATGAATTACCGAACCCAGAAGAGAGTGTTGTGGGAGGGACAGTTGGTGTCAGTATTGGTAGAGATGGCAGAAAGAGCAGGCTTGTCTGGCCTCCACTTCATGGGAGTTAGCCATGTGCTGTTGATCTTGGTTCTCCTTCCCTTCATGAAGTTACAGGACATCAGACACTGCCCCCAAGCCATTTTTACCAAGACCGGCAAAGACCCTGCATTGAGGAGACAAGCAGAGATTCAGGAAAGAATAAACCAGCAAGAGTTTGCAGGACAGAGTTCCAGATAAGACAGATCTGCACACAGAGAGAACCCTGAGTCTGTAGAGGGTGCCCCTCGAGTACTTAGCAGAGTACTGATCAGCACCCCCATGTGAGGAAACTACCTGAGATTGGGAGAGGAGCCATCAAAAAAAGTGTTAGAGAGCTGGAGAATTTGGATATTTTCAAAAATTCAAAAGCTTTGTGCTTCAAAAGACACCTTTAAGAAAATGAAAAGACAAACAACAGACTGGGAGAAAATATTAGCAAAACACATACCTGACAAGGAACTTGTATCCAAACTATACAAAGAACTCTCAGGCCTCAATAAGAAGATGATACACAACCCAGTCAAAAAAGAGACAAAGGCTTTGTATAGAAATTTAACCAAGGAAGATACATGAATTGCCAATAAGTACATGAAAAGATGTTCAACATCACTAGTCATTAGTGAAATGCAAATTAAAACCACAATTAAATATCATTTCAAACCAACTAAAACTTCAATATGTGTGTGTGTGTGTGTGTGTATGTATATATATGGTGTATTAGTGTCCTGGTGCTGCCATAACAAGATACTTAATTGACTTAACTTCTTTGCTTGTTTATTGTCTTCTCTTCTCCTTTAGAATGGGAAGTTCTATGTAAGTAGAGCATTTTCTATCTTGATCATCACTATATCCTCAGGACAGAACCTGCTACGTAGTAGAGTTCAATAAATGGTTATTGAATGAATGGATACAGGCAAGGCTTCAGGAAGGACAAAAACAAGGATTGGGAGCAGAAGGTAGAAAGGAAGAGCACAGCCCTTCTTTTTTATGAACCAAACTGAGGAAGGAGTTGGAGTTTGCCAAACTAGAAAAATGGGCAGGAGGGAGACACCATCAGGAATTTTACCTGACAAACAGAGGTTCTCCCAGCTATCTGCCATTTTCACAGCTGCTTTTATAATGGTTTGGCACAGAGAACGAGAGTACTTTTTTCCTAAAGAAATATCAGCTTTGACATCAATTGGTATTGAGAGAGAGACACATAGCACAAATTCTCTATGGAACTGCTCCTCCATTGCAAGAAGTTATCCTTTCTTTTTTTTCAACTGATACCTACCCTTTCTTTACTTAGATGGAGCAACGACTCCATTGTGTTACAGCTTCAAAACCTAGTATCTGGGAAATTCTTATCTACATGGCATGCAGGTACTGTGGTGATAAGCACAACATGGATAAAATCAACATATTGCAAACTAAATTAAGTAATGAGTAAATCTCTCAAGGGTTTATATAAATCTTGTAAACAAGCAGTAGTTGAACAGAGAGCTGGAATTCATATATTTAAATTAACCTCACACAAATCTCAATTCAAACTCTGTACCTGTATAAGAGTCCAGAAAGATCTTCTGTCGGCTCAAAATGCCCTTGATAACCTTGACCCTCTTCTTAAATAAGGCTTAATATTGTATTGGTAATACTGGTTTAAAGGAAAATGGATGCAAAGATACATATGTGTATATACATGCACATATACACACACATATCCATCGTATGTCAGTGAATTTAAATCTTTGGGATAATATTACCTCGGTTTTCGTTTAAAAAGTCTCAAACCAAAACTGAAGTCCACTATTCCTTTTGGTTCTTTAGAAACAGCTTTACATAGAAGATGAAATATATGTATATATATGCTCATATTTGCAAGGAGTAAGTCTTTGGTATTACAAAATTCTGTCATGTGATCTCTGGCATCTTTTCTATCACCAAGGTCGTATTTTCCAACTACCAATCCTTCTTCTTTGTTTCCAACTTTCGCATTCCAATCTCCAGTAATTATCAATGCTTCTTGATTGCATGTTTGATTAATTTCAGACTGCAGAAGTTGGTGAAAATCTTCAATTTCTTGATCTTTGGCCTTAGTGGTTGGTGCATAAATTTGAATAATAGTTGCATTAACTGCTCTTCCTTGTAGGCATATGGTTATTATTCTATCACTGACAGCATTGTACTTCAGGATAAATCTTGAAATGCTCTTTTTGACGGTGAACGTGATGCCATTCCTCTTCAATTTGTCATTCCTGGCATAATAGATTATATGATTGTCCAATTCAAAATGGCCAGTACCAGTCCATTTCAACTCACTAATGCCTAGGTTATGGGGTCCACTTCATTTTTGATGACTTTCAATTTTCCTAGATTCATACTTCATACATTCCATGTTCTGATTATTAATGGATGTTTGCAGCTCTTCTCATTTTGAGTACGGACATCTCAGCAAATGAAGGTCCCAAAAGACTTATTCATTGCAAATTCTTTTGTTCAACAGCATAAACAGCGACTATACAGATGGACTTCACCTGATGGAAAACACAGAAATCAAATCGACTCTATCTTTGGAAAGAGACAATGGAAAAGCTCAATATCATCAATCATAACAAGGCCAGGGGCCGACTATGGAACAGACCATCAATTGCTCACATGCAAGTTCAAGTTGAAGTGGAAGAAAATTAGCGCAAGTCCACGAGAGCCAAAATACGACCTTGAGTATATCCCACATGAATTTATAGACCATCTTAAGAATAGATTTGATGTACTGAACACTAATGATAAAAGACCAGACAAGTTGTGCAATGACATCAAGAACATCATACATGAAGAAAACAAAAGGTCATTAAAAAGACAGGAAAGAAAGAAAAAACCAAAATGGATGTCAGAAGAGACTCTGAATCTTGTTCTTGAACATAGAGTAGCTAAAGTGAATGGAAGAAATGATGAAGTAAAAGAGTTGAACAGATTTCAAAGGGTGACTTGAGAAGACAGAGTAAAGTGCTATAATGAAATGTACAAACACATGCAGTTAGAAAACCAAAAGGGAAGGACAGGCTTGGCTTTTCTCAAGCTGAAATATCTAAAGAAAAAATTCAAACCTCGAGTTGCAATATTGAAGGATTCTATGGGCAAAATACTGAATGACACAGGAATCATTAAAAGAAGATGGAAGGAATACAGAGAGTCACTGTACTAAAAAGAATTGGTCGACATTCAATAATTTCAAGAGGTAGCGTATGACCAAGAACTGATAGTACTGAAGGAAGAAGTCTAAGCTGCACCGAAGGCATTGGCGAAAAACAAGCCTCCAGGAATTGATGGAGTACCAATTGAAATGTTTCAACAAACAGATGCAGTGAAGAAAGTGCTCACTCGTCTATACCAAGAAATTTGGAAGACAGCTACCTGGCCAACTGACTGGAAGAGATCTATATTTATGCTTATTCCAAAAAAAGGTGATTCAATAGAATGCAGAAAGTATCGAATAATATCATTAATATCATACACAAGTAAAGTTTTGCTGAAGATCATCCAAAAGTGGTTGCAGCAGTACATCGACAGGGAACTTCCAGAAATTCAAACGCATTCAGAAGAGGATGTGGAATGAGGGATATCATTGCTGATGTCAGATAGATCATGGCTGAAAGCAGAGAATAGCAGAAAAATGTTTACCTGTGTTTTATTGACTATGCAAGGTATTTGACTGTGTGGATCATAACAAATTATGGATACCATTGTGAAGAATGGGAATTCCCGCACACTTAATTGCGCTCCTGAGGAACCTGTACATAGACCAAGAGACAGTTATTTGAACAGAACAAGGGGATACTGTGTAGTTTAAAGTCACGAAAGGTGTGCATCGGGGTTGTATCCTTTCACCATACTTATTCAATCTGTATGCTGAGCAAATCATCCGAGAAGCTGGACTAGATGAAGAAGAATGTGGTATCAGGATTGGAGGAAGACTCATTAACAATCTGTGATATGTAAATGACACAACCTTGGTTGCTGAAAGTGAAGAGGACTTGAAGCACTTACTGATGAAGGTCAAAGACTACGGCCTTCAGTACGGATTGCACCTCAACATAAAGAAAACAAAAATCCTCACAACTGGACCAATAAGCAATATCATGATAAACAGAGAAAAGATTGAATTTGTCAAGAATTTCCCTTTATTTGAATCCACAAATCAGCGCCCACAGAAGCGGCAGTCAAGAAATCAGATGACGTATTGCATTGGGCAAATCTGCTGCAAAAGACCTCTTTAAAGTGTTGAAAGGCAAAGATGCCATTTTGAAGACTAAGGTGTGCCTGACCAAGCCATGGTATTTTCAGTCGCCTCATATGCATGCTAACCGTGGTTAATGAATAAGGAAGACCGAAGAGTTGACCCCTTTGAGTTATGGTGATGGTGAAGAATATTGAATATACCATTGACTGCCAGAAGAATGAACAAATCTGTCTTGAAAGAAGTACAGCCAGAGTGCTCCTTAGAAAAAGGATGGCGAGACTTCTTCTCACATACTTTGGACATGTTATCAGGACAGACCAGTCCCTGGAGAAGAATATCATGCTTGGTAAAGTAGAGAGTCAACAAAGAAGAGGAAGACCCTCAAGGAGATTGATTGACCCTGTGCTTGCAAGAAGAGGCTCACACATAGCAATGATTGTGAGGATGAGGCAGGACTAGGCAGTGTTTTGTTCTGTTGTACATAGTGTCGCTATGAGTCGGAACTGACTGAATGGCACCTAACAACAACATATGCTTATATATCATAACAATAACTAGCCTCCCTGAATGCTGCTATGTACCAAATATTGTAATGGGCATTTTTCATGTATTATCTCATTTAATCCTCACGTTGTGTCCAGGTCTCATAGCTATGAAATTGCAGAACCAGGATTCAATTTGAACCAAGTCACTCTGGCTCCCGATCCTAGGTCATCTCATCTCTCTATTCCCATTTCCTCCTTTTTCGTCTTTTTTTTTCTCTCTCTTTCCCATTCTTCTCCATTCTCTTTCTCCTCTTCCTCCCTCCTTTTTTTCTTTCTCTTTCTCCTTTTTCACATCATGCATGCACATGCACACACACACCCACACCCCTTAGGAATGAATTATTTTTCAGAAAAATCTCTATGATTAAGCAGCATGGTCTGTTTTCATTGTGATGGTATTTGAGACGTGGTTAAATCTTTACTATTTAAAATTATCTTCTCCTTCCCCACTAGATCTGAGATTAATTTGTTGTCATTGAGTCCATTCTGACTCATAGTGACCCTTGAGGACAGAGTAGAACTGCCCCATAGAGCTTCCAAGGCTATAAACCTTTACAGAAGCAGACTACCATATTTTTCTCCTTCAGAATCACTGGATGCATTCGAACTGTTGACCTTTGGGTTAGCAGCCAAGCGCTTAACCACTGCACCACCAGGAATCTGAGATTAGGACATGCTTATTTTACTGAATTGAAGGATTAGATTTTTGGGGAGTGGTAGAAGAGTCAAAGAGATGGACTGAGACAATAGCCACAACAATGGACTCAAAGATACCAACGATCTTAAAGATGGCACAGGACCGGGCAATGCTTCATTCTGTTATACATAAGGTTGACACATAAGGTTGACATGAGTCGGAGCCGACTCGATAGCAACTCACAACAACAAAGAAGATTAGCTAGATAATATGTAGAACACTGATTAGATTCTCTGGCCATGTGTAACTTTGGAAGGAAGAGGCTCTAAAATAATGGTCATGCGGTTTCTGTGTATTAAAGGAGTTGAACTTAAATGTCTTAGTGCTATATTCTCCAAATCTTACTAAACATCAGAATCAACACATAAATTTTAAAACCTCCTATGTAAGCTCCATGTAAGTGGAACAATTCCAAAGCGAGAGAAAAGAGGTTCAGGGTGTAAAACCAAAAGCTCTGTTTTGGATGTATTGAGGAAAGATATTGAGTAGGCAATGGTCATGATAGAGATATAAATCTGGTAGTCGCCTGCATATAGGTAATATTTGAAGGCATATGATCGGAGCCCTGGAGATGGCCAGCATTTAAAATCTGGGAAGAGGAAGGAATAGCAATGAAGACTAAGTAGGAGATAACAAAGAAGGCTGAGGTAGAAGGAAAATCAAGAGTGGGCGGGATGTCCTAGAAGCCAAATGAAGGAAGAGTTTCTGGGAGAAAGAAGCAACCAAATGTTTCAAGTACAGCTAGTGAGGTGAGAAGTGTGACTTCCCGATATGAGCTGGCAAGGTGGAAGTCATTGGTGCACTTGACTAAAGGACTTTCAGGGAAGTGGTCAGGAGACACCAGGCATAAATAACTTTATGTGTATATACACACACACGTATATAATTTATTCTTGTTTTTTTGTTGTCATTGAAAATATGCAGAGCAGAACACATACCCATTCAACAAATTCTACGTGTACAATTCTGTGACATTGATTACATTCTTCAAGTTGTGCAACCATTCTCACTGTCCTTTCCTGAATTATTCCTCCTCCATTTTCCTGTCTTGGAAGAAGTACAGCCAGAGTGCTCCTTAGAAGCAAGGATGGCAAGACTTTGTCTCACTTACTTTGGACATGTTATGAGGAGGGATCAGTCCCTGGAGAAGGACATCATGCTTCGTAAAATAGAGGGTCAGCAAAAGAGAGGAAGACCCTCAAAGAGATGGATTGACACAGTGACTGCTACAATGAATTCAAACAGCAACAATTGTGAGGGTGGCCCAGGATCCAGCAGTGTTTTGTTCTATTAAACATAGGGTCACTATGAGTCAGAACCAACTCAACGGCACCTAACAGCAACATTGACATAAACTCACTGCCCCCTGAGTTTCCTGTCTGATCTTTCAAGTTACTGCTGTCAAGAATGGATAATTTTTGACATGTTCTACTATGAAAAGAAGCAAAGAACGTGGTGATATTTTGATGGCATGCGGGGTATGTAAGATTTATTATTATTATTATCATTATTATATTAACGAAAGATATTACAGTGGCTTTTATACACATGGGGCTGATCCAGTATGTCTATGATGACACAACCACTTTTCCCCATTCCTCCAATGCGGTGCCCAACAGGATTCCAAATTCCAGGCAGGACCCCAGGAAACCACTAGGAAAGGCAAGTATCAGCTCTGGGCTGCACTGAATTTCCCTTGGCACCACCTTCTACTGAGTACCTGCTATAGACCTACAAGGAAGGAGCCCTGGTGGCACAGTGGTTAAGCACTCAGCTGTTAATCTAAAGGTTGGTGGTCTCAACCCACTAGCCACTCCACAGAAGAAAGACGTGGCAGTCTGCTTCTGTAAAGGTACAGCCTTGGAAACCCTATGGGGCAGTTTTACTCTGTCCTACAGGGTGGCTATGAGTCGGAATCGACTCGATGGCACTCAACACAACATAGACCAACAAAGCTGGTAATCACGTAAAAGACAGTGATTTTATTCAACCCTCACTGTGCTAGAAATCCTGGACTCCACCTGGATATGGGCCAGCATGGGGAGCCTATGGAAAAGGTGCCTATGCTTGGGGTCAATACAGTGATGGCAAGCAGCCAAGGTTCAGCTGTCTTCGTGCAAGCAGGTCTGGAAGGCACCTTCGTCTGTGAACACTAGTGCCGGCACATGTGCCCAGGGGCCTGTCTCCAGCGGTCTCAGGTTTTCTGGGCTCCTGATTGAGGACTAAGTCTCTGGAGCCTCTGTCCTGAATACTGGGCCTCCTTCCTCAGCTTCACTCCTTCCCTCAAAGCCTGAAGCCGACACTGGGTCTCCAACCCTGAACCTCACCTCTCCTTGCATTTGACCTTGCTTGTCCTTCACTCGGCACAGCAAGCAGTGTGTGGGCCCTTGCACATCAGCAATAAATAGAAAACACAGTCACATTTGAGAATTTTTTTACTTGACTTATATCCCGAGATTTTTGTCTCCACCTGTAAAGTGCTGCTGGAATTGTCTTCTGCTTACATCCAACAAGTTAGACAGAAGCTTTCTTTTTTATGACTCTTCCATAAAGCTAGCCTAGTAATCCGAATTATATTTGAAGTAAAATTCCTGATGAAACTATTTATACAATTAGAAGATATATCTCTTTTCTTCTCTATTCCTTCCTATTTCTTTTCTTCCTTGCTCCCTCCCTCCCTTCCTCCCTTCCTTTTTTTCTTCCTCCCTTCTTTCCTCCCTTTTCTTCCTTCCTTTCTCCCTTTTCTCTTTTGCCTATTTTTCTTCCTGATTTCCCTTTCTTCTGACTTTTTTTCTCTCATTTGTTGTTCTTTCTTAAATATTTTTGATTCTCTATTTTTGCTAAAATAGATGTGATTTGTAGCCTTTTGCTATCTCTCTTTCTTTGTTACTTCCTTTCTTTTATCCCCTGTGAAATACCCAATATTAAGGGCTCCATTTCAAATCCAAAGCCTCTTTTGGAAACAGGCACACACACACACACACACACACACACACACATTTTGTTACAAAAATATTTTGTTACAAAAACATCCTCCCCTATGAGCACAGGCCTAGCTATAGTATTGATAAATTTCCTCAATAGGATGTTTAGCTCTTTAACATTTAAATTAAGCACGTGGCATGAGTCCCTTCAGAAACATGTCTCTTTGCCCAAGCTGTTTCCAGCACGTGACTAGATCCTGTTGCCTCTCCTGAGACTGATCATACCAGTGAAATGGCAGATTAGTTGTTTGCCTGGCTGGACTTTTAAACATTAACCTGGGGAGTCACATTTTCACAGTCATTTTTTCTAGGTACAGTGGCAGTTAGGATTTTAGAAACAGCCACTTTCAAAATGTCTGGGTTACCCATGACCAGCGTGTGACATTGCTGTGACTGTGTGTGTGGCACTGCCCATGACCGGTGCATGACACTGCCGTGACCAGCCTGCAGGCCTGGACCAGTCCCTGCCCAGCTCTGCTCAGTTGGCCCATCTCTACCACAGATCTATGGCACAAATTGTGAGAGGTTCTGAAGCTTAGTTAATATTTAAAACTTTTGATGCTTACATGAAAGGGGATTTAAATTGTCACCAATTAGTAGGAAAAGACTAATTATTATACAGACCTATGATCCTTTATAAGTTGAAACATTAAAGGAATCTAAAAGCTATCACTTTTTATGAAACAGCAGATGGCCTGAATCAGACCCCTAAAATATAATGAGCGTGTGTGTGTGTGCGCGCGTGTGTGTGACTAAACAGAAGTGTTTAAGGGATGTGGGGAAAAAGAAGAAAAGAACAGAAAACACAATGTTGACATCACTCCATCTAGTACTAGGTATAGGAGTTTATCCAGAAAACCATTGTTTTCTGTTCCAGACTTTGAATTACTTGGAAATATGCTTCAATTTAGATTCTTCTACTTCATTAAAATTTAGTAGGTTAGGCACTCAAGATAACAGGATGAGCAAACTACAGTAGCGGCTCTAAAGGAGCTTACCGTCTGGTGGAGAAAGACAAGGCAACATGCACACAAGTGTGGTGAGGACTGTTACCCTACAGCCCAGTGCTCAGCCTTCTCACACCATTACCAAGGAGACTCACGTGGACTAAGGAAGAAGTAGTTGTCTCGCGTCAGCTCCTGAGTGAACTCCTTATCAGTCATTTTCTCTGTCCCACATTCCTCCCCACACTCAGAGTAGGGTTGAGGCCAGGCCGCCTTGTCTGCTGATCAGCTTCTGGAACTCCTGCAACTCCAATAAGGAGGTTTTGCAATGCACCTCTAGGGGGCAGTACTACTTCTAGAAGGACGGCAATCCGGACGTTATCTTTGTCTATCGCCTCACGGAAAAGGTCTCACTTCCGTGGACTGCACGGTGCCTCACTTCTTCAGAACATCAGAAGACTGAATAGACTTTACCAATGGGTTTGGAAGTAACTGCAAGGAAAGTTAACGTAGGGGGAAAAAGCCAAATTAAGTATGGTTCTTCCCAAAGGCCAAAGGAAACTTTTTGCAAAGAAGTTCAATTCTCTGCAACACATTGCCCACCACAACCGTTTCCCCAAGAAAGAAATCTAAGGGAGGTTGTATCTCTTTCCAAAACCAAAATATCTTCCAGTGGGAGCTGAGGAAAGATGGGTGTGTCCAGGGTCTTCATTTGAGGGATCTAGAATGGGCTTTGTCATTTAGGTTTATCTCCTCTGAGCTCTCTAAGGAGTATGAAGTCAGACTGTTTCCTCACCATTCTTCTATGTCTTCTGAAGGGAACCATTGACTCAAACACACACACACACACACACACACGCAAACACAGACTGACTATTTTCAGAGACTCTAATCTAAACCTTTATTGAGTAAGAGAAATATTTTCCTAATTGTAACATGATACATCTGTTCACTTTTCTCTCCCACAAAGGAGACAGCACTTTGCATTATTCCTTCATATTGTTACTTATGGTCATTTCAGATCTTATTATCCCTTTTGCTTTAGAGTCTCTACTGGTGCAGAAAAACCAGGGATCATTGCATAGCCTTCACACAGATTTTCTTGACTCTTGGACATATCCAGTTCTTAAGTAGGGTGTCATTGATGCTTGTTTCCTAGAACAAACCCGCAGGAGCTGGCAGAGAGTAAAGAGTGCAGAGAGTCTTCTAAATAAAGCAGGAATAAGTAATAATAACCATAGGACTGCAGCTTTCTGGGAGGGGGCATGGCTGAATTAAAAACTGTTCTGCTTTCAAAATAAATGCTTAGCTGAATTAGTTTATTGCTTCCAATTTGTTTCGCAAATATAATATTAGGAGCATGAAGTTTGCTCCATGATGTCCGAAGCCATAGATTATTTACTAACTGGTCAAGAAACTGGGGGAATAAAGATTTAGAGTCACAGGGAGTCTTTTAATTATGCTATAGGATAATAACTTGGGACAATAAGAATAAAGTATGCTGTAGTGGTGGATACAGCCTGACACACACGTTTTCCAGTTTTACACCACACAGTATCCCGTTGTTCTATGACTGACTCTTAGTCTATGTACAGGTTCCCCAGGTTCTGGAATTCTCGTTCTTCTCAATGTTATCCATAATTTGTTATGAGCCACACAGTCGAATGCCTTTGCATAGTCAATAAAATATTGAAGTTGTCAAGGGTTTCATTTTACTTAGATCCACAATCAACACCTATGGTAACAGCAGTCAAGAAATCAAACGACATATTGCATTGTGCAAATCTACTGCAAAAGACCTCTTGAAAGTATTAAAAAGCAAAAATATCATCTTGAGGACTGAGGCGCGCCTGACCCAAGCCATGATATTTTCAACCACCTCATGTGCATGCGAGAGCTGGACAATGAATAAAGAAGACTGAAGAATTCACACGTTTGAATTGCGGTGTTGGCAAAGAATATTGAATATACCATGGACTTCCAGAAAAAGGAACAAACCTGTCTTGGAAGAAGTACAGCCAGGGTGCTCCTTAGAAACAAGGATGGCAAGACTCCATCTAACATACTTTGGACATGTTATGAGGAGGCACCAATCCCTGGAGAAGGACATTATGCTTAGTAAAGTAGGGAGTCCGTGAAAAAGAGGAAGACCCTCAACAAGATGGATTGACACAGTGGCTGCAACCATGGGCTCAAACATAGCAACAATTGTGGGGATGGAGCAGGACCAGGAAATGTTTTGTTCTTTTGTGCATAGGGTCACTATGAGTTTACTCAACAACACCTAACGACAACAACAAAAGTGGTGGAATGAGTAAATGTGGGGAGAAATAGTGAAACTTTTGCAAATTTTTTCTGAATTCAATTGCAAGACCTGATTGTAATGCCTTTACTCAACAGCTACTAATGAGTTATCATAAAATAACTGGCTGAAGTTTGATAGTTTGATTATTTGATCACAAACTAACATCTGTGCATAGATACAGCTGTGTTTCCATAACTGAGCCTTTGTCACTCACAATGCAGAGTGGAGGGACCCATTGGCCTGGAGAGGGGTGTTGTGCCCAGGAAGCTGGAAGAAATTAGCCTGCAATCAGTCCCTTCATTTATCTATTTTCTATTTCAGCTTCACTCTTTCACTAGTCTGAGTTTCTTCCACCAACAACACCCACCACCTCTCTTTCTAAGTTCAACCCTTTCAACTCTCCACTCATTTTGACAGGCAAAAGACGTTTAAATAATCAAGGACATTTTGGAATGCCCCAGGTTTTGAACATTGGTCCCCTAAGCTGGGGGAGCTTCCTCGGTTTTATTATCCCTCTCTCTCACTTTAAAAAGATTTTATCCAATTACCTTTTTTTTTTTTTGTCCTCCCCCTGACCTTCTGGGACAAATCCATTGATTGAACATCTCAGTTTTAAGACAATAAGAGGGATTTGTTCCTCTATATTCTTTGGTTAAAAAAGAAAGAAAGGAAAATGAAACAACAAAAAAAACCAGAGCATAGATGGAAGTAGGTAAGATTCTGGGCTTCTAACTTCTAAGCAATTCCAGATCGATGGGTCTCTGTAAATGAACTGAGAGGAGACATTTTTAGCAGCTCTAAGTATTTTTAGGTGTTTTAAAATAGAGTTGAAGAATAAATCTAATAGAAACAAGAAAAGGCAAACTTTGATTCTGGGATACCCTGTGGTTCTTGAAATGTGAACAGAATTACTTCCTGAAAAAGCTCAGGAAAGCTGTTAATCTTTCTCTTTTCAGTCACAGTGTTGAGCAGGGTCCCAAGTGCCTGTCTAACAAATAGTACCATTGGCTTGAGTGACCTACACGGGGCATAAATCCTCATACACTTCCTACATTTCAAAAAGGCTTGTAAGAGTTTAACATAAACATCCTGGTTGACAACTCCTTTGCAGTTAGACCCGAGGCCCGTAGAAGTTGAGTGTACTTGTTTGTGCCTCTTCTATTCTTTCAAGGGTCCCTTTTGCTTGCTCTCTCTTTTCAATTTTATATTTCATTGAAGACTTGCAATCTTCATACCTATAACGTCCTTGGTGGTCAAATGTTACTGAGACTGGGATCTCATGGTGTTCTTCCAAAAATAATAGTAGAAGTGGGAGTCCCAGGAAGGTATTATAAAGAGTGCCTTGAGTTCAAGCAAACTTTCATCTCGTCAATTGTTCTCTTCTTTGTGAGAAGAAAGGGACTATCTTGAATGAAAAATGGATACACTTACTTGCTGTAATATGGTATGTTAAAAATCAAATTTGGAGAGATAAAATTGAAGCACTCTGTGAATATATTCATGCATTAGTTCATTTGTCTAACCCTCTATAAGCATTTTGGAGTCTCTGGGTGGTATAAGCAGTTAATGCACTTGGCTGCTAACTGAAAAGTTGGAGGTTCATATCTACCCAGAGGCACCTCAGAAGAAAGACCTGGAGATCTGCTTTCGAAAAAGCAGCCGTTGAAAACCCTATGGAACACAGTTCTACTCTGACACACGTGGGGTCGCCACGAGTCGGAATCCACTCAACTATAACTCATAATAACAATGACCATAAGCGTTTCTTGTGCACCAACTATGTGACAGGCACTGTGCTCTTGTGCTACATACATGAGATAAAGGAGCTATGTACCACCATCACTGGCCTTCCGGGTACTTTAAATTTACTTGTAGAAATAAGATATGCACACAAATAACTTGACTATGAATAGAAAGGCAGGAGTAAGTTCTTGAGAGTTCTTAAAATAGCAAATGCTTGAATCTGACTAGAGAAATGTGGAAGTTTTCATGCAGGAACCAGCTTTCCCGCTCAGAGTGAATCCTGAAAAATGAGTAGGGCTTCAGCAGGTGGGGACTTGGTAGGACGCCATCCCAAAGGTAGGGAGTTTGCCCCTGGAAGGCCAATGAGGTGGTGAGTTTGTATGTATTTGGGAAATACCAAGTAGCCTCCCTAAGATGCCCCAGGAGAGGTTTAGGTGTGTCGAGGTGATGAAGGAGACATGAATGCCGTCCTTGGGCAGCAAGGTGTGGGACAGGTATGACACACAGTGATGTCGGCACAGAGTGAGGAATGCCGTCTCAGAGACCTGCACAGACCGTGCAAAAGAGAAAAGAAAGGAGGCAATGGGCATTGCATCTTGAGAGAGGCTCACGGTTTCTTCAGACCCACAGGGATCACAGGCAGAAGCAATAGCATATTCAAAGACACAGAGATGAGAAAACATACGTTGTGTGGAGTAGACTGTAAGGTTCCGTGGCCAGAGCGTGGGGGCAGGCAGAGCCAGGCTGGGGCCGGACAAGAGAGAGGCTGGGCAGTTAGGTCAAGGTCTGATGAGGAAGGAACTTGAATGCCAAGGGAAGGAATGTGGGCTTTATTTACCAGGCAACCAAAGGCTTCTTAGCAGGGAAATAAGATAGTCATACCTGGGTCATAGAAAATCTTATACACACATAGCTATTTCTCTGACCAAAATAAAACACAGGCCCTTCTGTACTAGAGTCTATGGGGTGAAGGAGACCCAGGTTCGGTTCATGGCCAATGCACCTCGAGCACAGCCACCATCTGTCTATCACTGGAGGCTTTTGCATGTTTCTATGATGCTGAGCAGGTTTCAGTGGAGCTTTCAGACTAGGAATAAAGGCCTAGCAACCTACTTCTAAAAATCAGCCAATGAAAACCCTGTGAATCACAACGGTTGGATCCGTAACCCATCAGCATTTCCTATCAGTGTTCATTGGATTGCCATAAGTGGAAGGCGAAGTGGATGCTAGCCATCAACAGTAAAAACAGCACAACGATGAATAATATGAATCTAAATAATCAAGTTTATAAAATGTAGTTCTTAATGTGTTGATCATGGTCAAGTATAAGGATAGCCCTGAGCTCCTAAGTTTTTAAGATCAGTGAGGACATAAATAAATATCCTTGTTTGCTTTTCTCCAAGGCCCAGTTGTTTAATTAATATTTGTTGAATAAGTGAAGGAAACGCTTGGCAAAGGAATGAAAAAATGAATGATAAAATTGAAGTACTTTGTGAATGTAGTCATGCATTATAATATTCATATTATATGCATTAGTATTTGTATACGGAGCCCTGGTGGTGCAGTGATCAAGAGCTGAACTGTGAACCAAAAGGTCAGCAGTTCAAATCCACCAGCAGCTCCTTGGAAACCTTATGGGGCAGTTCCACTCTGTCCAATAGGGTCACTATGAGTCGGAATGGGCTTGATGGCAATGGGATTGGTTTTAAGGGTTTGGGTATTCGTATACATATTCATCCAAAATAATGTTAATACTTACAAATGGTGGAACAGCTAGGAAGAGCAAAGCTCTTCTGGATTTGGGTAGACAATTCTGAACGCACAAGTTAATGTGGTGTGGTCTGCAACAGCAAGGGGATTGAGCCTCTGTTTGGCTTTCTGCTTTTGAGATCTCCATAACTAAATGATAAATTTAAAGCATATATCCCAAAGTCAGAGGAAAATAGCAGGCCACATTCCTAGAGGACAAAGTTTTGGTGGGGTTTCACTTCTCGTGGGCTCTTATAAACCTGAATCAATAAGTATGTAAGCATGGGGAGGTAATGGCATGCTATAATGGGCAAAAGCACTGAATACACTTATCCTGGCCAGGTGATGAAAATGGCGGTAGGAGGGGTGAAAGGTAACATTCCACAACAGAATCAATACTGAGTAGTTAATTACTAGGTTCAGCAGACGTGGTATATAAATACACATAATTATCAAGGAAGGAAAACAATGTGGGAAATCCTATTATCTGTTTAAAAACTATCTGTAACCTCTTTGAAGGTAGGGACCACGTATCTGATGCCTTTGGTTCCAGCACTAGTCCAGTGCTTTGCACCAAGTAAGCACTCAGTAAATAACAGTGAAGGCAAGGAAGGGGTTCAGGTGCGCCTTCTGTTCTGATGTTCGTCTACCTCCGGAAGCGAAGGTGGTATAGTCCACATACTCACACAGCCTCACCTCACCTGAACAGACCTCAGGAGTCCATCTGCCATCTCCAGATTGTGACAGTAAACGGGATAGTCTATTTTTAGTTTGCATTGTTATAATTTGTGTGTGTGTGTGGCTTGCTAGAATACTCAGGAAGGCAAGTGAGCCACTGCTCTGGGCTGCACTACAACTCAGCGCTGACCTAGAGCTCCTCCCGCTGTCCCAGGACTCTGCCTTTCCAGAATTTGGATCACTTGTGTGGTGAGTGGCCAATGCCGCCCTTGGTGTGAGAGGTTAACCAGAGTCCACGGTGCACTGGGCTGAGGTCGAGAACCGGAGACGTGCTGACACTTAGATTGAACTTGGCTCTAACTCCCCACAGATAGAGCAATAAGGAAGCAAGAAACCACAGCAGTTCACGCGAGAACAAGTATTAATGCCAGCCAGTTCTAATCGCTGATACGGGTGGTGCTGTTCAGCTCTCCCAATGCTACCCTGCCTTTTGCCCCTCCCTGGCCTGGAGAGGAGACACCGGCCTGGGCCATGCTGGTCCTGGTGTCAGAATCCATCACCGTTACAGCCCCTCACGTCAGCATGAGCCTCTTTTAAGCCGAAAATTTCCCATCACCATTCGCATTACAGAATCACTTCATCTGTAATAATTTTCCATCGGAGGCTGGAGAGGAGGCAGCTGCAGCTTCTCCTGCTGTTCAACCCAGGCACAGTCGAGAGAAACCATTTTTCTTTGTGTTTGAAACCAACAGGAGGAGGAAAAGTCTCCATAAATACACCCAATCAGGAGTATTTTATATCTATTGCTGCAATGTGAGGGCCCACCTGTAACGTAATAGAAGAGGGATGCAAGGAAATAGGGAGGGAAAAAAAGAAGAAGAAGAAGAAAGATTTAGAGAAAAAAGGAAGCAGGGTTAATCTTTCATGTTGCAATGCGTCTGTGGTTTATAGCCATGTGGTGCTTTGGCCTGTCAGGGCCATTAGTCAAGGGTTAAATGTCACTCAGATCACCCTCATTATGAGCTGCGTGTGTGTGTGCGTATGTGTGTTGGATGCCGTGGTGGGCTCAAGGATGGAGAGGCTACTTCCTTTTGCATTTCAAACTGAGCCACGCTGGCCTGCATATGACCTGCCACACAATTTTTAAATTATCTCTGTGCGAGCTCTGCTTGTTTTGGAAATGCTCTAAATAAAAATAATGGACTGTCTTTTAATAAGTCTCATTGTGAAGGTTCCACACATCACACAGCGCCGTGCAGCTCGGAGGCAGACGCCGGGCGCGTGTGCTCTCGCTGGAAGGGAGACAAATGGTGATGGGCAGCTCCGTCTCGGGACTGCCGACGAGGAAATGGCATCCGCAGACCGGCACATCTGTCAGGGTGGAGAGTATTGGCACCTGTCATGCATTTTCCGTCATGACTTTTAATAAAGCTGCCTTCCCTTAGGTAAAATTGGAACTTGACTGTGATATTAGCTGCAAGCACGCCTTGTTTTCCCCTTCAGAGCGTTTTTGTACGTGAGACGTTTCAAATGAGTCTTAAAGCCTCAGCAATGGTGTTTACCGGCCCTCCCCCCATTGCCCAGAACTCAGAACTCTGGATTTGAAAAAGACGTTGCACTGAGTTTTTTTGTGTCACCCCCCCCCCCCCGCCATTTTGCAAAATGTCTCCCTTTGCCAATGAAAACTGGTTTCCGTATTTATTTTCATGTCATTTGCCCTTCCCCCTCCCCTTTTGGACTGGGTTGTTGTTTGAGTGAGTTTAGCCAGGGGAAGTATGTGTATCATAAAAACCGGGTTGGGGTTTGTTGGCTGTCAGTCAATAAATCAGTCAGAGTTTAATTACCAGGCATGGGATGGGACGTGGTGACAGGCTCCAGGTTCAGTGGAGAGCATTTCTTTTGGGGCAACGACTGAGGAAAAAATGAAACACGAGGTTGCTGTGTGTGCATGTGTGTGTGTGCGTGTGTGTGTGTGCGTGTGTGTGTGCGTGTGCGTGTGTGCATTGGAAGTCAGGATAAGGCAAAATAAAGAAGAAAAACTAAGCGTATATAAGCCGAAGTGAAAGAAAATGTGAAAGTCTACAGACACAATCAACATTCAAGTTTTAAGACAGTGGAACTTTTAAGAGTTTTAATAGAACGTTCTTTAGTAAGTGTCTCACGTTGTGTTTGAAAGGCCACTAGCTGAGTGTTATGCAATTCCCGTACTAACATTTATGAATGTCATCCCTTTGTTCAGCACATAGAAACATTTTATCTGTAATCTTTTCGAAAAGAAAGGAAAAACAAAAAACAGAATATAACTGGAAACCACAAGTTCAGGAAAAAAATTTCAGCAAATTATTGTGTGACAGAATGACATAAGGTGTTAAATGGCGTTTCGCAAAGTGAGAGTCAAGCGTTTTTTGTTGCTGTTGCTGTTGTTTCTCTAAATAAAATATAAAGAATATTTAACAGTCTCAATGAAGAAATCAACAATTGCTTTCTCCCCTTAATTCTTCCCCCTGCCCCCCACCAACATTTTGGGACCAGATTGCAGGTCGACTGACTCTGAAATACAGATTGAGGGGTGTTGGGTTTTTCCCACTTTTTTTCTTCTTTCCAAAGGCAATTCAAACTCAACAGGGATTTTATTTTTGACGAGTTACAAGAAATGTCATCTTCTACCTGTCACATGCCATGAAGCTGTGTGTGGAGATACTGCAGGACGTTTTGACTGAAAGGATGCTGTGTTTTCTTTTAACTTCTCCAGTGCTATGTCTCACTCTGTGTATTTGAAATCCTTTGACCATTTTCAGGGATGGTGAGGTCTCTGACCCAAGGAAATGTGTCTACTGTGCACACGGCACAGGCCTGGGCTGGGAGTCCGGTGGGAAAGGGAGCCAGGACATTCTGATAATCCAGGATGGTAAAGAAGGTCTACCGCACAGATCCTTTTTCAGAGCTAAAGTTTCACAGGATTTTATCAACTTATCCTGGATCTTATCCTACTTTCTGGAAGTCTTTTAGAATTACATCATTAGAAAGCATGAGCTTTTTAGAAACATATTATAAGGATGTATGCCAAAAGATCAGGCAGGATGATTTGTGAAGCCATGAAAAAACAAAAACAAACAAAACAGAACAAAAACAATAAAACAATATACGTAGCCAAAGCAAAATCAGCAGGCTTCTGCCTTTTGCCAATTCTTCTTTGTGAAGAAAACTTTTGCAGTTTGACTAAAATCTTAGCCGTGAAAAGCAGCCACTCCAGTTTAAATTGCTATTAAAAAACAAAAAAACAAAACAACAACGACAAAAACCTGTACCACCCGGCCAGAAAGCTGCAGAGTCTGAGTCCTGGAAACTACACACCAGAGCCAACTCCCCGCCCCCGCCACCTCATTGCCTCTAGGCTAAGACTGTCTAGGCCTCAGTTTACCTAGCTTGCAGCTAAAATGCCAATACTCTAGGGGCCCAATAAAATGCTCTAGGGTTCCAGTCCAGGTAGCAAATGAATAATTTCAATAAACATAAGAGCACATGGGCTTTGTTTAAATGCCTGGTAAAGCGAACTTTAGGATTGCTGCCATGTGGTGTCAGATAGCCCACACAGCGCCATCTCCCATAAAACGGCCACCAGCCTACCCGAGTACATGCGTTTACAGAAACCAGAATCTCTCCTAGGGCTATTCCTTTTGTGAATATCTCACGCCATACTAACAATCTTTAAGTCCAAGCTTAATGAAAATTTTAACCAGGCTAGAACTGGGGGGAAATAACAGAGGTATAGACTTAGAGGAGAAAGGATTAAGATCAGAACGTGGTAAAAATAAAGTTAATATTTCTTTAACTTAGCCAAAAGAAGGTTCAGTCTATACGGTCTGACATTTATAGAGTCAAAAAGTTGTCTTTCTTTTTGCCCCAACAGGATTCTTGCCTGCCACAAAGTTGTGTATAAAGAGAAGGCATAGAAAATCATCTATCCCATCTACAGCAAATCAAAATATGTCCTCAACAATGAAAAAACAGGTAAGCATTCATTTAATCTCACTATTTCTGTTGGTTATTGTTTACTTGAGTCTTCAAATAAAAGAGAAAACAAATACTAATGTAGTTATTAAACTTGTAACTTTGGGCTGCCGTCACGCAATCAGTATCACCTTGAGACGTCTAATAGGGACTTTCTGCTAAGCGTTCTTCGTTACCATGGTTGTTAATATAACCACTGGAATTCAGATAGAGTAAAAATTAAACCATATCTTTACATTATCCCATTTTTAGGGACGTCCAGGAGGCAAGTTTCCGCAAATGGAATAACATCTACTATAGTTCTCTCCACCACCCGTCTATCAGTTAGTTGTACTGTGGTGGTTTGCATGTTGCTGGGATGCTGGAAGCTATGCCACTAATATTTCAAATACCAGCAGGGTGACCCATGGTGGACAGGTTCTATCAGAGCTTCATGACTAAGGTGGACTAGGAAGAAAGACCTAGTGCTCAACTTCCAAAAATCAGCCAATGAAAACTTTATGGATCACAATAGAACATTGTCTGATACGGTGCTGGGAGATGAGCCTTCTAGATTGGAAAGCACTCAAAACACACGGTGGCTACAACAATGTACCCAGACATGCCAAGGATCATGAAGATGGTGCAGGACAGGGCAAGGTTTCTTTCTGTTATATATAAGGTTGCCATGAGTTGGAGTCAGTTTGGTGGCAACTAAAAACAACATGAAGCCCTAGTGGCGTCATAGTTAAGAGCTTGGCTGCTAACCAAAAGGTCGGCAGTTCCAATACACCAGCCGCTCCTTGGAAACTCTATGGGACAGTTCTACTCTGTCCTATAAGGCCGCTATGAGTCGGAATTGACTTGACGACAAATATTTTGTTTTTATTTTTTTAACAACAACATAGTGCTCTAAATCTTTCACCATTTTATGTTCTAAAGTGCTGTACTAGAAGTTCATTTATTCCTATTCTCTTCAGATAAAAGAGGAAAGACTTCACTTTTATGCTCTGTGTTTAAATTTTAGAGACTGGTGCACTAGGGCAGGAAGGTAAACCTCCACAAAGATAGTGTGAACATCATCGTTTGTGATGAGCCGTTGCCAAGCTGGTCCCCATGTGGAGCTCCCCTAGTACTGTGCCCTCCCCTGTTGTAGTTGTGAGCACACACTCATTCATTCACTCACATGCTTATTCACTCATTCTTTCAGGCACCCACACATTTCACTAAGGACCTCCTTATGCTCCAGGGAGATATGAACACGAAAGGCAAGGGCTCTGCTTCGACAGAGCTGACGTTCTCCTGGGGATAGCCTGAACACAAACAAACACACACAAGGAAAGTACCAGATGGCGAAGAGGGCTATGTGAGAAATTAAACTAATGTGATTTTAGTGTTAGCTCCTTGAGTTTTCTGGTCAAGAACAGTCTCTCCAAAGGGGCGACATCTAAGTTCAGGAGCCAGGTAAGTGAAGGTCAGGGGTAAGAACATTCTGGGCAGAGGGGACAGCTCAGAGTTTTGAGAAACAAAATGAAGGCTGGTGTTTCTGAAGTGTAGTGGATGATGGCGAGGTGATATGAGATGAGTTAGACAGACAGGAGGGGGCTCAGTTAGGGCTTGGATGCATGGGCTGTAGTTTAAACTTTCTTCTAGGTGTAATAGAAAGCCACTGGAGGGTTTTAGAACTGAAACGGATCTGATTAGATTTCAGTCGATTTTGAAAAGATCACTCTATTGTTTGTGTGGATAAAGTAATTTCAGTGGCCAAAAGTGGAAACTGGGAGACTTATGGTGAGGCTATTGTAATAGTTCAGACAAAAGTCGGTTTGTGGCTTGGGCTGGGATGATGGTGATGGAGATGATGAGCACTGAGCCAATTCGGGACACACCTTGGAAGTAGAATCAACAGGAATTGCTGATGGCTTGGGTGAAATGAGTCATCATCAGCCTGGCTGTGGCCTCCACCGCAGGACAGTGGAGGAGGCAAAAGAAGTCCAAGCTAGTCGCCAAGATTTGAGTGTTCTAGTTAAACAGCGAAAACCTATGCTCATAAAAAGTTTTCATGTACATGGAAGAACACAATACATGCCACATAATCACTAATCAATTTATCATACTCGATATTTATTGGTCCATGTTGAGACATATTGTGGGAGATAAAAGACATATAAGACCTGGCACCTACCCTAAAGTGTATTGGCGGATTTTACCATCTAGTTAAAGAGAAGGTTCTTTAAATGTTACAGAATTTCAAGTGGAAGATGAGCACCACGGCTGAAACATTAAGGAAGATTTCACAAAGATGGTGAGGTTTGCTTTGGGTGACATTCAAAAAGGTAAACACAATAGAGAAAAGTATTACAGGCGGGGAAAAGTATAAGCAAAATCTCAGAGTTACTGGTAAGTATGGTGAGTTTTGGTTATAGTAGTCTGTAGCTTCTACGAAGAATAAATAAAAAGGAATCAGGCTGGTATAGTAAGTTCTAGCAAATCTGCGGAGTTGTTTGAATGCCAAACTAAGGCACTGAACTTTATCCTACCAGCCATTGGAGCCATTGACCATTTTTGAGTAAAGGATTAGCACCAGCTGTGTATGTCCAGAAGGAAAGCTCCTTGAGGGCAGGCACTGAATGCCTTGAACCTAAGCATTCCCTGCACTGACCAGAGGAATGGACACAATTAGGCACATAATAAGTCTGATGCCTGAATAACTGAGCAAATGAACAAACACATATATAACTAAATGGGGTTTAAATCAATGAAAATGGTGGCAGTAGCAGGTGTCATTGGGGGAGGGACAAGCTTGTAGCTAGAAAAACCTGACACCTGAGGAAGAGTCCAGAAGTGAATTTCCAAGCCCTCACTGGAACTAGCAAATGCCCAGATTTTTTCAGTCTCAGTTCAGTGAGCTCCTGGCTAAAGATGAGTGATATTTAAAATTGCAACTCAATATTCCTTCTAGTTCAACGTCAGCGCAACTTGTTATAAAGACACAGGCTAAGATTTATAGAAATAATTTTTAAAAATTTATATGTAGATAAATAAAATTATATCCCTAGAATTACAAACATCCTGACTACCTATGTAATTTGTTGTTGTTGTTAGGTACCATCGAGTCAGTTCCTACTCGTAGCGACCCTATGTACAACACAACGAGACACTGCCTGGTCCTATGTAATAGTAACCTTGAATCCCAGACTAACACTATATAATTTGATATAATAAAAATGATAATTGTGTAAAATGTTAAATTCACAAGGCATACAGTTTTCAAACTCTTTGTAAATCTGTGGTATTAATTTGGGTACCTGCCTAAGAGAGTCAACATAGAGTTTTGCTATAGAAATACTAAACCCCAGTTAATTCTCTAGAGATACCTTAGTAAGGGATCATGTAGGTGCAAGAACAGAAACACAACTGAAACTAGTTTAGTGGGATGCATTTGCTAGTGTAAACAAATGGACAGGGCATAGCTGAACAAACCTGGGTGCAGTGGACTTGGAGGAAGGCTGAGATCAGTGACTAGAAAAGCATCCCTTTCTTTCTTGTTGTCTTCCACATAAGTCAGCTTCGTTCTGTAGGCTGGTTCCATTCTTTCGTCTTGCAGACATGCTTCTTTCACTTCTAGGAAGCTTCTCAGGAAGACATTATAGCCTGCAGCCCTGAACTCCTACATCCCCTAGAAAACCAAGCCAATTGCCTGTGAGTTGATTCTGACTCATGGCAACCCCATGTGTGCAGAGTAAAACTGCTCTCCATAGGGTTTTCATGATTGTGACCTTCGGAAGCAGATCCCTAGGCCTTTCTTCAGAGGCACCTCTGGTGGATTCGAATGATCAATCTTTTGGTTAGCAGCTCAGTGCTTAATCTTTGTGCTACCCAGGGACTCCTACGTGCCCTGGAGAGGAGTTCAATCCCTTTATCATACTCTGATCAGCTCACATATCAGCATACCAATTCCCTGGACCAATCATCTGTCACCTAGAGATGAAAAGGAATATGATTGACAGCTTTCATTCAAACCACAGTGTTGGGGTTCCTGGGGAGTGGGAAGGAGCAGCTCTCCAAAAGAAGGATAAGGCTGTTTCCAGGAGCAATGGCCCTAATTTCCTCTGCTGTTTCCACCCTCGGTATACATCAGGAGGCTGTAGCTGTTCCTATTTACTCTGTTGGCATTTTTGTTTTTAACCATGATTGTATGAGTGAGAGAATGGGAGTGACTGACATTTCTGCTAAATAAAATGAATGGATTTGTTGAGAATTGATGCCATTGAAGACACTTTGCCTGGGTTGGATTAACCAGTAAGAAAGGTACACACGGGCTTAATTGTGCTTGTTTATTAATCTGTAGTGCACAGTTTCACTGTGTAAGTAAGCACAATTAAGCTCGTGCATACTTGCTTACTGGGTGTGATGGTTAAGATTGTGTGTCAACTTGGCTGGGCCATGGTTCTCCGTGTTTTAACGTAATCACTCCCATGATTGAATATACTGTGAGTAGCCAATCAGATGAAAGGGAGTCTCCTTGGGGGTGTGGCCTGCATTTGTATATAAGCAGACGTTCTGGCTTTTTGCTCTGTCTGGATCCTGCGGCTGCTTCCTGTCGTCTCATCTCCCGTTCTTGGGACTTGAGCTGTCAGCTTATCTGCCGAACCTGGGATTCTTCAATCTGCATGCCTGTGAGTGGAAGCCCTGCTCTCCGACCTTCTGATCTTGGGCTTGCCAGCTTCTGCAGCTGTGTGACTTGGAAGAGGCCTCTACCCTGATCCACAGACTTGGGACGTTCTAGCCTCTACAATCACATGAGCTGTTTCCTTGATATAATCTCTCTCTCTATATATATTTATACACTTTACTGGTTTTGCTTCTCTAGAGAACCCAGCCTAAGACACTGGGTAATCCATCCCTGCACTTTGCCTTTAAATCAGTGCTTCTTAAACCCTTTTTAACTTGTTAATTTCTTGTGTTCTTTAGCATTACTGTCTGTGTTTTAGGATTTTTTTTTTCCACTAAACAAAGTTAAAATTGTCAGTTTGCACGTAACTCTAGCAATACAAGAGCAAACAACTTTACTTTTCTTGACTTTTACCAAATAAAAAACAATTACACAACTTTTCATAGCAAACTGATGAACAATCTACATATGTTGTTGTGGGCTGTCCAGTTGATTCCAACTCACAGTGACCCTATAGGACAGAGTAGAATTGCTCAATAGGGTTTCCAAGGGCCTCCTGAACCACATAGAACATGACTTCTGGAAAACCTTGTTCCTCCAGGCAGCAAAAGCATTCTTGACCTGGGAGGGCACAAAGGAAGACGCTCCTTAACAGTTTTCAGAGCACCAATACCTGGATGGAAAGGTCAGCTCCTCCACCATATGCATGTCTATTTATGAAGACACTGTGTATGAATTTACCAAGTTCAGGACAAAGCTCCAGGGGCTCCTGTCTCTTTAAATCTGTCTTCTACCAAGTGAAATTTGTGGCCCTGATGAATGGCAGAGCACAGTCATCCATAAAAGGGCAGAGGAAAATCACATTCATTTGCATACAGTAATTATTCTGTGAATCAGGCCACCTTTATTGCTGGCAGAAAATCTACTGTCAGCATCACTCTATAGATCACGTTTGAAAATCTAACAGCTGAGGAGAGTAATTGTTTGGAGTCCATGTGGTCTGCACTCCTGTCTCTGGCACATCAACTGCCATGTTTCCAGGTAGACAGCAAAGTTCCAGGGTACTGGTCAACCAGCCTGTGTTTTCTCTCCTCACCCTCTCTGTAGTTCCTGACTTGCTTTCTAGGGAGTTTCTGTACAGATTTATGTCCAAAGAGTGAATGTGAGCATGGGAATGCAGTGTAGCCAGAGGGCTTCAGTGTAACCTGGCCTTGTCAGAGATGGCAGCCAACTTAAATGGGATGAGGCCTCTGCCTTCTTCTCTATAGCCCTCCCAGCCATTCACATCAACTCAAACACATACACTGCCACCACCTGTGAACTCCAGCCCAGTCCACCTTTTCCAACCTTCAGAAAAGAAAGGGGCCCTCAGACAGGCCTGCCACCCCTCCCTGCTGATGTCATGGTGGAGGAAGAAGGAAGGCTGCTCTTGCCGTGGCTCTCCGATATTGGAAGTCGAAGGTATGGAGGTGGCATGAGAGAGACACTGAGTCAGCAGCAGCTCTGAAGAGGAATAAATTCATTACTTCTCAGGTAGTGGAAGGATATATAGCATGTATTTAATCTCCAGAGGAACCGTTGAGAGGAGCACTTTCATCTAGAAAAAGAATTTGTATCAGGTGTAGTTCAAAGAGCAGGACTTGTATCAGGCATGGTTCCGAGAATTAGCAAGAGTAATTTAAAGCAGGAAGGCTGAATTGTATGATGGGCAGGAGGGGCAAGATGAACAGAGATGATGATTGAAACAGGTGCTTTTGGGTTTTCATCATTTCCATTTTTGCCTGTAATGCATAGTTTCTTTCTGGACATGCCAAGTTTCAAGATAAACCAAGATAACTGTGGCAAAGACGAAACGTTAGCTTAAGCAACTGCTCTGTGACCCAGGAAGTCCCTCGGTGCTTTGTTTTCTCCTTTCTATTCTCTGGGCCAAATGCCTGCTCTAGAAAAAGAGGGAAGATAAATGCATACTGAAAATTCAAATAAGACACATGACATAGAAAAAGCAACGTGTGGATGTACAACGTGAAGGGATGTACAAAGCCACTTCCCTGCCACCAGGAATTCATTTAGAAAGTTAAAAAACAAATCCATTAGAGCAAGGATGCTATACCCATTTCATTGGACAAGGCTATAGCTAGAGACTTAAATAGAGGCATTACAGTGTCAAACTTCTCACAGGCTGAGGTTTGGTTTACACAATTTATGTGAAGATAAATGTGTATAAAAGAAGACTTAAGTTCTCCTAGACTCTTGATGTTTTTTCTTCTTCTGCTTTTACTCTTCTTCCTCCTCTTCATCTTCTTTCTCCTCTTCCTCTTCCTCTTCTTCCTCCTCATGCCCTCCTCCTCCCCCTCTTTTTCTTCTTCCTCCTCCTCTTCTTTTTGTTTCTTTTCTTTGACAAGTCACAAAAATGGCAGAACTACCAAGGAGTTTGATCAGAGGTAGTATCTTCAGTGACATAGTTTCCTCCCCTTTCCTCAGGCATACTTGGGGAGTGTTTGGCCATGTGAAGCCTTCTACACATTCCAGTGAGACTTATCTGCTGGGTAAAGGAAGGGCCGGAAGTGTTCCCAAGGAGTAGTATTGCCAAGCAGATCCAACAAACCTGGAAAGACAAATCATACATTTTGGTAAACACTTGAAATCTTCTAATCTATATAGTTTTCTGATATAAGATCTTTTAATAAATATCTAAATAATAAGTATGTTACCACTTCAGCAATCATTTCTGTAATGACATGGAACTTAACAAAAATAACAATAGTTAAATAAAATGTATACATTACTATTCCTGGTTTATACAGTAATCACAGTACTGTTTCCACTAGTATAAGAATATTTATTTGTATGCTTTTCCCAATTTGTAGACAGCTAACATGACATACAGCAGTCAAGTAATTCACCAAAGATCACAAAATTAGTTAATATTTGAGAGAAACCTGGTACCACAAAATGACTCACACCTAATTCATCACTTTCAGTTCACAATATTCCACTGAGTTTATCACTTAATTCCTAATTCCATTTACTTTGGAAGGCAGAATATTTAATGAACATCAGATTAGTTGATGCCATCTAGACTGCCACCCTAGAGATAATGAATCTAAGACAATCCTGAAGGGATTACTTTTGAGGAAATAGTCTGCCTCTACATTTCCCATCCAGGCTGCCTAGGTAAAGGCCTTGGGTCCAAAGCATTCTTCAATAAGGAGGCTGGGAATTAGATTACCTTCTCTTCCCTAGTTCCTTCTCCTTATCTGAGAAGCCTTCCCTCTGTTCTGGACACACAGTAACTTTCTCTGTCTCTTGTACATGCACAGGCACCCGGCCAACCCCACTTCTGTATCTGTTCCCAGCAGAGAAAAAACAGGGTCTCTCATGCTACAGCACAAGAGGGGGGATATGCCAGATTGTAAGACCCAGTCTTGAGGGGTGGACTGAAGGGGAAACAGGCTTTGCAAGGCCAAACATGAGCACCCTCATGTGGTCCGCTAATTCACTACAGTTTACTAAGTCATCCTTATGTAAGTCCCTGGCATGTAGCCACTATTGACCACCACCACTATAAAACCTCTGTTCTCCCTCTCTGTGCAGGGTACAGAGATATGCTTTGGACCTGAGGCTGCCCAGGACTTAGCCTCAAATATAAGTCTCCCTAATAAACTTCTTCACTGCCACACTGGAGTTGCTGGCCTCTTTCTTTTGTTTCTTGGCACCCTCCATTTTTGGAGGAAAATTTCAGCTCACTGGTCTATGCCTGGACAATTACAAAAAAAAAAAAATCTTACTTCAGCTTCCAAAATCAGAAAATAAGAACCAAACGAAGAGCCAGAAATAACTCCAAAACATTTGATTACTTAGCAGATGCTAACCTTCCCAGTTGATCTATGCTTTGTTAATATAAAAAACTGGTTGCTGTTGACTCCAGCTCATGGTGACTCCATGTATGTCAGAGTAGAACTAGTTCCACAGTGTTTTCAATGACTGATTTTTTCAAAGTAGGTAGCCAGGCCTTTCTTCCATGGTGCCTCTGGATGGGCTGTAACCTCCAACCTTCCAGTTAGCAGCCAAGCACATTAACTGTTTATACCACTCAGGAATATACTTCATTAATATTTCCAGTAAAAATCATTGATGTTGCAAAGCTTAATCATGCAAAATGGAATACTTTCAATAAAATCTTGCAGCACAAATATTATAAATTATAAACTTTCTCATTTAACCTTTTAAGAAAGTTTAACTCTTTTTTTTATTGTATGAAGGCACATATTTCCATGGATCACAAAAAGTTTGTTTTTTGAGTATTATACGGGTAACCAAGTTCTTGGCTCTACTAATGCCCTACAAGTAAGCAGATGCTCCTAAGATGCTGTGTTCTCCTCTGAGATGAAGAAGCTCACCAGTCAACACACATTTATCCTGTTCCTAACAGGTGACTAGCACTATTTTAGGCTCCATAGCATGCCAATGAGCAAGACTACAAAGAACCATCATCAAGGAACTTACATTCTAGTGAGAGGAGAAAGACAGCAAATGTCTAATCCAATAGGACAACTGCAGAAATGGAAGTGCAATAGAGATGGAGGTGGGAGCACAGAATAGGACTTAGATGTCAGAGTGGACTGTTACTTCAGATTGGGCAGTGGAAGGAGCCTCTCTGAGGAACGAAGATCAGGAGCAGTGTTCTGAGCAGAAGAATGGTGGCACACAGGCTCCAACTGACACAGGAGTAGCTGGGAATGATAGAGGGTTGGAAAGGTGGGTGGTGTGCTGGGAGAAGAGTGAACTAAACCAGATCACTGAGGTCTCAGGGGGCCCCGTGTGAAGTGTGAGATTTATTCTGATCATACCAGGAAACTGCTTGAAGGTGTAGGAGAGAACTGTGATATGATTTATGCTTTAAAATTTCACTATGGCTGCTGTGGAGAGGATAGATTCTATAGGTGCAAAAATGGAAGCAGAGAAACCAATTAGGAGGTGGTCACAAGGGATAAGACAAGAGCTGATAGTGGCTTGGACTAAAGCGAAAATGTGAAGCTATAGAGAAATTGCTAGGTTGAAGTCTTGCCTTGGAGGTGAACTCAAACATCTTGGCTCACGATACAAATTTAGGAGTCATAAATATAAAGATATTATTTGAAGCCATATTACTAAATGAGATGACCCAGAGAGACGATGCAAACAGCAAAGAGACCCAAAAGGAAGTCCTGTGGTCTATAACTCCAGAGATCTGGAGAAGAGAATGAAGGGCCATGACAGGTGCTGACAGGAAGTGGCCATTGAGGTTGGGGGAGAAACAGGAGAGTAGTGTGTTTGGAACCCGGAGGGACGAAAACATTTCAAGGATGAGAAGGTCAACCCCATCAGGTACTACTGCTGGATCAGGTGAGATGAAGACCATTAGTGACCCGTTGTTTTAAGTAAGATGGTGAACTTGAAAAAGTAATTTTGGTGGATTTCTGAGGATAAAAACCTGATGGAGTGGGTTGCCGGGACACGAAGCTCTAGAATCAGCAACATGGAGTACAGGCAACTCTTGGAGGCATTTTGCTGTGATATGGGCGGGGCACAGATGGTGCAGAAGTCGACACTGGTGGAAGACAGAGGTTGTACTTTTTAAAGATAAGTTGTTTAAGGGGATTAATTTTGCAAAGTGGAAGAAACTGATGATAAGGGAAAAAAGAGGAAAAATTACAGGAGATAATGCCTTCTGGGCATGAGGAGACTGTGTCCAGCGCACAAGTGGAGGGACTGGATTTGTTTTCTGTATTGATTAATAGTGTGGGAGGACTGATTTTCAATGCAATTGAGATTTACCCAGTGGAGATGTGACTGGAGGAAGAGTAGGTTTACTGTTATATATATATAATCCAAGGACTTCAGAATGTACTTAGCACTCAAACCAAGACTCCCAAAAAAAGGTATAATCTACAGAAGTTACAAGTACAAAAGAGAAACAGAACCCCATCAGTTGGAAGTCAAATTGTGTGAGTATCAGATCAGGGGACAAAGGAAGTTTCCACAACTATTCAGGTGGTTCTTGCCTAAGAGTCCCGTTGTCAAAATGATTTGGCATAGAGAGAAGAGCCGGTTCAAGGGCAAGTGTAAGGGTCATTATCCATCCTTGGCTTTCTTCTGAACAGTACGAAACACTGTACTTCACACATAGTGGGCATTTAATAAATGCTTGTGGATTCATTATATAAGCTAGAATATAAATGGTTAATGTGATAAAAATAAAAAAGGAAAAGCCACATCACAGAAAAATAGATATTAAATACGGTAGTGTAATTTAAAATATGTACAATTTTTTTCTTAAGTTTAGTTTAAAATTCACATTGTATCATACTGGTTCAGACTGTATTGTCATTGTTGTTGTTAGTTGCCATCCAGTTGATTCCAACTCATGGCGACCCTGTGTTTTAGGGGGTTAGAATTTAAGCTGTCTCTGCTGAACTCCTTATATGTGAGTCATTCTCAGAAATTTCTACCATGTAATTTTTTTCGAAGTCCCTCCCTATTACATGAATTTGAGTGCACAAAAAAAAAGAAGAATCAACATAGAACCATCCTCATGCATTGTGATATATTCCCTGCACTTGAAATAGCATGTTTTACTGCAAAGGGCCCTGCTGCAGGCATACTTGGCATATTCTAGTTTGCAGCAACTTTATGATTCTCACCTCTCTTGGGGAGCTCTCTCCATCTCTGGATTCCCATATGCTCCAGTGGTAGGAAAGCTTAAGGTGTTATCTGGAAAAGCGCCCAAGTGTCAGCTTAGTTCATTAGTGCATTAGATCTATGGATAAATGGTGGGAAAATTAATTTTCAGAGTTTTATGTTCCCAAAAAGGAGTGCAGTGTTTAGTATTTCCAAATGGTAGAACCATTTCCAAATAGCCAGGAAAGACACAACAGTTAATTCCTGGTGAGCTCTTTGATCTGGTTCTCCCTCCTGCTTACATCTGCTTCCTGGGTGACTGCCCAGGTGACCCCCACCTTCCCTGGGAAGTCAATGCTAATAGTTCTAAACTAAAGTTCTGTATTATACCTCTCCTCTGTTAGATCCAAGCACAGCCATGCAAGTGATGGAAAAGGTATACAAAGTTTGGATTTTTTTGTGTTGTCGTTCCTTCTAGAAAGTGGCACTATTTCAGAGTTCTGCTGTTCATTAGGGATAAAGTTGCCAATATTGGTGTGCTCAGATTAGCCCTTTATATAACTGTACTGATACAAGTGTTTGCATTCCTCTTCAACTGAAAATTTGTCAGAGAAGAAAGGCATTAAACCTGTCACTGCAGATAAAGATCAGATGTTTGATTTCAAACAGAAGAAGCAAACACTCCACCATGGGCTCCATTAACTCTTAACTACACTACCTAAAGTAATGTGGCACACTAGCCCAGATCTCAAAAAGGGGGAAATAAATCCACATTTCACCACCCTTTTAATAGTTACAGAGGGTACCGGAATTTGAACAAAAAAATACGGAGGAGAGGAATGAAATCGCAAAACCTCTCCTGTAATCTTCCTTTGGTTCCTTTGCTTACAAATGTCATGATTTCATAAAACAAGTAAATATAGAATATTTTATATGAAATACATAAGGTTCAACCACTTACACAAAACTAAGGGATTGGAGGAAGCTTTCGGAAAAAATTGGACATCAGAAAATTAAGCCATTTTGCAATACCTACTGGCATCATTAGAAAATCAAGCCCAAACTGATAAATAAAATGTATACTGTCAAAAACCTTGCTATCATTCCCACATTATTCTTATCTCCATTAAAATAAGCCAGTTTATATCTATAGTTCATTGAGTGGTATATACATAGCTATCTTTGATCTTAACCTAAACCTTAAATGTATATGGTAGTTATTTCCAAAGAGTCTGATCACAAAAAAGATTAATATTAATAATATTTTTGTGACAGGATAGAGGCAAGCATTATTATCCCCATTTTGTGGATTTAGCCATTGGAGAAGAGAGAGGTTAATTGACATGCTGAATGTCACATGGAAAAGTAGGGTCTTGAGTTTAGTTGCTTTTTATTATGCTATTTCTGAAGGATGGTGTAAGATGGTAGACCAGAAATCAGAAATCCTGGGCTCTAATCTTGACTCTGGTACTGACTCATTACATAGCCTTAGGCAAGTCATTTAACCTCTCTGTGGCTCTGTCTCAACATTAGGTAAAATTGACAATTCTTACCAACCACCTTCACCCCTGCTGTGAGGATTAATGAAATGAGACCTGTACCGCACGGCTTGTTGGTGGAAAGGCTCTCTATAAATACAAAATATGCTAAGTGCCTCCTTACAGGTTCTGCAGGACTTCTGCAATCCTTGGGAGACATTGAGACATACTGCCATGCATTCTAATAGTCTGTCCCTGAGTGCCCTTGGGGCTGGAGAGGCACTGCAAGCCCATGGTCTGCAATCCACAGGGCAGTTCTGGCTGCAGCATGTCCCTGCTGGCCTGGGAAGGCATGGTCACCTCGCTTGGACAGCCTGAGGTGGGGACATCAGACTGAGAAGTGCCTGGTGGATGGGTATCACCTGGTAGATGGGTTTGTTCTTAGAAATCTCATCAAAATTCAACCCAGTCTTGAAGATGACCTTGACTTCTATAAGGATGGATTTGGACTTGCTTCTGTCCACCTAGAGACGGTTTACAGGACTCCACTGTATGGGAAACATCCCGGAACTGGGAATGAAGACCAAAGTCCAGCAGCCCTGGTGAGTGGTTGTCCAGGGCAGGAGTCAAACAGTCACTCCTGGACACAGGACCTCACATTTTAGGGGTGGAAAATGCTGCTGTGCAAAACACAGGATAACAACAAGACGTTTTCCTTTACTCCCAGCAGCGTCGGCCCTTGTGAATTTGTATGGAGAAATACTAGACGGGCCTTAAACTTCTCTCCTCCACCCACTGTCATCCCATACTCGACATCACATACAGTGTAAAGGATGACAACTCTCAAGTTAGGATCTTTCTCAAACTCCAAGCTCATTTATGCAACTGCTTAGTTAACAGGGATGAAACGGGGATGTTGACTGGGTTTCTCAAATGTAGCGAGTCCAACATTGAGCTCCTGGCCTCCTCCACCAAGTCTGCTCCCCTACAGTCTGCCTTGTCTTGGGTGATGGCAACTCCATCTTTCCAGGGGCTCAGTCTAAACACATTGGAGTCACCCTGACTTTCCTCTTTCTCTCATTCACCACATCTGACCTTTCAGGAAACCCTGTGGGTACTATGTTCAAAGACGATCCCAATTGCAGCCTCTCCTTACTCCCTCAGGGAAATTGTCCTGTCTGAGCACCACCATGAGGCACTGTAATAACTTCCTGACCAGTTTTCCCACTTCTCTTCTTGCCCCCCATACTCTTTTTTCAATACACACAACTATTCTTTTAAAACATAAGTGAGTCCATTTTGTGCTTTTTTTTCCCCTCAAAACCCTGTGATGACACCCTGTTCACTCAGGGTAAAAACCAAGGATGGTATAAGATGGTAGGCTGGAAATCAGGAATCCTGGGCTCTAATCTTGACTCTGGTTCTGACTCATTACATAGCCTTAGGCAAGTCATTTAACCTCTCTGCCACTCTGTCTGATTCTTCTCTGACCTCCTCCCCCATAACTCTTCTCTCTTTCTGGTTCCCTTGCTGTTCCTCAAACACACCAGGCACACCCCTGCCTCAGGGCCTTTGCACTGACTGTCCCCTCCATCTGGAATGACTTTCCCCAAATATCCACTTGCTTATTTACCTAATGACCTCAAAGTTTTTGATCAATTCTCATCTTTCAGTGAGGTCTGCAGAGATCCATTCTACTTAACACTACAACTCCCCCAACTCCTTCAGCATTCCCAGCCTCCCTTGTTGTTGTTGTTAGTTGCCATCAAGTAGATTCCAACTCATGGAAACCCCATGTGTGCAGAGTAGAACTGCTCATAGAGTTTTCAAGACTGTGGTCTTTCAGAAGCAGATTGCTAGGTTTGTCTTCCAAGGTGCCTCAGGGTGGGTTTGAATTGCCAATCGTTCAGCTAATAGTCAAGCACTTAAACATTTGTGCCATCCAGGGACTCCCCCAATCTCCCTAGACTACCTCTATGTTCTCTTTTTCCATTACGTTTATTACCTTCTAATATGTCATGTTGGTGCAGTGGTTAAGAGCTCAGGCTGCTAACCAAAAAGGTCAGCAGTTCGAATCCACCAGCTGCTCCTTGGAAACCCTCTGGAACAGTTCTACTCTGTCCTATGGGATCTCTATGAGTAGGAATCGACTCCATGGCAATGGGTTTGGTTTTGGTTTAGTATGCCATGTAATGTATCCATTTAATGTTTTATTTTCATTGTTTTTCCCTGCTAGACTGTCAGCTCTATGATGCAGAGATGTTTGTGTGCTTTTCGTTTTGAGTTTTTGGTTGTTGTTCTTTTACTGATATAAACTAAACATCTAGAATAGCAATTAGAACATAATATTATTGTTGTTGTTAGTTGATGTCCAGTCAATTCCAACTCACAGTGACCTCATGTGATGGACTAGAAGTGCCCCATAGGGTTTTCTAGGCTCTAATCTTTACAGAAGCTGATTGTCAGGTCTTTCTCCCATGGATCCACTGGGTGAGTTCGAACCAACCTTTCAGTTAGCAGTCGAGCACCTAACTGTTGTGCCACCTGGGCTCCTTAGAACATAATAACCCATTGCCATCAAGTCAATTCCTACTCACAGCAGCCTTATAGGACAGAGTAGAATTGTCTCATAGGGTTTCTAAGGAGCTGCTGGCGGATTTGAACTGCTAACCTTTAAGTGAACAGCCGAGCTCTTAACCATTATGCCTCCAGGGCTCCTAGAACATAGTAGATATCAATAAATATTTTTAATTGAACGAATGAATGAGCCTTATCATCATTTTTACACAAGTGCTGTTCCTCGTCCAAGTTATATAGGCATTTAATCAGAGAGCTTTGACCCAGATCTCAAGACTCAATGCATATGATCAGGGTAAGTCACAGAGTAAACACCCTAGAGATGATGAGGTTATGTGCAGATGGAAAGGCAGGCCCCAAAAGCCTGGGAACCTGGCTGACTCAGAGGCAGAACTTTTCTGGACTCTGGTGTAAGTCAGGTCACTTGGAGCACAGAGTGCATCCCACACAAGCTCTGTCTGTATTAATCACACAGCACAATAGTTGCCTGGTTACCCACCTCATTTCATCAGCCGTGTGGCCTGTTACCAATTTTCAGAAAATGAAATGAGACCCCTGAGGACCGTAATTTGGGGGAGTGCAGTAATTTAGGAATGTTTGGAGGGTCTGGAAAATCTGTCCAGCCAGCTCGCTCTCTGGCAGCAATGGCAGGCGGCCCTGGGTGTGAGGGAGAATACCAAGTACTGCATGGCCTTCTTATCAGCCTGGCTACCAGGGCCTTTTGTTTATTTACTAGCTCAGATAAACTCTGGAATCCTTGGGAATGCTCCAGTAAATCTGTTTTTTCTAAATACTTCATTCTTGTTTATAGAGCGCCTTCAAAAGCTAAGGCAGCTCTCTTGCAGATGGAAACAGTATCTTCCTTGCACAAACCTAGCCATCCTCCCTTGCCCCAAACTCTTTCTTGAGAACTTGAAAACCTAAGTAAGGCTGTCAAGTTAGCATAGGTGGAAAAGCCCTTCTGGAATTGTGGTTAGTCAATTTTGCACATGCTGAATAACTCGGTATCATTCATGGAATCTGAGTTCGTTCCTTAATTTCATTTGGATTGCTTAACACATTCCAATATATGGCCATGATGCAATGACTATTTGTCATGGAGTCTATGAACTTTGAGTTATTTTTCATTGTTATAAAAATGATCCAATAGAAATTTTCAATCGTTTGCTTTTGCAGAGACAGAATTCTAGCAAATGGCATGGATGCATTTTTCCAGTCACAATTAGTTCGGTGTCAGATCCAAGTTCCCGCACATGGTTTTTTATAGTCTGCAGGCAGTTGAGTGTAATTCCAACAGCCTTTCCTTTATTATCCATCTAATAGATTATCCTGCTTCCTATCTCCGTGGCACCAGATGGCATTATCTCCCTAGCCTGTCTGTTGCCTTGTTAAAGCAGAGTTACATGGAAACATTAAAGGTCAGAGGAAGAGCATATGGCCTATCGTGTCTTGCCCTTTTAGGCCCCGGAAAGGCCAAGTCATCATCGAAACGCTTCCCTCTGCCCCACTTGCAGCCAAGAGTTGTGTAGATCTGATTCTCTTTTTGAATTGTTATGCCATTTCTATTGACGTGATAGAGTCAATAAAGCTTTCCATTCCTATAATTTGGTCATTCTTTTTGTATTCCAAACACCTCAATGTTGCAGAAGACTAAATGATAAAACATTTTTTACCTTTTTTTTAAAAATGCTGCTGTATACTTATTTTTATCAAGTTTGTTATCTTCTAATAATAGTTCCACTATACTTTCTAAGGTTTTTATTGATGGTGTCTATTCAGGGTCTACCACGCCATCTATTTATAATTTTTATTTGAGATCTGGGTTGCTTTGGTGCAGTCTATTTTTCTCTGTCAAAAATATCTGCTTCTGTGTCTTGCCAGTTTGGGTTTTAACTCTCATGTCATCTTTGAATTGTTGCCTCAGA
Organism: Trichechus manatus latirostris; assembly: GCF_000243295.1. Classification (NCBI taxonomy): domain Eukaryota; kingdom Metazoa; phylum Chordata; class Mammalia; order Sirenia; family Trichechidae; genus Trichechus; species Trichechus manatus. Next base: position 1,358,253 of record NW_004444119.1, on the reverse strand, counting down.
TGTCACCCATTCTAACTTGGAGGACTTGGCATTGCTCCAATGGATACTAGTACTAATAAGATGAAACTATTGAGCTGTTGACTTCGGGAAAGAGTTTTTGGAGGAGAAACATCCTCACTTGGAACCAACAGAGTCGTCAGTCCCAGAAGAATTTCCTTAAGGGTCTTCTTCCAGGAGAGGGAGCAAGGCCAGAACATCAGCAAATCAATAACTCGGATAAGAATCCCTTTTCTTCTTTAAAGTGTCATATGCATGTTACTCGGTAACTCCTACAATACCTCATCTGACCCAGGAACACACTTGAATTCTCTTTGTCTCTCTATCTGACTCAAGATATTTGGATGAAAGGCTTTTGAGAAACAATTCTCTTTAGGTCAAGTTCCCATGTAGACAATGTGATGTTCCTGTTGACTGTTGTCACTTTGGGTTCACTTTATTGTTTTTGATGTATAAGAACTTTTTGAAGTTGTGGAAAGTTGTGTTTGCTTACTTTAATTCAGATTAGGTTCTCTTTTACTTCCCGCTTATGTTGGGACTGAAATTTCTGACCGTTATTGAGTTTTCACTGGATGCAGTTTATCAATGGCTGTTCTAAAGAAACAAGCATAAAGGTCAGTTATTGACCTCAATTCTTAATACCCTCCCCTACATATCTCACTCTCAATCACTTAAAAATTATTTATAATTCATATATTTTCCTTCATATGGTGACCCCATTGTTCTTTTAATAAAAGGAATCTGGCTCTATTTCTGGTATTTTAGAGGCTACAGGGACCACAAGGCAAGCATTAGACCTGAACTTGGACAGTTCTATGCTATGTACCTTCTTGCAAAATTGCATTGTCATCTACATATTATCATTGGGGTTGTTTAAGAGTCATTTGTAGTCAAGGCATTTAAAGATTTTTTTTTTTCCAAAATGCTACAAAGAGACCTATAAACTGCAGGAATTATAAAGAAATACTCAAAGAATACAGAAATTGCAAAGGAATTACATAGAAACAGAGGATCCGAGCCACACTAAGCATATTGCCACATGATCTAGGGATGATAGTAACAAGGCTGTGCCTGTGGGGTGAGCAAGTTTTAACCGATGGTGCAAGCGAAACATACATCTCAGTGCCTGGAGGACAGTAGGGGTTCAATAAATGCTGTGATTATTGCATGAGTCCCAGTAGTGATTATGAGGCAACTATTATCATCCCTATTTTACAGACAGGTAAACTGAGGCACAGATAGGTGAAAAAACTGAACTGGACTCAATGAGTCCGCGAAAAAGGCAAGACAAAAGCCCCAGATATCCTAAATTTTATCTCGTTTATCCACAGTAGAGCCCTGCAGTAAAACACAATATCCATTACAGACAGGAATGAGTCTCCTGGTTACCATTTCCCCAAACAAATAGAAATAGAAGTCACTCAACCCTGAAGTCAACCTCAGTGTGGGTAGATAAAAGCTTTGCCATCAGGTAGGATGGAATCTTAGGTCTGGACTAAGGAGAGAATTGCCACAGGGCTGGGCAACATCAATTGATTGAAGGGTGTGCTATCCCAGAGGAAGATGGGCTAGGATTAATGCCAGAATGTTTCCGATTATTGAAATAAACATCTGATGTTCAGAACACTTATCTAGATTAAAACCCCACTCTGAACCCCTGAACCTGTCCCCAGCTCTAACTGTGTGTCTGTAACAGTGACCCGTGAATTAGCTCCGAAAACACTTATTGATTTCCACCTCAGATTGCTGACTTCAAAAAAATGTCATTGCTTCATCACATACTCTGTTCTGCCTCATTAGCTACTGTTACTTTGTTCCTGGGCACCCAGGGACTCGTTATTCCTGACATAACTTGCCATGAACTCGCCATGTATTATCATAAGGCCATGACAACAAGTGGCTGTCCACTCCTACTGTCCTCTTCCACCAATCTGTGGGTGGAAGGAATACCTGATCCTGATGGCCAGACGGACTGGCAAAGAGCCTGAGACCGCCAGATGATCGAAAGCATCTGTGTTCCTCTTCACCAGCCTAGTTTAAGTACATGAACTTCAGTTTTTGCGATTCCTCAAATGCTACACTCAAGTCCTAATAAAGCTGCTTTTTCACTTGATAATTGGCATCTCACAGTCTCCTGTTGGTGACTCCACTTCACCCTAATAACATTTTACACTACAAGTTGCTGAGCTCCATCAGACTGTTCTTAATTAGATAAGAACTACCTAGAGCTGTGAAATGCAGATTAGAACACCACACAGTGAAGAAATCAGACCAGCTCATGCAGGAACAGGCTGGGATAGCATGTGGGTTTATAAAAATAAAAACAAGAATGTGAAGGCAAAAAAGGAAGCCCAAATTCTACAGGCATCGAGGCAAGAGGAAAACATTTCTAAATTCCAGTGCCTAAAAAGTTATCATTTGCACATGGACAGGCAAGTTGTAGAGGGAAATAAAAAAATTACCTCCACTTAACTTAAAATAGCTCATGGAACTAAGAGAATATACTTTTTGTGATAGACTAAAAATCAAGTGGGAAGGCATAAACATGTGGGAGGGATCTGACATAAATTATGGGCCCTTGATAAAAAAATGGGTGGATCGTACCTTGGGGAGCAGACTCAAGAAACAAAAACAAACACCCCCAAAGTGCACGCTCCAAGCAAATAGCATTTCCTTTGAATACTAGCCCACAAAGTCATATAACGCCTTTGCTCAGATGTTTTGCACACTTGTCTTTTAGACAAAACTTCTGTCACATTCTTTGGGTTATTAGTAGCAATCAATGCTCACTCTTTGAGGTTTGGTTCAATTCTGCAAACATTCAAAAGTCTTTCCAAACCAACATTTGTGAATAATATGGGTGGTTAAGTTTGGTAATTATATATATATAATGTACATATATATATATATATATTTTTGTCTTGTTTTCTTTGGTGGGAGTCAGTATTGTTTGTTTGTTTAAGTAAAGCAATAAGACTTACTTATTTTTCTTTCATGGTGCGTAAACTGGAGCCCTGGTGGTGTAGTGATTAAGAGCTCAGGCTGCTAACCAAAAGGCTGGCTGTTCAAATCCACCAACTGCTCCTTGGAAACCCTACAGTGAAGTTCTACTCTGTCATATAGGGTCACTATGACTTGGAATCGACTCGATCGCATACAACAACAAAGGCAAATTGCAATTAACAGAAGCTTACTGCTAATTTTAATTCCAATTACTCAGAGTTTTTCTGCACCATCATTGGAAGAAAGGTCTTCACCTTATCATTCCATTTTAAACACACCTTTCAGAAGAACAATGTCCAATTTCATTTTCTACAATTTGATTTCTATAGAAAACTTAGGTTTTGAGAAAATTAGACTTATCAAAATTTTAGAAGTATGACTTAAGAGAAAAGGTTAAAGGAAGTGGGTTCCGTTTAAATGAGGAAAAGGCTGAAAGAGTGTAATTGGTCACCCAGAGTAAGCAGACTTGGATGGGGCAATGAGGAGGTGTAGGAAGATATTGAACCATATCTGAGCACAGAATAATAGCATTGTGTATAGAAGAAAATGGCAGTCATGAAAAATTGTCGCCTTCTGAGGAGTGAAGTTTCTGTTTTAGGAACTACCTAGTCGTTCCACTGAGCCTTGGATGGGTTTGGGATATGCTGAGGTAAGCCTAGAGTTGAGTTTTAAGGTGGGTACTGAAATGAGATTGCTCTGCCTGATAGCATTAGATAGTTACAGCAAGTTACGGGGAACCAGAGGAGGGAAGTGGCTTGAGCCAGACGATAAGAGGTCACGTTCCAAGCTGATGAAATGGCCAATGACACTTTTAAGAACAGGGATTTCTAACATGAGATATTGAGGTAATTTTTGAAAATTTCCATGATATAAGCTGCAGCAGTACTCATCTGTCAGTTTGTCATACTGCGGTGGCTTGCATGTTGCTATGATACTAGAAGCTCTGCCACCAGTATTTCAAAAACCAGCAGGATCACCAATGGTGGACAGGTTTCAGTGGTGCTTCTAGACTAAGACTAGGAAGAAAGGCCTGACAATCCACTTCCAAAAATCAGCCAATGAAAATCCTATGGATCATGATAGAACAGTGTCTGACTCACTTACTTTGGACATATCATCCCCCAAACCAAACAAACCCATTGCTGTTGAGTCAATTCTGACTCACAGCAACCTTATAGGAGACAGTAGAACTGCCCCATAGGGTTTACAAGGCTGGAATCTTTATGGAAACAGCTTGCCACATCTTTCTTCCAAGGAGCAGCTGGTGGGTTCAAACAGCCAGCCTCTTAGGTAGCAGCTAAGCGCTTAACCACTGCACCATCAGGGCTCCTTGGACACGTTACCAGGAGGGAAAAATTGCTGAAGAAGGACATCATGTTTGACGAAGTAGAGAGCCAGCAAGGGTGAGGGATACCCTTGGTTAGATGGACTGCTACAATAGCCACAAGGATACACTCAAACCTGCTGGTGATTGTGAGGATGATGCAGGACCAGGCAACGTTTCATTCTGTTGTTATATATGGGGTCGTCATGAGTCAGAGTTGACTCTATGGCAGCTATCTTTATCTATCAATATCTAGTTATCTATTGCTATGTAACAAATCACCCCCAAATTTAGCAGCCTAAAACAATAAATGTTTATTACCTCACATAATTTCTGTAGTTCAGAAATCTAAGAGTGGGTTAGCTCGGACTCCCTTATGAGGTTGTGGTCAATGTGTCAGCAGAGTGAACATCATCTGAACATTTGACTGGGGCTGGAGGAACTGCTCCCAAGATGGCTGCCTCACGTGGCTGTTGGCAGGAGGTCTCAGTTCCTCACCATGAGGGCCTCTCCCAGGCTGTTCGAGTGTCTTCAGAACATGGCATCTGGCTTCCCCCAGAGCAGGTGAGCCAAGAGATAGAGCAAGCAGGAAGCCGCAGTGCCTTTCGTGACCTAGAGTCAAGAATCACATACCATCACTTCTTCTGTCCACTCTTGGTCATACAGACTAACCTGACTCATTGTTGGAGGAGACTAAGCAAGGATTTGAATACCAGAGGGCAGGGATCATTGGAGGCCATCTTAGAGTCTGGCTACCACATAACACCCCTTCATCTCCTCACTCTACAGCTGTTTTCTACAAATGCCTTGCTTCTGCATGAGTTTGAAGTGGAAAATTTCTTAAAGGGGGCCACAATCCACACCTGGGTTTAAGAGGCATGAAAATATAGAAGAATAGAGAAAATGTCTCATAAAGTGGACTACTTAAACATAAGTAAGAAGCCGAAGTTGGAACTCACTGTCAGAGTTGAACAACCCTAGAAATGTTGGAAAAAATTTTTCATAATTCTTGAAATATGAGTATATTAGTTTTCTACAAGTTACCAGACATTTAGCAGCCTAAAACAATTCCCATTTACTATCTCACAATAATGTAGGTTAGAAGTTGGACCCTGGTGGTATAGGGTTAAAGTCAAGGTGTCAGCAGGGCCTCCCTCCTTGCTGGAGGACCTGGGGCAGATTTGTACCCAGCCTCGTTCAGGTGGTTGGCCAAGTTCAGTTCCTTGTAATCTGAGGACTGAGTTCTCATTTCTTTGTTGACTGTCACACAGGGCTGATTTTTGATCCTGGAGTCTGCTCATTTCCAAGTTTTCCATGAGTTCCTTGAGGCCTCTCTTGGTCCCTGCACACGGGCCCCTGCATTTCAGATGCTGCAATCGTGCCTTAAGTCACTTTCATGCTTCAAATCTCTCTGACTTCTCTTTCTGCTGCATTGCTGCTGCTTCTAGTCAGAGGAAGTTCTGTGTTTTTAAGGGCCCTTGGGCCTCCATGTGGCACAGTAGTTAAGAGCTAGGCTGCTAACCAAAAGCTGCTCCTTGGAAACCCTATAGGGCAGCTCTACTCTGTCCTATAGGGCAGCTGTGAGTCGGAATCTACTGGATGGCAATTAGTTTCGTTTTGGTTTTTGGGTCTCCATGAGTCAGAATCTTTTCAAAAAGTTGAAGGCATATTATATCGTAACATCTGAAAAGGTAGTTTATCTAGATGATGGTAGAGGAGGAAGGGGATGAGAAGTAGCCCTAGAAGTTTCAAAGGGAAGGACCAGGAGGGCAGTGTGCTCCTAGAAATCAAGTACATGGAAAGGTTGCTGGAGCAGCTTACAAACACAGCCCACCAATGTGCTGCCAGCGTCACCTGCTCACCTGGAGCATAGGTAACTCTGATCAAGGAGCCCTTGTGTGTGGGATGGAGCCTGGGGATTGTGAGGAAGAAGGGGAGTATTCCATTTTGTTCCTTAAGCCTTTCTGCTCAAATTGTGGGCATTCCCCCCTTCTTGAATTCCATTCAGCTATGCACGTGCACCTTCACACCTGGTGTGAAATTTATTTGCCATATTTTAGTGCACAGCACAGTGATGGCTGAGTGATAAACCCTAGAAACAGGGAATTATAATGTAAATTCCACAAGACCTTTAACTACGCTGTGTTAGTATGACAAATAGTGTTGATGTAAGAATACATCTTTTCTTTCAACGGTATGGGGTTTTACCTTATATTTATTTTTACTTTAAGTTTGCAATATTCTTTGTTTTTTCTTAAGGGTTATTTGTTTGGGTGGGAGAGAGTTTTCCTCGTGTTAGACTGCAGCTTTCATATTTGCTGGATTGTTCTTTTGAAAGGAGAGTGGTCTGCGTTCTATGTTGAAGAATACTTAAGTACAGCTGTCTCATCCATCCTGTCCCTGTGGCAATGTATCTAGGTCTCCGATTTTCTAGTCCCTTCCTATGACCCAGAAACCCTGGTGGCTTAGTGGTTAAGAGCTACGGCTACTAACCAAAATGTCACAGTTCGAATCCACCAGGCGCTCCTTGGAAACCATACGGGACAGTTCTACTCATCCTATAGGGTCGCTATGAGTTGCATTTGACTCGACGGCAACAGATTTGGTTGGGTTTTGGTTTCCTATGACCCAGGATGATGTAAGCAGTTAAGACACTCAGCTGCTAACGGAAAGGTTGGAGGTTTGAGTTCACCCAGAGGCACCTCGAAAGAAAGGCCTGGCAATTTACTTTCAAAAAATCAGCCATTGAGAACCCTATGGAGCACAGTTCTACTCTGACACACATGGGGGCGCCATGAGTCAGACTCAGCGACAACTGAGAGAGGCAGCGGGGTGGGGGTGGGGGGTTGCTTTCCTTCATTAGGAACACCTGTGACTACCTTAACCGGCCTGCTGCTTTCTGTAAATGACGTTTTCTGATTTCTTTCTGACTTTTCAACGTGAGAAGCCAGTAAACATTGGCAGTCAGTTTGTCTCTTAAAAGCTGATATACCGTTAATACATCATTGACATGTTCTGAACCCTTGAGTAAAATATACGGAAAGAGAATAACTACCTTCCCAAGTCTGTGGAGATACGAACAGCCGGTTCCACTATTTTTGCTTAATTAATAGAACAAATTAGCTTTGTTTAGAAAATAATCATCCAATCAAACTTTCCTGAGTTTTTTATGACATTGGCTGTGGTTGTGTGCTGTAGAGTCAATTCTGACTCTTAGCAACCCAACAGGACAGAGCAGAGCTGCACCCTAACCTTCCCTAGGCTATAATCTTTACGGGAGCAGATCACCAGGCCTTTTCTCCCACGGAGCAGTTGGTGGGTTTGAACTGTCAACCTTTCGGTTAGCAGATGAGCACTTAACCATTGCACCGTCAGAGCTTCTCCTGGCATTGGCTAACGGTTAGTTAATTCTATCAAAGCAATAAAAAAGATCCAGGACATGCTCAGTAAGCTCAATAGGTAAGGGTTGGCCATATTCTCTGCACATTTAAATACCGCCAAGCCACTCTCTTTATTGTTCTTTCCAGGAGAAAATTTCCAGATACATTTTAGTACAGTTTTATAAGAAGAACTTTTCCATATGCAGATAGATTATAATTGTTTTGCATTTAAAAGAACTAACGGTCTATACATTCTTCCTTTGTTGTTAGGTGCTGTGGAGTTGGCTCTGACTCATAGCAACCCTACAGGACAGAGTAGAACTGCTCCATAGTGTTTCCAAGCAACGACCGGTGGATTTGAACTGCTGATCTTTTGGTTAGTAGCCAAGCTCTTAACCACTATGCCACCAGGGTTCCACATTCTTCCTTAGCTGGGCTCATCTGCATGTTTGTATTTAAGCACATATTCACTATTCTTTACAGGTGTGTGCTGTTCTGTTGTCAATAGGTGCCATCCAGTGAGTTCTGACTCTTAGTGACCCTATGTACGACAGAACAAACCACTGCCCGGTCCTGCTCCACCCTCACAATTGTTGCTGTGTTTGAGCCTATTGTTGCAGCCACTGTGTCAATCCATCTTGTTGAGGGTCTTCCTCTTTTTCGTTGACCCTCTACTTTACTAAGCATGATTCAGGATGGATTACTCAATAAGCAAGGTACCAATTAAGTAAGGCTTAATTGTGCTTTCTTACTTATCTGTAGTGCACAACTTCACCTGGTTTTCACCACATCAAATGTGAAATAAAGATACGGTGAAATTGTGCACTGCAGATTAGTAAGTAAACACAACTAAGCCCGTGTGTACCTTGCTTACTATAAAGCAGTGCATACTGTGTTTACCGGTTGATCCGCCCCTGATAATGTCCTTCTCCAGGAAGTAGTCTCTCCTGATAACATATCCAAAGTACATGAGGCAAAGTGTCACCATCCTCACTTCTAAACAGCATTCTGGCTGTACTTCTTCCAAGACGATGCTTCTGGCAGTCTATGGTGTATTTAATATTCTTCACCGACACCATAATTCAAAGGCATCAATTCTTCTTCAGTCTTCCTTATTCATTGTCCAGCTTTCACATGCATATGAGGCAATTGAAAATACCTTGAAAATGGCTTGGATCAGGCATGCCTTAGTCCTCAAAGTGACATCTTTGCTTTTTAAACCTTTAAAGAGGTCTTTTGCAGCAGATTTGCCCAATGTAATATGTCGTTTGCTTTCTTGACTGCCGCTTGCATGGGCATTGATTGTGGTTCCAAGTGAAATGAAATCCTTGACAACTTCAATATTTATGACATCTGAAGAAACCTCAATTACCAACTCTTGAATACACATCTCAGTAGAAGGTAATGATGCCTTCAGAATACTGGGTTCTGGAGACAACCTTCCTATAACCCCGTAAGGGCAACCTGACTCATCACTCTGAGCAAGCAGGAAGATTGGGGTAAACACCCTGTTGTGCATAGTGGAAGCACAAATACGCAGCTAGCACACTTATGGCAAACTCTGGTCCCTGGCAACCGGTCTGAAATGGCCAGTCATTGATATCCTGGGTAACATGCCAACAAAATAGCGGTAGGACACAAAAAACAGCTGGGATGATCATCAAAAGGTTAAATTCCTGGCAACAAAACGTCAGTGTCCGGCCATGCCTGTCCACGGCAATTCCAGCCGAATGGTGATACTTAAAGGCATAGAGTAACTGGAAAACATAGGAAGAACTGGAAACCAGCTTCCCAGGAGAAGTCATAACTATTTGAAGAGGTCGTACTGGAACTATTAGGCAAACCACAGGGCAAGGCAACCTCATGATCAGAAGCAAAGCAGTAGGATTCCTCATCTCACGCCTGTTGTAGATGTAGGAGAAAGCTGGCAGGAAACAACTTGAATTTACCAAGAACAGTTTATAAATGTAGTGTCCTTGAGAATCAAAGAAATTTAACTGATCACCCATATAGGTCTAATCTTTGTCACTAACTTGATTATTTAATTTAGTAACATCAGAGTTTATCCACTCTCCCTATTAATTTGATAGTCTGGATTGTCTGGGTTCTTGATATGTATATTATAATCTATACATATAATACTGTTGCTTCCAATTCCCTGCGGCTTCCCAAATAGCTTCCCAAAGATGCCCACACCCTAATCCCTGGAACCTGTGACTATGTTACGTTACATAGCAAAGGAAGGGAGCCCCGGTGGTGCAGTGGTTAAGTGCTCAGCCGCTAACTGAAAGGTCAGCAATTAGGGGACTTTGAAGATGTAATTAAGTCCATGCGTTGTAAAATAGGAAGATTATATTGGCTTGGCCAGGAGGGCCCAGTGTAATCACATGTGCTCTTAAGAACACAGAGCTTTCCCTGGCTGGAAGTAGAAGAGACACAGCAGGGGGAGAAGTGGGAGAGACTACAAGTGTGAGGAAGACTTGATGTGTCCCTTGCTGGTGTACAGAAGTGGGCATCTTGTGAGAAGAAATATGGTGACTTCTGGAGCAGAGAGCAGCTCTGGCTACCAGCCAGGGGACAGGGACTTCAGCTCTGCAGCCCGGGGAACTCAACCCAGTAGCAAGCTGAATGAGCCTGGAAGCAGATTCTCCTCCAGAGTCTCCAGATGAGAGCCCAGCAGCAGATAACTTGACTTTCACTGTGTGAGACTCTGAGCAGAGCACCCAGTACAGCAACTTGTTAAAAAAAAAAAAAAAAAAAAAAGGCACAGTGGTGCTTATAAAAATACCTCATGGGGAGAGGGCACAGCTGGCAAACAAATGTAGAAAGCATGTGTTATTTGCATAAAAATATAGTAGATTGCCAAGCCTTTCTTCTGAGGTGACTCTGGGTGGACTTAAACCTCCAACCTTTTGGTTGCACCACCTAGGGACTCCGTATTAGAATTGATACAACAGTAGCAATATAGCCTAGCAGTGAGGAACACAGACTTGAGACTCACACTGAGTTGCACCTTGACTTTACAACTTACTATTTCTGAAAAAATAGGAAGTTACTTAACTCTAATTTTTTTTAAATTATAGAATGCAAATAACACAATTATCTACCAGAGAGAGTTTTAGCGAGGATCGAATGAAATAATGAATGAAGAACATTTAAAATGTGAAATAACTAAAGTCACAACAAAACCGTGAAATTGACAAACCTGAGAAATCAAAATGGACAAGTATCTGGCAAATGTAGATAGTAAAAAGAGACAGAGAGATTGAGATAAGAAAATAAGAAGAAACAAGCAAGGAAACAATGATAGTAAACATTAAGAACAAAAAATGTCATAAACTACAAATGCAAAGAAAACATTAATCTAGGAAAATATTATACAAACCTCCAAGCAAATAAATATGAAAATTTTGAGGAAATCATTGCTTTGTGATCACCAGCATTTAATCAAGAAAAAATAGAAATCCTGTATAGATAGAAATGGAAGGTACTAAAAATACTGTCAAAAACTACTTTCAAAAAAAGTACCAAATCTGAATGATTTAACATTTTTTCTCTTTTCTATCTTTCAAATAACAAATAATTCTTGTGATATTTGAAAATACCAGGGCATGGAAATAATGGATATTGGTTTCTATGTATTAACTTGGCGCTCAGATTATTTTTGTTTCTCACTTTACTTCCTTAAGTTTGCAGTATTTCTTTTTCATCTGATTCTGTTGTTTTATCAACAAAGTGTGATCTCCTTTATTGAGTTTATGTTCTCTTCTATAGAAAGATGAGAATTTTCAATAGTGTGCAGAAATTTCTTTTGTTCTTATGCTTGTTTTCAGACTAGATTCTTGTCACCATTGCCTAATCCAAAATCGCAAAGCTTTACTATTTTTTTTTAAAGAGTTTTATAGTTTTGGCTCTTAAATTTAGGTCTTTGGTCTATGTGAGTTAATTTTTGTGTATGGTGTGAGATAGGGGTCCAACTTCATTCTTTCCCACGTGGCTGTAAAGTTGTAATAGTATCATCTGTTAAAAAGATAAACTTGTTTCTACGAGTTATTTCTAACCAATTGTTTTGCTTCTCTAGCACAAAAATGACAACATTTCTAGGATGAAGAGGGAGAATGAAAGGTACACTGCAAGACTCTTCTAGAGGTGTTAGGCTTGTCCTAGGCTATATCTTTAAACTAATTTATCTAGTGCTACTATAGGGCTAAAAGAATTAGCCTGTTTTTAGTATTAACCGTGCATCCTTGTTGGTTTTCATAGCAATTCTATAAACTAGATAACATCCCTTTCTTATGAATGAGGAAACTGGGACTAGAGGAAATCAAAGTTTGCCTGGGGCCACGCAGCTAAACAAGGGGAACATCTGGGTCTGAATTTATCCAAATGCAAACCCAGTGCACCTTCTGTTAGGTCAGACTACTTTTCAACATCTTCTAGGGTAGGTTTTCCACCTTTGAAATTGGGTTATTTTTTCAGTTAATAGAGGGAAAAGAGGACTTTTCTGAATGTTCTTCTTTTTGTAAAGATAGGGAGAGGAAAAGAGAAAAAAATGGATGTTTTACTCCTTATATTTTCTTTTTATATTAAGCAGTCCCTCTGACCCTAAAACTAATCAAGTCTGCAGTGAACATCTATTTCTAAGAGAAAAAGTTCTAGACCAGACATCCTCTCTGAATAACCGGAACAGATGAGTTGAGATGACTGCTATGTTCTTATCAGCTTCCATGGAAGTAAACAAAACTGAAGCAAATGTCCACATTTGGAAATGTTAGACCCCAGAGTTAGCACTTTCAGAATATTAATGACCACTTATAGATGTGAGGGCCATAGAGTGGTTTGCCCTCCCTGGAAAACTGACTCTATCTTGCTAACAGATAGCTAAGTCTATTTGAAAAATACAACCTGTCCAAACCTAAACTGCTAATCAGGTAGTCTTAAATATTATAATTCATTTACCAATTTCTATACTTTTCTCCCACTCTACCCTCAATACCTGGTGTTGGGTGTACATCATGTCCTCCAGAAGATATGTTGAAGTCCTAACTCTCAGTGCCTGTGAATATGACCTTGCTTGGAAATAGGGTCTTTGAAGATGACGCCATACAGAATTAGGGTGGCCTTACATTCAGTGTGACTGGTGTGCTTATAGGAAGAGGAGAGGACACAGAGAGACACACAGTGAAGACAGCCATGTGATGATAGAGGCAGAGATGGGAGTGATGCATCTATCAGGCAAGGAATGCCCAGGATTGCCAATAAACACTGGAAGGTGGACAAAAAAGGAAGGATTCTCCTCTAGCGCCTTCAGAGACAGCATGGCCCTGCTGACATCTTGATTTCAGACTTCCGGCATCCAGAACTCTGACAGAATAAATTTCTGTAGTTTTAAGCCACCAAGTGCACAGTAATTTGTTATGGAGGCCTGAGGAAACTAACATACATGGAATCATTGAAAATTGTATGATTGTAAGGGAGGAAAAAAATGCAAGCCAAATTCTGTTGGAGTAACTCAAATTTCACTTTGATAACATATTCAAACCTCTGTTAATACCCCAAAAGAGGCCTTGGCCATTCGGGTTTGACCACCAGATGCTGTAAGACAAGTTCAGGGGAGAGAAGAATATGCAGCAACAAAGAGCTCTGAGAAGAACTCATCTATTGCTAAGATGATAACACTTCCTCCCTTCTGGAATGCTCTAGCAGGTTAAAATCCACCAGTGGAATACCTATCATGAGCTTTCTCTCAGTTTTAAACATGAGCTTCTTTGAAGAGCCTAGGAATATGAACTATTTGTCAATATGTGCTTTATTTCTCTTTTCCTTTTTTCTGGTCCTTTCTGCATTTAGAACTTGTCTGCGGTTTGGAGCAGGATCCGTCCTTCATCTGGTGTAGATCATCTTCTGGGCATGGCATGAACATTTTATGGCACTTTATTGACTAGCCTAAGTGAAATAATTACAGAGATGTGAAGCTCAAAGTGACATATTCCAGATCTGACATTCTTACCCTGGCTTCGAGCTTTACACACTGACAAATATGTACCCACTCTCCCACAGAAGCAAACACCATGACGTTTATGCTATGCAATATGTGAAATATTTATACCTTGGCTTCAACACAAACTGACTATCATTTAAATCAAGAGGCACTGTTCAAAATAAGGACAAGTGAAGATATTTTTTCCGCTCTTTGTTGACAGAGGGAACACAATAAAATAACTGATCAGCTTATGTACTGAACAAAACTCCAGCAGTGTCACTGTTCCTAAGAATAACAGTCGTGAGAAACATTTTTAATGTGCTTGCTTCCTTTGTTGTTGTTCTTGTTGTTAGGTGCCATCGAGTTAGTTAACCTTCACAGCGACCCTATAAACAACAGAACAAAACACTGCCTGCTCCTGTGCCATTCTCACAACCATTGCTATGTTTGAGCCCGTTGTTGCAGCCACTGTGTCAATCCATCTCATTGAGGGTCCTCCTCTTTTTTCTCTGACCCTCTACTTTACTAAGCATGATGTCTTTCTCCAGGGACTGGTCCCTCCTGAAGCACGTCCAAAGTACATGAAACAAAGTCTTGATATCCTCACTTCTAAGGATCATTCTGGCTGCACTTCTTCCAAGACAGATTTGTTTATTCTTCTGGTAGTACAAGGTATAGTCAATATTCTTTATCAACATCGAAATTCAAAGGCATCAATTCTTCTTTGGTCTTCCTTATTCACTGCCCAGCTTTTGCATGTATGTGAGATGCTTGAAAATACCATGGCTTAGGGTCAGGTGCACCTTAGTCCTCAAAGTGACATCTTTTCTTTTCAACACTTGAAAGAGGTCTTTTGCAGCAGATTTACCCAATGCAATACATCGTTTGATTTCTTGACTGCTGCTTCCATGGGCATTGATCGTGGATCCAAATAAAATGAAATCCTTGACAACATCAATCTTTTCTGTTTATCATGATGTTGCTTATTGGTCCAGTTGTGAGGATTTTTATTTTCTTTATTTTGAGATGTAATCCATACTGAAGGCTGTAGTCTTTGATCTTCATCAGTAGGTGCTTCAAGTCCTCCTCACTTTCAGCAAGCAAGATTGTCATCTGTATATTGCAGGTTTTTAATGAGTCTTTTTCCAATCCCAATGCCACTTTCTTCTTCATATAGTCCAGCTTCTTGGATTATTTGCTCAGCATACAGATTGAATAATTATGGTGAAAAGATACAACCCTGACACACACCCTTTCTCACTTTAAAAAGCATGCAGTATCCCCTTTCTCTGTTCAAAAGACTGCCTCTTGGTTTGTGTACAGGTTTCACATGAGCACAATTAAGTGTTCTGGAATTCCCATTCTTTTCAATGTCATCCATAATTTGTTATGATCCACACAGTTGAATACTTCCTTTAGAATTGTTAAATTAGGGAGGCGCGGTCAACATGGCGGACTAGTTAGATGCTTCCTATATCCCTCTTACAACAAAGACCTGGAAAACAAGTGATTTGATTCTATGTGAACATCTGGCAGCCCTGAACAAGGCAATGTTAAGAAATCCATCTGAGTCATACTGGAGAGGAAGAGGTGTTTGGAAGAGGTGAGGAGCGCTAGAGCTGCAGCAGCAACACTGCAGAGACACAGCCACACTGGGCCGCAGTGAAGCAGGCAAACAGCTGTGCTGTGCATGTGCTTGAGAAGCAGTTTCAACATCGAGAGAGACCTGGCAGCAGAGATTCTGCTTGGACACTCTGAACCAGTGAAGAGCAGCTCCCAAGAGGCTAGGATAAGTATATGCATGCACACTTTCACGGTGATTTAAAAAAAAAAAAAAGCCCATTTGGGAAAAACCTCTCTCCCTTTTACCTCCTACCTCTGTGCTCTGCACCGGATTTGGGGAAAACCTCTCTCCCTTTTATCTCCTCCCTCCTCGCTCTGCACCAGGAGTCCACTGGGCTGGAAGTGGATCCCAAAAGGCACCCTGACCCATTCTCCTGGCCTTGGAGAGGGAACAAACAAGCTGCTGGCTCCCCTAGGCCAGGAACACAGGTTCGGCACAGCTCCTTTGCTGGCCATAGAAATCAGGGGTCTGCAGACTCTGAGTGCCATACACCCCTGTATAGACTTGTGGGGACCCATCTCAACAGCGTTAGCCCTCACTACCACACTACAACAGGGCAAACATCTGAAGTTTAACTTCAACTGCTTCAGCTGTGAACGGGCAGATTTGTGATCCTCGAAACAGCCCTGCCCCTCAAGTAGGCACTTTTATCAATCTGCAGCAGGGTCTTGAGGACTGGTGATAGTTCCTAAAGTGCCTAGTCACCTGCTACTGGAGTTCAAGAAAAAGTGGTGCCCTTGAGTCTTTGCAGCCAACATAGTGGGGTGCTGTTAGCCTGGCTGCAAAACTCACCTACCTATTCACCCTAGAGAGTAGGGACATGCTTTTCTTTCAGAATCTCAGGGGCAGCTGTCAGCCCCCTGCCTGGCTCAGTGTGTGATCCCCTACCACAGCCAGAGTCCAGTGCCTGCACCAATCACCATGCCTCTCTAGGACTGGGGATGAGAGCCTGCATCACACACTTGGTGACCGACTGCCTGCACACCCAAGCTGATACCATATAGGAAATTTTAACAGACTCCGGTGTGCACATACTTAGTTACAGAACTAACTACCTGGTGACAGGACATTGGAGATCAAAAGGTGTTAAAAATCAAACTAGTGCACACGAGCAGCCTATTTGGGCATGTGAAAACAAAACAAAATAAGAAGCTAGGTCTCACTAAGCAAACACAAAATAAAATTATAATAAATTATTGATGGCTCATAGACAACAGTCAATATCAAGTCACATAAAGAGGCAGTCCATGATGGCTTCAGCAAGCTCCCAAAATAAAGAATCAGTGAATTATCTGGAGTAAGAGAACTTCTTGGAATTACCAGAGACAGAATACAAAAGATTAATATACAGAACTCTTCTAGAAATAAGAAAGGAAATTTGACAGAATGCAGAAACAGCCAGGCAACATACAGACACAGTAGTAGTGGAACTTAAAAAAGTTATTCAAGAACATAATGCCAAATTTAATAGGCTGCAAGAATCCATAGAGAGACGGCAATCAGAAATCCAGAAGATTAACAATAAAATTTCAGAATTAAACAACTCAATAGAAAATCAAAGGAGCAGAATTGAGGCAGTAGAAGTGAGAATTAGTGACATTGAAGATAAAGCTCTTGATGCTTTCTTGAGGAAAAATCAGATAAAAGAATTAAAAAGAATGAAGAAACTCTAAGGGTCATGTGGGACTCTATCAAGAGAAGTAACCTACCAGTGATTGGAGTACCAGAACACGGGGGGATAACAGAAAATCCAGAGAAAATTGTTGAAGATTTGTTGACAGAAAACTTCCCTGATATCATGAAAGATGAGAAGATATCTATCCAAGATGCTCATCGAACCCCACATAAGGTAGATCCCGAAAGAAAGTCACCAAGACATATATAATCAAACTTACCAAAACCAAAGATAAAGAGAGAATTTTAAGAGCAGCTAGGGATAAAAGAAAAGTCATCTACAAAGGAGAGTCAATTAGAATAAGCTCGGACTACTCAGCATAAATCATGCAGGCTAGAAGGCAATGGGATGACATATTTAAAGCCTTGTCAGCCAAGAGTTATATATCCAGCAAAACAGTCTCTCAAATATGATGGCAAAATTAGGCCATTTCCAGATAAACAGAAGTGCAGGGAATTTGCAAAAACCAAACCAAAATTACAAGAAATACCAAAGGGAGTCCTACGGTTAGATAATCAATAACACCAGCTAACAACACAAGACTAGAACACAGGACAGAGCAACCAGATATTGACTCAGATACGGAAATCAAAATTACATCAAAGCTAAAACATTGAAAATAGGGAAACAGGTATCAATATGTAAAAAAAGAAGGATAATATTAAAACAAAAAAAGAGGGACTTAAAAAATGGAGACATTGATTTTCTATATGGAGGGGAAGTTAAGGCAATATAAAGTAATAAAAGACTGGTATAAACTTAGAAAATTAGGGGTAAATATTAAGGTAACCACAAAGGAATCTAACAATCCTGCAAATCAAAATAAAAAAGTAGAAAAACATAAAGACCCAGCAAACACAAAATCTACAACAAAGAAAAATATGAAAAAAAATACATAAAGAAAAACGACTCAGCACAGAAAATTGAGGAGAACAAAGAAACTGTGAACAACACACAAAAAGAGATAACAGGATGACAGCACTAAACTCATACCTAACAATAATTACACTGAATGTAAATGGACTTAATGCACCAATAAAGAGACGGAGAGTGGCAGATTGGATAAAAAAGCATGATCCATCTATATGCTGCCTACAAGAGAAACGCCTTAGACTTAAAAACACAAACAGGCTAAAACTCAAAGGATGGAAAAAAATATATCAAGCAAACAACACTCAAAAAAGAGCAGGAGTGGCAATATTAATCTCTGACAAAATAGACTTTAAAGTAAATCCACCACAAAAGATAAGGAAGGGCACTATATAATGATTAAAGGGTCAATACACCAGGAGGACATAACTATAATAAATATTTAAGCACCCAACAACAGGGCTCCAAAATACATAAAACAAACTCTAACAGCTCTGAAGAGAGAGACAGCTCCACAATAGTAGTAGGAGACTTCAACACGCCACTTTCGGTGAAGGATAGAATTGTTAAATTACCAAGAAGGGCAAAATTTATGCTTTTCTGACTATTGCCCTTACCTTTAGAATGGAAAAGTCTTTTCTTTTGACAAACCGTTCTTTCATGAATAACCTCTTCAAGAGCATTTAGTTATCATTATTAATAAATTGTTATAGTAATAAATTATATTTTGAACATTTTATTAAATGCAGTTCTCATGTACTTAAAATAAATCACAAAGCTGGCTTTTTCATGGTATTTAATATATATGGTATGACACAATGTGCTTTTAATATATTTAATGTTATATACTTTAAAATGTAAGTGTGTTGTACTTTTATGGAACTTACTTTATATTCCTTTCTATATGGAAAATGTATTACTTTTTAATATGGGTTCATTGTGGAGTGCCATTAGGAAATAGAACACGGCTCTTAAAAGTGGTAACTTTCAGAATTTAAGTACATTAAGTGTGGGGGAGGGGAGGGAACTGCATTATGGTAACATCAAGCATCTAATTGAAACTGACAAAAGCAAGGGGAGAAATCTCACGTTGACATTGTAATGGTGCTCACATTAGCATTGACATCACTGCAGTTCTAATGCAAGCAGATGAGACGTTTCCACTGACAAAAAAAGACTTCCCCCTGACATTCTGCCGGTTTCGCACTTTCTTTGGACATGCTATCACTGTCATTCAAGATGAAGATAAAAATATTATGAAAAACATCTTCAGTCTGGGCTTATTAAATACTTTCCACAGAGGAAATATGGTGGTCGTTTTCAAGAGCTGCTGATTTCTGAGACTCAAAAATGCACTGAGACACTCAGGGAAGGAGGCATCATCAAATTCCCAATCACTTAAAATCGTCTTTTAAAAAAGGAATTTAAAATTAGTTTTGCAGAAAAAATATATATATATATTTTTTTTTTTTTGCATAAGGCCTTCAAGTGAGACAGAAGTCTGGTTCCTCTTTGAAGCAGCAGTGAGCGTTTCAGGTTGGGAGGGCGCTAGATGGTGAAGTCAAAGATGGAGGTGAACCACGTGCCCCTGTGAGGCAGAACAAGGTGTGAATTCAAAGAGAGCCATCGGCTCCCGTGATTCTAATGACTAGGACACTCAAACACCATGCAATCTGGGCGGTTGCACAAAAGGGCCTGCGCTCAGAAGGGCCCCATGCTTGGTTTAATGCTGTGCTGTCATCATCTTGAAACTCTTAATTTTTGACAAGGAGCCCTGCATTTCCATTTTGCATTGGG
Source organism: Trichechus manatus latirostris (assembly GCF_000243295.1). Taxonomy (NCBI): domain Eukaryota; kingdom Metazoa; phylum Chordata; class Mammalia; order Sirenia; family Trichechidae; genus Trichechus; species Trichechus manatus. Next base: position 1,338,600 of record NW_004444119.1, on the reverse strand, counting down.
CCCTGCAAATAGTGCTAAGGTCGTAGCAAGTAAGAGCTTGAGCCACAACTGGAATTCCTCTGACTCCAAGACCACCACTCTTTCTAATGAAAGGTGCATAGCCCTCTGCATGGGTTAGTCATTAGGGGCACAACAATTGCCTCTGTTCTTCCAGAAAGGATACATGTGGACAAGGGGAAAGAAGAATGGGAGAATCACCAGCTAATCCTCAGCTCAGTGCACACTGATCACTTCAGCAAATTAACCCTCCTATCCAAAAGGAAAATTTCCCAAGTATAAAGATGTGTTTCATAATCCATCTTAAAATGTTAAAAATCGTAGTAACATTATATGTAGTAAACTTTGATTTTTTTTTCAGTTCTCACCCACCCACAATTTGTAAATACATGGTCTACGTACCAAATGGAGCCCCTGGGTGGTAAAAATGGTTAACGCACTCAGCTGCTATCCAAAAGGCTGGAGGTTTGAGTCCACCCAGAGGCACCTTGGAAAAAAAGCCTCACAATCTACTGATAAATCAACCATTGAAAACCCTATATATTCTACTATATACTATTCTACTGTACTATATACTGTTCTACTCTGACACACATGAGGTTACCAGGAGGTGAATCTGACTTAACAGTAACTGGTTTATGTACTAAATAAAATAAAATGGAGGATGAGTTAATCCAAATCATTCTCTCACTTAATAAACACCTATTGAGTACAAAATATGTTCAAGATATTCAATGAAGCACTAGGAAAGAAGCGAAGAAAAACAGAAGACTATTTTTGTTGTCTGGAAATCTATGAAGAAAGAGAAAGATACACGAAGTAGAAATGTTCACTTAAGGTTTTGAAGTACACATGTCTCAACTTCATAGACAATGGGAAAGATCTAGTGAACAAAATTTATAAAACAGCATTATGGCTTTAAGCCAATCTATATATAGACTAGTAAACTGATTTAGTACAAGAAAATCTAAGAAAAAAATGACCGTAGTTAGTCTGTGTTCCTTGTGATATTTTAGATTTCCAGGAATGTGGGTCCAATGTCATTCTATGACAGGAAGAACAAAAATCCCAGTGACAGATATACAGGACATGTAGAGTGGGCAAGGAATCAATCGTGAGAGGAAAGGTCGGGTGAGAGGTCAGACCGCCAGAGAGGGGCATATAAGTGAAGAGGCTCATTTCCAGGCTAGTCAGACATCTGCCTTCTCAAAGACCAGGCTGGGCCTTCAGGCTGCGGGCCAAAGGCAGCTGTTCAACGAGAGCTTGTGAACACAAACTGCCAGGTGTTCAGTTTCACTGCATGAAATGCAGTGGAAACCATGCTATTATCATCATCTTCATCATCATCATCATCATCATCATTATCATTATAGTCATCCTTGCCACCATCAATATTTAATATTTATTCAACACATACCATTTCCTAGGCATTGAATTACAAAATGAAACACAGTCTCTTTTAAGCCTTCACTTTATATTCCGGGAAAATAAAACCATAAATGGTGCCCATTTCTCTGCTAATGCTGTGAATGTCACATTGCGTGGCCTCTCCAACTAGACCATAAGCCTGCTGATGCCACCCCACTTCAGATTTGCTTTGCATCTCTCCCAGTGTCCAGCATGGTTTGGGCACAAATGTGTTCATAATAATTAACCCATCGCCATCGAGTCGATTTGGACTCATAGCAACCCTGTAGGACGAAGTAGAACTGCCCCATAGTTTCCAAGGCTGTAATCTTTACAGAAGCAGATCTCCCACAGAGTGGCTGGTGATTTTGAACTGCTGATCTTTAGGTTAGCTGAGCGCTTAACCGCTGTGTCACCAGAGTGCCTTTCATAATAATTAAGGTAAGGTTATTATTCTAAATGGAAACCTTGATTGTTAGTAAGTGTGAATAACAGTGGATCTTTGGTTACTGCCTAAAGGTGGAGAGAGGATTAAGTTTTCCATCATCTGAGTAAATTATTTGAACTTGTAGAGTTTATTTAGCCTTCTGACATAAAAAATCAACTTCGTATCAGAAAGTGAATTATCTCTCCACGCAATACTCTTAACTATTTTTCTGCATCTCTGCAGCTGTTCGTTCCTGGGTTCATTAGTTCGTTCACCAGTCATGCATTTGCTCTGATTCCACGAACCCTGACTTCCATTTGATAAGCCTGCATCGGTAGACACAGTTACTAGGGAAATAAGTTGTGACACCGAGGTGCTCAGGCCAATGGACGCGGAAGCCTAAATATCTAATGGAAATGTTGAGAAGTTATATTAAAGAGGCACTTTGTAAAAGAAATGCATTATAAAGGGAGGAGTAACCACGTCTTTATAAAGAAAGAGAATATTTTGTATTTTTCCAGGGGTAGAATGTGGGGAGGAGTCTCTGGGTGGCACAAATGGTTAAGCGCTCAACTACTAGCTGAAAGTTGGCAGTTCAAACCCATCCAGAGGTGCCTCAGAAGACACGCCTGGTGACCTGCTTCTGAAAGGTCCAGCCTTGAAAACCCTACGGAGCAGTTCTTTTCTGCATACAGGGGGTCAGCATGAGTCAGACTCAACTCGACAGCAACTAACAACAATGACAATGTGGGGAAGGGTCTTGTAAAAGCAGAGACCACAAGTACAAAAGTACGGCGACTTGAGTGGTCAGTGGGAGTGCACGTGCCAGAGCTCAACCAGTGGGGCAGAACCACTGGAAGATAGAAACGCAAACAATTTTCAAGGGAATTGCTATCGGGATTTGGCCTTACACAATTTTGGAAGCTGATAAAGCAGGGCCTTCGAACGGTCATCTTCACGTCGGTCTTTCAGAATAGTTCTTTCCTTGCTTGGGAAGGACATTGAAGCTTGCAGTCCACAGAGCGGGCATCGGAGAGGGAAGTTGGATGTGTGGGGGTGGGAGGAGGGTGGGAATCAAAGTATCCTGATTCAACTATAGCTGGTTATTATGTTTCCATCTATAATTATTCAATATTTCATTAGTTGAATTTTCAGAGATATTTGGTAAAATCCAAACAGAACTTTACAGTAAATTATACTGTTGTTAGTTATACTAACTCATGGTAACCTTGGTATGTTTGAGTCCATTGTGGCAGCTATGTTAAACAAAAAAAAACCAAACCCATTGCAGTGGAGTCTATTCATAGCAGCCCTGTAGTAGAGCAAAACTGTCCCACAGGGTTTCCAAGGCTGTAATATTTACAGAAGCAGACTGCCACATCTTTCTCCCTGCAATGGCTGGTGGGTTCGAACCTCCGACCTTTCAGTTAGCAGTCAAACGCTTTAACCACTGCACCACCAGCATGTCTGCAGCTACCCTTCCTTAAATGAAGCAATTTTGCTCCTCTTTTCTCCTGATCTCCTTAATTTAGCTCATTCTTGTCCTTTCCTCAAACATATTGTATGTTCTAGATGGTCTTCCAGAAAAAAAAAAAAGCCTTTATGTTTGGCAAGGTCCACCATAAATTTAAAGCGTCTTTTTCTCGTTGTTAGTTGTCCTCAAAGCAACTCAGATTCATGGCGACCTTACGTGTAATGGAATGAAACGTTGCCCAGTCCTGTGCCACCTTCACGATGTTTGATATGTTTGGGTCCATTGTTTTGGTTATTGTATCAATGCATCTCATTGAGGGTTTCTCTCATTTTATTGCTGACCCTCTACTAAAAATGATGTTCTTTTCTGGCAATTGGTCTTTCCTGATGATATGCCCAAAGTAAGCCAGCCAAAGTCTTGCCATGCTTGCTTCTAAGGAGCATTCTGGTTGTATCTCTTCTAAGGTTAATTTGTTCCTTCTTTTGGCAGTTCAAGGTATATTCAATATTCTTCGCCAACACTACAAATTAATGCAATTCTTCTTCTGTCTACCTTTTTCATTGTCCAGCTTTCCCATGCACAGGAGGCAATGGAGAAGACCATGGCATGGCTCTTAGACCACAAACCCCAGCAGTGGAAAATTTCTTCCTGGTAGTGTGGTCTTGCTCACTGCATTTGTGTGCCTCCTGGAGGCAGGCTTTTTGAACGTGCCAATGCCTCAGGCAAGGCTCTTAACCTTTCCTGTGGATTCCTCCACTCTCAGTCCCTGAGAGCTCCAGCGTTTTCAGGAACTACAGAGGAAAGAGTGACATTACAACAAGTTTATTTCCTGAGCCTCACAGGCCCAAGGAGGACATAGCAGTGGGATGTTCAATAAAGCTTAAGAGTTGGTATACCAGGAGAAAATCGGCATTTGAAGGATAAAGTTGAAGACAAGATATAGAATGAGGAGAACGGAGGACAGAAGCTCAAATTTTGAACACCCACTACCAAAGGTGGCATTGACTATTTCCAAAAGGTATGGGTTTGCGCAGGGTCAGAATTAATTGTAGCCATTCCCAAACGTTTCAACTTTGTGGAATAAATTTTTATTTATTGATGAGGTTTAGTTAGGATAATAATGTGCTGTGTTTTTCATTTACACTGTCTTTTTGAAGAAAATATGGTTTAGCAGATGAAGAAGTAGATGTAAAAAGAGAAAATACTCAAAGACATCACTGAGTGCTTTAAAAATGAATCATCACTCTTAACTTTTTTTCCAGGCCCAAGTCATATCCCATGGCTCCACTTTCTCCAAAGCAATCTTGATAGTCATGTAAGGAATGGAAAAAAGTTATTTTGATTCCTCTGTCCCCTTGATGATTCATGTTTCTTTGTAAACTGAAATGTTGAGAGTCAAATAGATTGTATCAGAAAGAACAAAGTGGTTAAAGAAACAGAAGAGATAGAAACATCCTGAAAAGGCACATCTGAGCAACTGTGTAATAGATGCTATAAAGAGAGCGCTTCTTTTCTTTAGAAATGCTTCTTCCCTAACACAAAAGACATAACAAAAACAGTTTCCAGTGGCCTGCATGGCAAGATATAACGTCCCATCATGTCTATTAAGATCTCAGTGGTTATACGGAGACATTGGCATTTAATAGAAACAGATTCTAGGTCAGGTGGTTTTTTAAAAATAGTTCTTTCCTTGCTTGGAAAGGAAAGTGAGTTAGTGAGTTACAGAGCAATACATCAATCTTTTAGAGTGGTTTAGAACTTGTACCCGCCTGGAAAATTTCCCCCATACTTACCAGAAGCGAGACAATGACGCATCTAATGGCAGAGAGCTTTGAACTCAGGAGTTTTATTTGGAAAGGCTTTTCAAAGTGTTACTTGCCCTGTCTGAATCCTTTAAAACAGTTCCCCTTTCATTGCATCTTTCCTTTTGAGGCCTGTATCAATTTGCATGTTTGAATATGTGCAATTTTACTACAATTGACACATTTTTTCTCACTAATTTACAGCATGAGAAGCACTAGGAATTGTGTGTTTCTTCCAATCTTCCAGCCTATCCTAGGCCGAAGGTGGGGGAAGTACGTGATCTGGGCTTTGGAAATGAGTTGTCAGGTTGCGATTCAGATGATCTGTTTCACTGACAGATAGGAAAAGTGGGGATCCATGAAATCTCAACAAATTCAGATATTTTATTCTACCTTTATTTCAGCTTCTTGACTACTCCAAGGGCCAGGACGTCAAAGAAAATCCCAAGCTGATAATAATGCTATTAGTTACAATATACTGAGTCATTCGTTAAAGAATCAGGTATTAAGAACTTTCTTGGACCCCTGTACTATTCAACCTTCTCCAGAGTGTGTGCTGGGGGCTGGGGAGGGCACAGCAGCAGCAAGCAGAGGAGGCTCTCATTACAATTATCTAACAGTACTTCCTCTTCAAGCCATCAACCCTCAGGTGTTCATCAGCTTGCCCTCTTCATCCTATCTGTAGCTTTCCTCAAACTTCCTACTTCCCCATCATGGAGGAAAAATAAATAATTCCTCCAGTTAGAGTGAGGCAAAGATATAGTCACCTACCCCTGGATTCATGACACCTCAGTGATTCCATGGGGCAGAGAGGATCTCCGCCACTCAGCTAGGTTAGACTTGAGTTTCAGTTTTGCTTTCTTTGCCTTCTTCTTTGGTATTATCTTGTCTGGGGGCATGCATGGAGTCCCTGGATGGTGCAAATGGTTAATGCATTTGGCTGCTAACCAAAAGGCTGAAGGTTCAAGTCCACCCAGAGGTGCCTGAGAAGAAAGACCTGGTAATGTACTTCTGAAAAATCAGCCATTGAAAACCCTATGAAGCACAGTTCTATTCTGAAACACACGGGGTCACCATGAGTCAGAGTTGACTCTACGGCAACTGGTTTTACTGGGGCATAGATAATAATATTCAAATTAATACTTTGAATTAACTGATTGAAACTTGGCTTCACATTACACGTTTCCCTGTCTCTCCTCCCCTACTCTTTGTAAGTTTGCAATTCTGTTTTAATGCAGATCCTTATTAAAGTGAAATGTAGTGTGAAAACAACATTTGCCTTTCTCTCTGTCTACCTTACTGAAAATTTGAAAGAATATTACCCCCCAGAATAAGCTCGTCAGTTTGCAAATATGCTAACGTGTGTTTCCATCATTTATCTATGTTTGCCTCTTATCTGTCTATCAAATTGAGTCTGTGTGTAAGCTAGGCAAAGACTAAATCTAATCCTTATTTTTGTACTGTGCTTAGAACACAGATACAGCTAATTATGAAAATAATTATAGCTAACATGTAAGGTGATCATGAAAATACACTATCATGGCTAATGCTGAAACTAAACCCTCTAGAGAAGCTCTGTTCTCCTCTTTCTTGTGTGTTATTCCACGGATACTGGAGCACACTGCAGGCTGTGTAGCTGTGAACGCTGCCCATACCGACCCTGACTTCTTGACTCAATCAAATGTAAAGGCAATGAAGCCACTTGGGTCTCTGATGCTCATTCAGCCAACCTTGGTGATCCCAGGATCCACTGTGGACTAAGGTTGAGGGAAATGGCTTCTTCTCAACCCTATGCTTGGGATAAGACAAGAGGACCAGACTGTTAGCTACTTTCAGGCAATCTCTACAACCGTCTTACTCTCACGTTTGTCAGAGGAGACCCGGTGGTACAGTGATTAAGTATTTGGCTGCTAACCAAAGAGTAAGCAGTTCGAATTCACCAGCCACTCCTTGGACACCCTGTGCGGCAGTTCTACTCTGACCTATAGGATAGCTGTGAGTTGGAACCAACTTGACAGTGATTTTTTTTTTTTTTTTTTAAGTAGGTAAAGAGCCCCAGTAGTGCAACAGTTAAATGTTCGGATGCTAACTGAAAGGTTGGTAGTTTGAACCCAACCAGCAGATCTGTGGGAGAAAGACCTGGCAATATGTTTCTGTAAAGATGACAACCTAAGAAACCCTATGGGGCAGATCTACTCTGTCCCATGGGGTTGCTATGAGTTGAAAATCAACTCGAAGTCACCCAACGACAACAACAACGAGTAGGTTGATGTTTGTGTTTTCATTAAAAACATGAACCAGGTATGCTACGCAGAAGTCAATCTTAACGCTTCTCCAGGCTGCTGGCATAAGTCTGGCAATATTAAACACGGCATATTAGCCCTGCACATCACCATCACCTAGCTTCCTCCAGATGCAATCCACCACTCGGAGGAGAAATAGACCACACATCAACTTCTAACATTTCTAGATGTCTAGATGGTTTATTAAGTGATTTTCTCCCCAACTTGAGAGTCCCAGATATTTAAACATATTGGTAAGAATTATCTGTATGTTTATTTATTCTGTTCTTTGCCTTGTTCTGAAAGTAATTTAAGCCAAGGTAGAAAAATATAAACAATGCAATGGAATGACAGGAAAAAGAAGTGAAGAAATTCCAAGGAAGGAAACATAAGGGTAGGAAAAATAACAAGGGAAGTTAGTAATGGAGTGGGGTTAGTAATGGAGTGGGGTTAGCGCACAGTCACCTACTCTGAAGCCAGCTCCTGTCAGCGTTGGCTGCAAGCGTGGCCATAAACTTTGTGGCAGCCAACACAAAGAATGTGAGGAATTGCATGATTCATTGCGTCTACAAGATTAAAAAATTATTTGATTAGGAGAGCATTTTCATCCCAACTCCTATGACTAATGAGGATTTCTTTTTTTTCGTGAGCTCACATAAAGAGGACCCCTTGTAATGTCGTGAACAGGGGCTTCAATAGCTTCCCTACGTTACAACCAACAATGAGTTTATAGGGACCATTTCTTAGAACACACCAAACCCAGTCAGAAGACAAAACATTCAAGTGTAATTCAGTCGAAATCATTCTCCAGGAGGAGGAAACAAATGAGGTCCCTGCTGATCTGATCAATCCAGGACTAGATACTGACATAGTGAAGAGAATGGGTAGCATGTCCTTCAGCCTAGTGTTAGTAATTTTTTTTTTTTTTTTTTTAACTCAGCCAGGCTTTTGGTAAGCACTGAGCAGCAGCAAGCTCAAGGTTTTGCTTCATGGGCAAATACCTGACATGCAATTCCTCTGTGGAACTGGGTAAGGGCATAGCCGCATGCTTTAATAGTTAGCCGAGCTGGGAGTAGAATTAAGATCGTCTCATAAAAGTTAGGGGACAATGGTGGTTTAGTGGTAGAATTCTCACCTTCCATTCAGGAGACCGGGGTTTGATTCCCGGCCAGTGCACCTCATGTGAAGCGGAGGCTTGAGTGTTGCTATGACGCTGAACAGGTTTCAGCAGAGCTTCCAAACTAAGATGGACTCTAAAGAAAGGCTTGGTGATCTACTTGAGGAAGTATTTGGAGCTGGAAATCAAAGGTCTTCCAGGCAGAACGTGGTCATTTTCACCACAAACATAGAGGTATTACATACACACAGCACACACGACATACACTATACACATGGCACAGAGCACACACGACTTACCCAACACATGATGCACATTCTACATGCATCACATGGCACATGACACATATCACACATGGAATGTAGCACACATAACACTTGTGACACACACTACACACGCCACATGGCACATATCACACGACTCACATGACATGTGGTTCACATGACACATACATCCTGTGGCACATGTCACACATTCACATGCATGTGTGTGCACACACATTAGGAATGGACCACATCTGAGAGCGCTCAGAGCCAGGAGACACAACTTCTAATCTGAACTCTATCGCCATCTTGCCATGCAACTATGAACAAGCGCATGAGCAAATTTATGCTTTAGATTCCTTGTCATAAAAATAAGTAACATTGAATCAGGTGATTTCTAAGATACCTTTGAAGAAAGGCATAAAGTCTTTCATTTAAGGCAGTGTTCCCATTCCCGAAATAAGAAGTGAAGAAGAGTAGCAAATAGTTTACCTAGTAACAAATATAACTAGTAAAATCATATCTCAAAGGACAGTCATGTAAAAGGTGGACTGATAGTATTTGACGACAGTTTTCTAACTTAGGGCTGTTTCACACATTAAAAAAATAAAGTGCATTTTTTTGCCTTTTTAAAACCAACTTGAAAAAAAATGTGATTTTCATTAATAAATTCAAACGCATCGTATTGCAGTGAACTTATCCTACTATGCTATCCCACTGAAGGAATAAGAAAGTATTGCCAATTTACTGCAATAAGGTAATTACTGTAATAAGATAAATGTTAACTTTTTAATGAGAACCACTGTATTTGAGTAATTACCCTTCTGAGGACTGCTCCATATATGATTTCTTTGCAATTATTAAGATTAATTCACTTTTTTAGTAGGAATAGAACAAAATACCAAGCCAAATGATCATTTTTATAAGCACATTTTGAATGTCCTAGAACTTATAAAGGGAGAGAGAGAAATGGAGTTAAGCCTTGTTTCCAAATCTATTTTATTAAGTCACAGGGTGTCAGGTTCCCAGGCTCAGTTAAATGCAAATAAAAGCAACCAAAACCTAGTAAAAATAGAAGTGATTAAAAATAGGAGTGTCCAATGACCATCAACTACACTTCAGCAAAACTGAAGATTTAATTAGAACTTTCTGTGTTCTAAAATCCACTGGCTTTCTATAAATAACTCATTGCGTGAACATCCTAAATGCATAAATAGATGTGTGACAGCACTATACCTTCAGCATTCTTGTGGATCTGAACGCCTCCAGCATGCTATTTAAGAAGGGTTATAGCAATATCAGCTTAATGTTAATGACAGCACGTTAATGAAACAGCAAAACGCAACCAAAGTAGTACCTCGAGAGCATAAGGTTTACTTCAAGAGGTTTCATATTTACATTTGTTTTTATTATTGGGTTTGCCATGCTGGACACCGTATCTTTGAGTCTAAGACACAATGTTGGGTTGTCTCCTCAGCTTTCCTTCTTGATCTATGCTCTTCACTTCCACTTCTCACCAACAGTGGAGCCAATAAGAAAAACGTGGCCCTTTCTTATTTAATCAGCTTTATGGGTTTAAGCATTGTTTTCTGGAAGGCATCATGTGGATGTCCCAAGAGCATTTGTACATGTGACTCAATTCCCACTAATCAGGTATGGGTCTCAGGGACTCCGGCAAACACAAAGTCTAAAGAAAACCAAAACACCAAACCAAACTCATTGCCACTGAGTCAATTCCGATTCATGGAGACCCGATAGGACAGAGCAGAGCTGCCCCATAGGGTTTCCAAGGAGCGGCTGGTGGATTCGAACTTCAGACCTTTTGGTTAATAGCCAAATGCTCAACCACTACCCCAAATGCTTAACCACTGCACCATCAGGGCTCCTTCTGCCAATTTAGCAATCCAATCAGTGATTAAATTTCCCTGAATTTTGCTCTTTTCATGGCCCTATCTCAAGAGGAGTGGACTTTAGAGGGGAGATGGTTTAGAAGAAAGCCAAGAGAGACCCCTCCTGGGGCTGGCACTCAGCACCATTCTCAGAGCATGGCAGAGAGGAGCACAGGAGGTTAGAGTGTGGACTCTGGACCTAGACCACCTGGGTCTGTACCTAGCTCCATAGCATTCTGCTGAGAGACCTGAGCCAAGGGCTGGGCCTCACCATGCCTCGATTTACTCATCTGTCAAACACGGAAAACAGTAACCACCTCGCAGGGTTACTGTGAACAGTACCTGACACGTTATTAGCACTATATTGGTATTAGCTCTATTATTATAAGAAATTAGGGTATAGGATAGTTAGCATTGTAGTCATCAGGATTCTAAAGATGGCCCCCAAGATTTCCATTCCCTGATTATTCCGTAAAAGCCCTGGAGGCACAGTGGTTAAGCACTCGGCCGATAACTGAAAGGTCAGTGGTTTGAACGCACCAGCTGTTCCGAGGGAGAAAAGACCTGGCGATCTGCTACCATACAGATTACAGCATTGGAAACCCTTTAGGGCAGTTCCTATAGGTTCACTGTGAGTTGGAATCAACTCAATGGCCACAGTGGTTTTTTGTTTTTGTTTTTTTTTTTTTTTGGTTTGGTTACTCCATCAAACACAAAACAAGGCACTACTGCGAAGGGATATTGCAGATGCAATTAAAGTCTCAAGTCAGTTGACTTTAAAGTATGCAGATTATCAGTCAGCCCAAAGAAGTATGAGAAATAATAAACCATTGTTGCTATAAACTATTATTATGGGGAAATTTGTTATGCAGCAATACAATGAAATTGAAGTCCTCTATTAAACCATGAAAACCCTAGAAAATTCAGTTCAGGGAATTCTCCTAGATTAACTATAGGAGATAGCCCTGATGACCTTAAAGCATTTTTTTAAAATCCCATTTGCTAAATCTAATTATTTCATCATTGATTTTAGAAATAATAAAAGGTAATTTTTCCATCAGTTGGTCAAAACTCAATTTCATTTATCACTCAGAGATAAAAAGGGCTCTATTCTTTTTCTTGACTATTTGGCTCATTTTCTGAATGGTGGACTAGCCATACATGCAAAGTATCTACTGGGAAATAATTCTGGGCTTAATGTTAAAGCCTGTTAGACCTCACATGCTTAGACAGGTCACACGGGTCAATTACTGGTCATTTCTGAGAACTATCTTCTTGTGTGCTGCTGGAAGTGACACCAGAGATTTACTATTGTCATATCGAGCCAATAACCTGGCCCGGAGAAGCTCTGTCTTTTGGAAAGGATATAAAAGTAAAGAACCGAGCACTTAGGGACATGAAAGAGCTCATGACACTTTGAGTTGATCCTAACATCCTGGATAAATTCCAGTCACAGCAACGATGTTCGCTTATGCTTTCGTTAACAGCAATCAAGACTTATAGCTGTTTTGTGCTGTTTCATTCTCTTCTAACTAATCTCCTCTGTGTCTAGTCAACTGACCCTTGTATTGTTGAATGACCAGATCCTGCTTAGAGAGACCAGGGGTTGGCCAGCTTTGTTTCGCAAGGGCCTGTTAGTAAATACGTTAGCCTTTGTAGGCCAGGAGAAAAAATTGAGGATATTATCTTGTTACTTATGTAACAAGAGAGAAGAGCAAATCTCTAAAATGTTTTTGATGAAATTTAAAACATAATAATAACTGAGTACAATGTTTTATAATCTATGTCTACTAATTGGAACAATGAAATTCTTTTGTCACTTAAATGGGGTTCATCTGTAAAACCATTCTTAGCTCACAGGCCAGCCCAAGCAATCAAGGGGCTGAATTTGACACCTACAGTGTGGTTTTCCAAGACCTGGCTAGGACAGTGATTCTGTCTACATATGGATGGTAAATAGACTTCCTTACATGCCACAGAGATCAGCGGTAGTGGGTACCAGCAATGTGATGCTGAGTAGGATTATAAGCAGAGTTAGAGCTTGAGAGGAAAAGAGCTGAAGTTGATTCCTTATGTCTGGCAAAGGAAGTAACAACTTGATGCCATTTGTTTTTAGACCCCGATGTATGCGCTGCTTTTTCAAGTTGTGTGCAGAGTCTTTTGATGGAAGTTCTCTAAGGTTACATGGCACTATGGGATGGAGGGGAATCTTTGCTTATAAGGCAGTTTTTACTCACCAAACAGGTCTCTGGTGGCACAAGCAACTTGCGATGGGCTGCTAATCTGAAGTTTGGTGGTTCCGACCCACCCAGGGGCTCCATGGAAAAAAGTCCTGGCAAACAGCTTCCATAAAGATCACAGCCAAGAAAATCCTATGGAGCAGTTTTATTCTGTAACACGCGGGGTCACCATGAGCCAGAATCGACTCCATGGCAATGGGTTTGGTTTGGTTATGGTTACTCACCGAAGGATGGATTATAGTCCCTACCTACCCCTCCTCAATTAGCAGACTGGCCTGCTATCACCTCCCATCTAGAGTGAGTCAGGACCAAGAACTCCCTTCATTACTGTCCCTGTTTTCCTTTCTTATTCTTTGGTAGCTTTGCAATGTTTACTCTGAGCCTTTTTCAGATTGTTAGTACTTCATTGGTAGAACACCTTGGGAAAATTGTTTTAAAAATGAACAAATAAAAAAGTCACCTTTCACAGGGGAAATCTGGGATGGAAAAGAAGAGTGTGCTGTCACAGTATAGGGAGAGCGAGTAAGGTCACGAAACAGTGTATGTATAAATTTTTGTTTGAGAGACTAACTTGAATTGTAAACTTTCGCTTAAAGTACAACAATAAAAAGATAAAAAAGATACAAGCATAAAAGGGAAAAAAGTCACCTTTTATTAGAGTGGATTATTGAAAATCTGAATACTATGGGTTGGTACTTCAGTCTAATTGAAACTAATTTAAATTATTTTATAGTTAAATAGCTGCAGAGTGTTCATATTGCAACAGTTAACTTAATTTTTTGAGCCTTGTGCTTTGAATGCTCTACCAGGATAAAATTCGCATCAGTCAGACCTGCCGAAAGACGGAAACTCTGGAAATCATGAATCCCTTCGCACTGGAGACATTCAGGCATAGTCTATCCAACCAGCTGGTGTGGATTTTGCTTGGGATGAGTATTTGGACTCTGTCATCTTAAAACTTTTCAATCCAGGGATTTGATGAGTCTGAGGTCAAAATCATGAGTTGGAGTATCATATGACCACAGATTGTACAGCCTTCTGAGCCAGCTGGTTAAAAATATGTATTTGCATGAGGAGAAGAGATTCTGTACAAACTTAATCTCTACTACTAGAAAACCCAATGCATTGTGTTCATAATACAGTCTTTAGGTTAATATTAAATCTCTCTAATGAAGTTGACTCTCTTCCCAGTCACCTAAATATTGCTCATGCATGTGTGTAGTTATTATACACATTTGGCCACATATAAGGACATTGTAGATTGCTGTCGATTGAATTGTGTCCCCTAAAAAGACATGTTGACGTCTGAATCCCTGGTATCTGGAACATGACCTTGTTTGGAAATAGAGTCTTTGGAGATGTCGTCAGTTAAGTTAGCATTAAGCTCTACTGGAATAGGGTGGGTTTTAATCCTGTATGGCTGATATCCTTATACAAGAGAAGAAGAAACACAGAGACAGACGAAGTTCATGTGAAAATGCATCTACAAGCCAGGGAATGCCAAGGACCGCCAGCAATCACCAGAAGCTAAGAGAGAGGCATGGAAATTTTCTCCCTCAAAGCTCTCAGAAGGAATCAACATGTCTGATAATCTGATCTCAGACTCCCAGACTCCAGAACTGGGACACAATATGTTTCTGTTCTTATAAGCCACCCAGTGTGTGATATTTTGCTATGGCAGCCCTAGGAGACTAATACACTCATACCATGCAATGACTAATGGTAAAATATATTTCACCAGTTTAATAGATTTTAAAATGTTATCAGCTTATTGGAAACCCTGGTGGTGTAGTGGTTAAGAGCTATGGCTGCTAACCAAGAGGTCAGCAGTTCGAATCCACCAGGCGCTCCTTGGAAACCCTATGGGGCAGTTCTACTCTGTCCTGTAGGGTCACTACGAGTCGGAATTGACTCCACAGCAATAGGTTTGGTTTTGGTTTGGTTTCTCAGCTTACTGGAGTTTATTTAATAACTAGAATACTCAACTGTAAGATCTAACCTGTGGAAACATCAGATTTTACCAAATGTTTTCAATAGAGCTCATAGCCTGGGATAGAATTTAGGGCACCCAATGGGAATTCCTTATTCATAGAAAGCATTCTTTTAGCACAGGTACCTACCCTCACTGGGTTGATAACACCAGAAGCCCCCCGGCTGCACAATGTCTGGCTTAAAAGACAGATGGATTGAAAGTCAGATTCTGTACGTCCTTGTGTCTTGAAGCACAAAAGAATTCCAGAGCTGATAAGGGAGCTGCCCTACTCGTACCTGAGCCTGCAGGCAGATGACTGCAGGTGAATGCCTTCAGGGCTTTGCCTGGAGGAAGTTGTTGGAAGTCAATGCAAATGAGAACTGCTTCCTCTGGAGCAGAAATGAACCTTCAGGAACCTCCAAGGCGACGATGGATTTAAGGATGGAACTTATGCCCAGTCAGATCAATATCACTTCTTGATGTTTTAGTCCACTCACTTGGAAGTTCAACCTCCATTGTTAACCTGTGCTCCACCGTAAGAAGAAAACAGAAAAATAACTGCCGACATATTTTTTAAGTTAAAAAAAAAAAGAACGTCTTTAATTTATTTTGAAATTTAAATTATCTAAGGAAAATTGTAATTCAGCAACAAACCTTAGACCTGTCAGTTTTTTTTTTTAATTGCAGTATTATTTACACATAGTGAAATGCACTCTTTGTGGTGTATCAGTCTATGAGTTTGATAAGTGTGTACAGTCATGGATCCACTCTCACAGTCAAGATACCATCTCCTTTGTAGTCACCCCTTCTCCCATCCTCAAATTATGGCAACCTCTGAATTATTTTCTGTCTTATAGTTTTGCCTTTTTCAGAGTGTTATATACATAAAATCATGTAGCATGCTACCTTTTGAGTTTGGCTTCTTTCGCTTAGCATGATTCACTTGAGAATCATCCATGTTGACCTACATATCATCATTCTTTCCTTTTCACTACTGCATGGTACTCCATTGTGTGGCTGTTCCATCATTTGTGTACCCATTCACCAGTTGAAAGCCATTTGGTTTGTTTCTCATTTGGGGCAATTATGAATAAAGCAGCCATAAACACTTGAGTATAGTTTT
>NW_004444119.1:1298527-1322507 GCF_000243295.1 Trichechus manatus latirostris | reverse complement strand
GTAGAGGATTGCTGGATCAAATGGTAAATGTGTGCCAAACTTTATTAGAAACTATGCAGTTTCTTTTTTTCAATCAACACAGACGAAACATATATTGTCTTCCTTTTAGGAGCAAAGACTAGAAATTCTTTCGGTTAGGAAATTCCTCTTTGCAGAAACAGGGAATGGAAACAGTGAACGGAAAATCAGAGCCAGGGGAATTGTAAAATTTGTTTGGTCCAATCTCCATATTTTTCAGAATAAGGAATAACAGAATAATAAGGAATAACAGATGGCGCCGAAAGGTCCAAGTACCTGAAACAAGTGAGAGACCCAAACACCTCAGCTCTGCTCTTGTATGTCTTCTCACTATGGCCCGCTTACAAGGTATCTCCAGCTGAATTAGGGAGCTTGGAGGAAAATCTATTCAAGGAAAATGTGCCCTATATTTTAAGGAGTAAGTAGGTTTTGGGAGTGGAATTATCCAGAGAAATTATTTACATTAATCAAATTCATAGAGAAATGACTCAACTCCCCATTTCCTCTGGCCCAATTATTTACACATAAAGATATAGATGTAGATATAGACACAGACATAGACATAGGTATACATATAGATATATTTCTACATTTTAGGCCATCTCTCTGTAATAGAAAACATAGCAAATATGAGCATTAATACATCTATGTTTACCTTAAGTATCATTACATTCCTACGTGTAGGAATATAAAATTCATAACACTAACAAAATGCATTATAGTAGCCTCTGAAACCAAACAGTTCCCACACTATGTGAAATCATGTTCTTAATTTTGTAAGGGGTCCATTCAATTGATTCAAGTTGCTCCTGTTAGTTAAATTCACAGTCAGTGCAGAGAAATTTTCTAATAAACATCTGAGATTAAAGTAGCATTGCTGACAGCAAAATTACAATTTGTAGTCTAAAGATACATTCAATTATGATCACTCAGAGACAGACAAAATAAAGGGGGAAAAAACACAAAAACCACACATAGGCCAAGAAAAGTAAGGTCTTCAAAAATAATTCAAATCTTAATCCAATAATCTGTCTTTAATTACCAACATTATGATCATTTACAGAGTGATCATTTCAGAGTCTCAAATATCCAATCTTTTGGCCCAAAGCCTTCGGGGTAATTGCTTTATAACTGGGTAAGAATATATCATCTATGTCTGGTCTCCACTCAGCAAGAATATTTGTAACTGATGGTTAAAACTGCCTTTCTGGATGGAGTTCAAGCTGCATGAAGACTTCCCTATTAATATTGCTTGTTTTGTCTAATATCTTCACAAAGTATTTAAAATAATTTTTCTCATGTCATAAACAAGTACTTCTAATTTCTAGCCTTTATGATCTGGTTGTGAGCTTTTGTGGGAAATTCGAGGTAACAGCAGTGCATGTATTGTTGCCAAGTTCCAAGGGATTCCAAATGTCAAATGTTATGTAAGAGAATATCTGCTTTCCTGAATAGAATACAACCGTAATCTCCAAACTTAACTGAGCCCTCTTCATTCTACCTTCTTGCATTTCACCTTCACCCTTCTGGCCCCAGGTGTGTTCAATTCTTCTGAAATATTCTGCCCTCGTGGTCAGAATACAAGAGTCAAAAACCCTGGCGGCTCTCGTACAGTTGAGATGGGTTGGGGCTTTCAAAAGCACCTGACTAAATAATAAACAAAAGGAGCCATGGTGGCACAGTGGTTAAGCCCTCAGCTGCTAACCAAAATGTCGGCAGTTTGAACCCACCAGCCGCTCCTTGGGAGAAAGATGTGGTTATCTGCTTCCATAAAGTTTACAGCCTTGGAAACCCAATGGGGACAGTTCTACTTCGTCCTAGAGGGTCACTATGAGTCAAAACCTACTCAACAGCACACAACAGCAACAAATAACAAACGAGGGAGAGAAGAATTAATCCCAAAGTTTTTAAATGTCGAGTAATTTACAATCCTTCCATACTCTGATTGTTTCCTGGATCAGCCAGTTCCGTGTCATTGCACATGACTTCCTAAAGCATACAACCAGAACACTCCTTAGTAGTGAGGATGGTGAGACTTCAGCTCGCCTACCTTGGACGTGTCATTAGGAAAGACTAATCACTAGAAAAGGACATTGGTAAAGCGGAGGGTCAGTGAAAATCAGGAATACCTTCAATGAGACGAGTTAACCAAGCGGCCACAACAATGGTCTTAAGTATAGCAATGATTGTGAAGATGGCTCAGGACTGGGCAGTGTTTCATTCTGTTGTATATAAGGTTGCCATGAATTGGAGCTGATTCAAAGGCGATTGATGTCAATTTCTGTTCCCTTTTTCTGCCTTGAACCCAAACCCTTTGAATATTCCTCAGTTTGCATTTCCAACCTGAGAACATATTTCTTACTCAGCAGCTGAAACCACAGAGGCCATCTCTGTTCAGAGGTGACTCCTCCTTGTTACAGTGCAAGGCTGGCCCTCAGAAGATTCCATTTTCTAACAGAATCTTAGCTTTACAGTGAGAATGAATCTCACACAGGCAGAATGAAGTGTGGTCCCATCTGGCAGATGAGCTACGTGCCTTCCGTTCCTGAGAGCCAGTAGTGAAGAAGGCTGACCGTGCCCTTCCCTTGACCTTCCCTGCCCAGAGCTAGCTCCTGAAGGGCTGGCACAGCAGATATGAGTCAACAGAAGGCATCTTGCCAGCAGATACTCCCTCTTCACCACGGTAGGCCATGGAAGTGCAGGGTGTCCATGGCAGTGGAGTTTGTCAGCTTCTATTTGTTGTTCAGCTCGGCCAGCTGGTGAGCTGCGCCTGAGCTCATCTGCCCTTCTCAGCGTGGGAATCCCCAGCTGAAGGCTCACAGAAACAACATGCATCACCCACAGAGGCCGTCTCTCAGGTCCTGGTGGTTTCCCTTCCTGAGACACAGAGAAAGGGTGGAAGGTGCAGCTCTTCACTGGAAAGGCTCCTGGGCTTCTAGTTCCAGGCTGTGGGTACTGAAACCGAAAGTACCCAGGCAAATCGGCCCCCAAGTGAGCTGCACGGCCCTGGCTCCCCCACCCCAGCCCTGCTTCCTGTCCTTGGTCAAGTCCATTCCCAATTTATAAAGATACCCCACGGCACAGGAGGACCCTGTACAGATACTCTTAGAGGACCCACAGAGTTGCAGTGCTTGCCAGAACCCACTGCTGGCAGAGCAAGGCCACCGCCTTCCCTATCCGAAACTTAATGTCCCGTCACAAAGCCAGATTCAAGAGGAAGCCGCGCTCGGATACCAAGGGAGTCGGTGGGTGGTGGGACTTTGCTCAGTCCTTATTTTGAGAGTGCCGCTGGATAGTAGGGGCTCTCTCTCGCCCTTTGAAATGTTGTCAATATTCCCTGGGTGGTAGAACTCAGAATATGCTGCAACCACATGTTCTGTACAATCATTAGTCTGATCATATGTGGCTCCAAACTCTGGCAAAAACAACCTTTTTGATATCCGTTGCCTCACATCTGATAGCTCAGGCTTGATCACAATGCGCTACTTCCAACGGGAAATAATGGAGCGGAACTATCAGGCGGGGAACTTTCTCTTCCATATGGTCCACGAGTTCCCTGGGATGTGTAATCCTACTGGGAGCGCCATCTGTACAGATGATGCGCAGCCCGAGAAGGGGGAAGCGCTTTGTGGCAAACTCAGCCGCAGAGCTTTCTTCTACTGCAAATATATTCTGACAAAACGGTAAGAAGCCCTTCCACTCTCTTCTCCATCACTTACAGCTGTAAGGTGTAGCTTATGACCTGTCACTGTGGATGTCTCTTTTATGGGTAATGGGCTAAATTTGCAAAAACCCAAAGGGAGGAATCGGAGAAGAGTAGCTCCTTAAGGACCCACCAGAACTGAGAGCCAGCAGGTGTAGCTTTATGATGTTGTTGTTGGGTGCCGTCGAGTCGATTTTCAACTCATGTGACCCCATGTGACAGAGTAGAACTGCCCCATAGGGCTTTCTAGGCTGTGATCTTTATGGGAGCAGATCACCGGGTCTTTTCTCCCACAGAGCTAACCTTTCTGTTATTAGTCGAACACTCCTTAGCTTCATGGTACGATGATTGTATTAACCATTACCCTAACAGTGAGCTTGTCTCATCTCACCAACAAGACTATGAAATCCTTAGGGCCTAGGCAGGTTCTGTTGCCCCCAGCGTCTAGCAGTGTATTCGTCAGGATTCTTAGTTGCAAGCAAAGGTTGACATATGCGGAAGAAAACTTATTGAAAGGGTGTTAGGTGGCTCAGAGAAATACTGAAGAGGAGGGGGAACAAGGCTCATGGTGACATATTAAGAAATACTACCCCAAATAATGTGCAGAGCTGGGTTGATGAGAAACCGCATATGCCGATGCCAAGCCTGAGATGCTGCTGTTGGCAGCTGTGCACTGGGAAGTCATTGCCATGAACCTTGACGCCTCCCTGTCCTGGCTGCTCACCCTTTCCTCTCTGTCCTCCCTCTTGTGCCTCGAGTTCTTGAGTCCACATCTGGTGTGAATGAGTTTGCCTGGTGAAGACTGGGCTACCTACCTGAGCCCTAGATGCAAGAGAGGCTGGGAGAGTGAATGCTTAGAAGTTTCTACTCCTGAAGAGGAACTAGAAACAACACAGTACTTGATACTTTTGCACAGTATCAAAACTTATGAAGTAAGATTCGGAGGATAGACATCCAAAAGGAAACACAGACATCCACTACCCGCAATATGTCTTATGTTGTTGGTGGTTGCCTTCCAGTCCATTCTGACTCATGGCGACCACATGTGCTCACAGTAGAACTGCTCCATATATATACATTTGTTGTTGTTAGACGTCGATGAGTTGGTTCCACTCATAGTGACCCTATGGACAGCAGAACAAAAGCACTGCTGCGTCCTGAGCCATCCTCACAATCGTTATTATGTTTGAGCCCATTGTTGCAGTCACTATGTCAATCCATCTTGTTGAGGGTCTTCCTTTTGTTCTCTGACTCTCTACTTTACCAAGCATGATGTCCTTCTCCAGGGATTGGTCCTTCCTGACAATATGTCCTCACTTCTAAGCAGCATTCTGGATATATATATATACACACACAGTGTTGGCGAAGAATATTGAATACACCTTGGACTGCCAGAAGAATGAACAAATTTGTCTTGGAAGAAGTACAGCCAGAATGCTCCTTAGAAGCGAGGGTGGTGTCTTAGTTATCCAGTGCTGCTATAACAGAAATACCACAAGTATACGACTTTAACAAACAAAAATTTATTTTCTCACAGTTTAGGAGGCTGGAATTCCGAATTCAGAGCGTCGGCTCATAGGGAAGTCTTTCTTTCTCTGTCAGCTCTGGAGGAAGGTCCATGTCAATCAGGACAGCCTCTTCTCAACCGTGTCTGCAGGTGGGCCTCTCTCTGTCCCTTTGCCCCTCGGCCCTGGGCCTATGCCCTGCTTGGGCAAGGGTTACGAAGCACCTTAGCTCTACAGATAAGTGCCCAGAGGCACCCCACTCCACCAGAAAGCCTCCTGCCCAAAGGCACTCAGCTCTGTATTGCTCCTTGGGTTGGCTCCTGCACTATCTCACGCCGCCAGTACCTTGGTTCATCTGCCACTGTTTCTCTGCAGCCACTTATTGCCGTTTTGCACCGTCTCAGGTGCTACAGCTCTCTGTGTGTCTCCTGGTTCTAGGAGGTTCTCAGTGCAAGGACCCCGGGTCTAAAGGATACTCTCCACTCCAGTTTCTTCTTCTTGGAGGTATTGAGGTCCTTATCTCTGCTTACCTCTCTCTCCTTTTATCTCAAGTAAGATAAAATGTGTGACTCAAGCAAGGGTGTGGCTTCAGTAACGCTGGTGAAGAGTTTTGACTCAAGATACATCCCACCCTAATTCTGCCTCATTAACACACAGTGTTCAGCATTTACAACACAAAAATGGAGGATAATAGGATAATTACATCAGATCACAAAATGGAGGATTCTAGCCAGTTGACACGTATTTTTGGGGGACACGATTATTCAAT
Source organism: Trichechus manatus latirostris (assembly GCF_000243295.1). Classification (NCBI taxonomy): domain Eukaryota; kingdom Metazoa; phylum Chordata; class Mammalia; order Sirenia; family Trichechidae; genus Trichechus; species Trichechus manatus. The sequence goes on along the minus strand of NW_004444119.1, from coordinate 1,316,512 downwards.
CCATGACAGATGGCAGGACTTCATCTCATGTACTTTGGACATGTTATCAGGAGGGACCAGTACCTGGAGAAGGACATCTTGCTTGGTAAAGTAGAGGGTCAGCAAAAAAGAGGAAGACCCTCAATGGGATGGATTGATACAGTGGCTGCAACAATGGTCTCAAACATAACAATGATTGTGAGGATGGCTCAGGACTGGGCAGTGTTTTCGTTCTGTTGTATATAGGGTCTCTATGAGTCAGAACCAACTCGACGGCACATAATAACAACAGTGGTATATATATGTATACCCATACCCACTGCCACTGAGTCGATTTCAACTCATAGCAACCCCGTAGGTATATTTATATATGCATAAATTAATTCGAGAACAATAGGAAATGAATACGCCAATGTGTTTAGGCTCTCTTTTCAAAGGCTTTAATTCATTCACATTCTGTCTCCGGATGAAATTAACTCCCATGTTAACCATTTGAAGAACCCTAGAAATACTGATAGACTTTATAGGCTATAAGACGTACCCAGGGCTACAATTCTTTGTCCTTCAGAAACAGAAGAACCTGAAAAGTTTTGTTTCCTGGCTAGCAGTCTTAGAATTATCATCCCACATGAGCCAATAGTTACTACATGTTCCTTTAGGTCTGGTCCATGCTTTACTTTTACCAATATTTTGGACTCTTCAAAGGCATGCTAATTGAATTTTCCTGGAAATTAGAAAGTCCATGGAGAATATAGATATAGGAAGGGGAAGATAATTTATTTTTCTTTTACACTTTCTAAATGTAGATTTAGATGTGTGTGTGTGTGTGTGTGTGTGTGTGTGTGTGTATGTACATGTGTATACCAGAAGGAGGACATCATGTCTCCATCTTGGGACCCTTGAGAATTCACTGTATCAAGACAAGTCACACGGAGTTCTGTTTACCTGGGGGACTCTTTAACTGGATCTCAAGTCACCAGATAATTCACACAGTCATCAGCTTACCTTTGATGGCATAGACCAACCCTATAAAGAAACTGACAGAAGTCAGCCTCATTCTTTCTTGCCAGAGCCTAACAATATATGCAGAGCATTTTTATAGTCATGAAAGCTACATGATTTTAGAGAATTTCATTTTGAAAAACTTAAGAATTTTTAGGGTGTCCCTTATATGCAGAGAGCTGTGTTAGAGCCAATGTAAATGATTAGCACACAGGCTCTAGAAGACTACCTAGCAGTGAGTAAAACTAGAGTGACACAAAGCTTTATCTCTGAACATTGTTCTAAACCTTGTCCTAGTAAATTCTGAAACAGGTGGCAACAATGTTACAAGTGACCCAAAGAAATGCCTCTGGAATTCATTTGTGGATTTTAAAAATACAAAACTACTTAAATAAACATATTGAAATAAAGAAATTGACTAGATCTAACTCATAAAAGAATTATGAACCCCCTAAAGATATCTGAAATGCAAACAGTAAAGGCATTTGTATAATTCTCACTCTTACTTCATTGAGTATCTAATAGCTTTTTCATTTAATATGAAAAGCTCAATAATGTACGATATTAGCTTATATTATCACACTCTGTTTAGAGTATGGGCTGAATTCATTCAATGACTACATCCAGAGAAGTTAAAGATAGGCCAGAATTCTTGTTCTTGTTTTTAAATTAAGGATTTTTGAGTAATGTGATCTACATTACAGATCTAAGTAGAACAAGGCAATGATGGAGCTGAAACTGGTCACATGACCTCAATCACCATTCTGATATTTGGGTCTTTCTGTGGCAGAACCCCATGCTGAGTGGAAGTAGAGTGGGAATCAGGGAGAGGTGGTGGGAAGAAACAAAAAGAGAAACAATAAAGTTCAAGTGAAGAAATGTATAGACTGCATCTCTTTGAAATATTTTATTATGTTTAAAAGAAGTAGAATCATTGCTGTAGCAACCTGTCTGAATGGTAAACAAAGTGGTTAGTTTCCAGATCCTTAGTTGAATGGGGAAAGAGTTCTTCAAATGGTCCAAGTCTAGTCTGAGAAGAAACTCAGAGGAGTAACAGTGATGTCATGGTGTAACATGACAGAAAGGAGTGCCCTCCCAATGGAAGTGTCTCTTTTCTCTTTCTTCTCCTGGATAATTCACGTGCAGTCTTTAAAATCCAAACTAGACATCACCTTTCCCAGAGTCTTCTCAGACCTCTCTGGACAGTGTAGAGTCATCTGTCTACACTCTCTGTGGTTCACACCCATCTCATCACAACACTGAAAGCATTGTGGTTGTCTTCTCTGAGCTCCTTGAGAATCAGGACTACAATTTACCTCTGTGGCCCCAGTGCCTTGCACAGAGGAGATACCCAATATATAGTTAATGAATCAATGAGTGCAGGTAATGGCACAAGAGTGCTGCCCACCTACGGTGTGCTTACCTTTGGAGACTGAGCAAACACCTGGAAAGTAGAAATGAAATACATGTTCAGCTCTAGAAAAGTTGAAGGTGGAAGAAAACTAACATTAATTGAATATTTACAAATGTCAGGCACATCTCTACTGTAAGTTTTCTTACTTCTTCCTATAAAATATCCAAGGAAATATGTATGATTAGCCCTTTCTTACTGATGTGAAAACCAAAGGTAGTAAGCTCTAGTATAATGGGACTTTTTCTGAACATAGATCAGGCAGCTCAGAGAAGCAGGAAAAGAAGCACTGAAGAAACTGGTGTCCAGAGGAGAAACTGAACCAGAGGAGGATGCTTGAGTGTAACTGTGTAACAGTTTCTCCCCAATACTGGGACAAGTATCAGACAAATTATTTGTAATGTTGCTTCCTATTTAAGACTGGATTTTTTTATTTCCTTTGACTTTTGCTCCAGATATAATTTCTATCATTTAACTTACAGTAGAAAATAGCTGTAGGTTATATTTACTAGGAAAACACTTTTCTCTTGAAAAATCACCTCTGTCCTAAATGACTATTGTCTCCTTACATGCATTCTAGATGATTCCATGTAATTGTTATGCTTACAGATTTTGAAGTCAGGCTGAATTAGGTTCTAATTCCTATCCCATTACTTTAAAGTGCGAATTGGGACAGAGCACTTAAACTCTCTAAGCCTCTGTATCTTCTTTTGTTAAAAATGGGAATGATAATACCTACTTTCCAAGGTTGCTAGAAGGTTTAAGTGAAATGCTGAACATAAATTGGTACTTATCACAATGCCTGGCACTAGAAAGGACCCAATAAAATGTAAGTATTAATTCAGTCGCTTCTCATTCTAATCCATTTTATACAGAGCTGCCATGTTTAACTCTTTAAAGCAGAAAACTAATCATGTTATGTCTTTGATCAGAAACATTATTGGCTTCCTAGTTCTTAAAGAATAAAATTTAAATCCATTAGTCTAAAATGTAAGGCCTGATTCCCTTGATGTCCTTTCATATCTCCTACTTTCCAGGTGAAATGAACAATGCATTAATTCCTCTACACAATTTCATTTTCTGCATCAGTACCTTTGTTCTTGTTTCTTTGCCACCTAAAATACTCAACTCTGCACTTTTTAGGGTTTAAATGTAACTTTTATGTTATATTCATATTTATACACATGCTACTTCTTACAGAAATGAGCTATTTCTCCAGGGATAGGAGATACTGAGAAAGCTTGAAATTTCATCTGATTCAACCATCTTCCATCTTCAGGACAGGAGTGAAGAATCACACTCTAAGGAAGAGACAATAGGTTTCTTCCAGGATCAACTCACAGATATTGATCTTCTCTAGTTCTGGCAATAGTCTGTTAGAATGGAGCTCCTGGGACCCACCAATGTTTACCATAAAAGAGAACTACACCCTTAAATCTAAGTTTCTTAACTAGAAGACATATTAACATAGTCTGGGAAGATTTTTAAAAATCCATATGCCTGGCCCTTCCACAGACACATTGATTCTGTATCTCTGGGATTAGGGCACTGGCCCAAGCAGGGTTAAAAAGCTCCATAGGTCATTCTGAAGACACCTCCACCATCCTAGAGTCAAACCTGTCTCCCCATCATTCTCCAAGCTGGGAATGACATGAGACAGCACATTGTAGTGATTTATATTTAATGAGTTGACTGACATCTTATCCCAGTATATATTAAACACCCATATGGGCAAGTGTTAGACTAGTTTCTAAGTGAAGTTGCAGACTACAGGACAAATAAAATCATCTCATTTTATTTTATTCCTTCGTAGATTCTTATCCTAGTCTTCAAGTATCAACAATGTTGGCTTCAGTTAAACTCTATAAATCTTTACTATCACTACAGTTTCTGAATATGTCAGAACATTTGCAACTTGTTTAAATGATCCCACATTTAAACTTATAGAAAATTACATATTAGAATTTCTCCACCAAACAGACAACTTTAGATCTGATGAATTGGCAGCTTTGCAAATGCTATTCTCTTCTTTCTTCTCTTCTACCAATATTTTATATATCTTTCTGACTAGTTCCATAAATGATTCAAAGGATAAAGTTCAATGAATGTACAGAATGCATATATTGTTATGTGTGTCGGGGTGCGTGTGTATGGTGTGTATGTACATATTTGGCTTTAAAAAGCTCTTTGGGGTAAAAAAAAAAGTATGTATTTGGAAGAAGGGAAGAGTCTTATTATAATCTTTCGCAATTCTTAATCTCGTCTGCCCACTTCACTGTGGTCCAAACAGAAAGCATGCTCACTGGCAGGTTGAGACATTTTGTGCCACCTGGTGGAATTTTCTTGGAAGAGAATTACCAGAGGTCTGAATTACTGCTCAGCTTGATCATCACTCGAGGCATTTTCTCAGTGCTTAATATTACCCGTCTAAGTATAGATTCCCTACTGTGTCAGGCAATTTAACTGCACTAGACCCATAATAAAGATTTTTTTTTAATGTGAAAATTAGTCTTTAGTGAAAGAGACCTATTTTGTTAGCTGTTGGGTAAATTCAGGTAAAGCAGTGACATCCACAACATTGGGTCATTCTGTTCTACTTTGGTTAATACTTAGATATTATTGCCAGCCTTCCAGCAGCCGGTGCACAGATGCTAACACTGTTTTCTATTAGTTAGAGACGAAAGTAATTGTAATTAACCTTTTGTCCTTACCTTCACCCCTGGGAAGTCAAAACCATTTGATAATGTCATATTTAGCAATTAGCGATGTAACTGTTTACTCAAGCAGAAATTTTTACCAAACTTAAAGAGGTTTTAAAAACACATGTACTAGATCGATAACTGATTTGGGTAGTAGAAAGTCTTTCTTCTGAGGCTCAAGTGAGTGTCAGCAACAGCCAGCTGGGCTGAGGTGCCATATCAATGCCTCACTCAAAGTGGCCTGTGGTGGAAGCTTAGGCTGCATATCCAGATTCTATCTCTATCTGCTCACTTTTGTTCTGTTGTCACAATATTAAGCCCACCACCATGTTCAATAATGTAAACAACGTGTGACTCAGCATCTACAGAACTCACCATTCCAACTCCCGTTTATCCGCTAGGTTTCCTTATAGAGCATGAGAGCTATCATGAAGAGAGGAAGTTTTTCTTCAAAGGTTGGATAAAGCCAAGGACAACGTTCATTTGGTCTGGATCAAGAGGATCAAACTAACAAAAGCATGCAATAATCTAGAGAAATCCTCAACCTTCAAAGATTAAGACACCTTCTTTGAGACTAGAACTGGTCACATAAGCAGATGTATAAGAGGAAAGCCCTCCTTATGGAATGATTTATATCAAATTCTAAGGAGCACGGGTGTATGTGTGTCCTGCTTCCTCCACTAGACTGCAAGTCCTTTGCAGGCAAAGATCAAATCTAATATGACGGGTTAATACAAGTGTGTCGATAATGTCCTTGTCAATAATGATATAGACATGTCAATATTGATGCATCAGAAAGTGTTTTTTCCATTGCTACTATTGTTCTACTTTGTCTTAATTTGTTTGGTTTAATCTATGCCTGAATATTCGTTGCCAGGAGTTCTTGCCACATTTACTTGAGTGAAGGTGTTTCTTTTGGCCTACAACTGTAGTCACTATTTGCACTGCTTGTAATTCTTGACATTTCTATCTCTTAGATTCATGTCTGCTGGCTTCTTCTGCACTGAGAGAACCACCCAGTCTGATTGCTCTGGGCCTGGCTGGTCCCAGCAGTGCCCAATCATTTGAATTCCATGGGAAGTTGTTCTTCATCAGTCCCTGGAGGGTTTGCTTCACTCCAACCCACTTGCAGCTGCCCCATTAAAGCTCGTTACACAGAAGCTGCTTACGTGTCCTTTTGTCACCTGAAATCTATTCTCCATAAATATCCAAGGCAGCAACAACACTTCAGTATTGGTAGATGGACTGTATTCTATGGCTCAGTTGTATAGACATGAAAAATAAGGAGAAGAAACTGAGTATCTTAGCTCAGAATCCCTGCTCTAACTTATCCTGGATAGTAAGATATGGTGGTCTCTTAGATAGGACTGAAAAATTAGGTTATTAGTTACGGAAATTTCAAACATAGGGCATGGGGCAAGAAAAACAAGCAAACATGTAGAAATTACTATTTAAAAGCTACATGTATGGGGCAAGTTCATGGAGTCTTCTGAGTATCAATATTGCCAACCAAAAAAAAAAAAAAAGACTACAACTGTGCCAACTTTGTAAAACCATCATAAAAAATAGGGAAAAGTTTTACAGATTAAATGGCAAAACACAGAGTCTGATACCTAATGGAAGGAAGCTCAAAACAACATAACAGTTATTGTTATTATTAAACCATTACTGTCAATATTATATAGCAGGTAAAATCATCATTTCCTTCAAAGTCTGGAGAAGGGGAATAAGTTATTGGGCTAGAACAAAAATGGGAAAGAATAAGAAAAAAGTAGGAGTTACATTAAACGTTATGGTAAACTATATTCTTCCTATCCACTCCTGAAAGTTACTATAAAAAGGCACAGCATGGGAGAGTGGAAAGTTCACTGAATTCAGAGAGATGAGGCCTAAGTCTGAGTCCCAACCATCTTATTTACGATTCACATCACATGGAAAATCCACTGAACTTCTCTCGTGCCCAGGTAGGTCACTCATAAAATGTTGACCTTTGATTAGTTCTAATGTTTTGTGATACTATATGCCTCAATAAGTCTAGGAAAAAATCAAATATCTTCTCTGTTATCTATATGAGCCAGGACTTGAGGGAAGAGAAAACTTAATCTATTGAGTAGAATAGGAATCAGCAAACTTCTTGACTTCCCGAATCTGGCCCACTGCCTGTTTTGGTAAATAAAGTTTTATCGGAACACAGACATGGTCATTCATTTACATATTGCCAGTAGTTGCTTCATGCTATAAAGGCAACATTGAGCGGTTGCTATGACCTGCAAAACCTAAAATATTTACTATTTTTACTGGAAAAGTTTGCCGGCCCCTAGGTTAAAATAAATATTAAAACAAAATGAAACAAAAAACAAAATAGTAAAACCACAGCTTGTCAAGCAATCTTGTGAAGTATTTTGGGGAACAGTTTCTATTATAAAAGAAGGTTTGGATTTGATCTTCTATGTGTTTTTCATAGAAGGGTTAGTTAGTTGACAGTATGCAAGTGAATACAAATCGTATTGGAGGTGATCGTGAGAGAATTAAACACAGGATTTAAAAAAGAAAAATCAGTCGACTCAATGAGTCAACTTGATGGCAACTGGCAGTTTCTCTTCTAACGCTGTATAAAGTTTTTTTTAACAGGATAACTGAAACTAAAGCTACAGCCTCAAACGGTCAGTCATTTTGGCAAAGTCGTTTAGGGGAAATGCCATTTTAAAAAATGACTATCTCATGATATATGTGCTGATGGTTAATTTATTTGGTTGTTATGTGAAGTTATATCCATACTTTTTCTTAATTCTTGGGTCCATCATTTCAGTTCATTACCTCCCTGACTTATGCTTTCTTCTATTCTGGTCCCTAACCTTCTCTGAGCAGTTTCCCCGTTTTATGCCCTAGACATATTCTCTTGTCCTGTAAATCATTCCTAAAAATTTCCTCCAGCAGTTCTGTCTCCCAGTTTTCCCCATACCAGGCATATCTGCACAAATGGGATTTTTACTGCTGGCTGTCATTTGCTTTATGTCAGACTTAGATTGTAAACTGTTCAGGGCTGGGGCCTTGTCTTTTTATGTTCCATAAAGGTTTGTGTACGCCTTCAGCAGCCAATAACACTAAATAGCAAGAATGCTGGTGTTCTTCACTGCCCAACCCACTTCACCCCAGAAAAGAAACTTCTCGGTCAGGGGTCCTACACCTTTTGTTAGAGATCCCCCTTGCAGAAACAAGGAAGTTCTCCACTTCCATCGGTTGTTTGGAATATTTGTGTTCTTTCAAGCCAACGAAATGCTGTCAACAGGAAATTGAAGTACATCTGTCAACATGAAGCAGACCTCCACACAGTTTAATTGGATATACTTGCCAATGACTCATTAGATGGGAAGACATTTAGGTCAGTACCGACCTGAAAAGGCAAAATTGTACCTTAGAACTGAACATTTAATTCGTTGTAATCATCCTGGTGTCTTGGAAGAAGTACAGCCAGAATGTTCCTTGGAAGCAAGGATGGCGAGACTACGTCTTACATACTTTGGACATGTTGTCAAGAGGGATCAGTCCCTGGAGAAGGACATCATGCCTGATAAAGTAGAAGGTCAGCAAAAAAGAGGAAGACCCTCAATGAGATGGATTGACACAGTGGATGCAATAACGGGATCAAGCATAACAGCGATTGTGAGGATGGTGCAGGACTGGGCCGTATTTCGTTCGGTGGTGTGTAAGGTCACTATAAGTCAGAACTGACTCTACAGCACCTAACGACAACAATCATCCTGGATGATAAGATTTGGAAGAGAAAAGTCTGAGAAGAAAATCAGCAAGAGGAATTAAAATGGAAGTTGGAAAACTGCAGAGGAAAGAAAGAAATAAGTAATTTGGAGACAGTGGGATACAGAAAAATGGATTAGGTTTGATGCCTCTCTGGTGGTACTGCCAGCTTCTCAGTCATATCTGTGCTGTGTTGAGGGGTCTCATGTATGAAGCTCTGTCTTTTGGTCCTTACTGTTTGCGGTCCTCTCCACATTCAGGCTGGGTTCTCGTGTTTATCTCAACTTTGCAGGCCAAATGCCTAATGTCCTGGCTCTACCACTTGCCATCTGTGTGACGGTGGGCAGAGAATCCACATCAAGGACTCCTTCAGGGAGATAAAGTGGATATGCTCGTAAAGGCCTTGCACAGCACCTGGCCCAGTGTACAAAAAAACCGTCAATTCCAACTCATGGCCATCCCACGTGTATAAGAGTAGAACTGTGCTCCATAGGGTTTGCAGTGGCTGATTTTTCACAAGTAGTTTGCCAGATCTTTCTTCTGAGGCACCTCTGGTTGGAGTCAAACCTCCAGCCTTTTGCTGAGCAACCAAGCATGTTAACCATTTGGACCACCCAGAGACTCTGGCCCAACAAGGCTACTTGACAAGTCAACTTTATGGCAACTGGAAGTTTCTTTTCTAATATTGTGTAATGTATTTTAGCAGGAAAACTGAATCTAAGGCTATGTTCTTAAATGGTCAGGCATTTTGGCAAAGTCGTAAGGGCTCAATAACTATCCCTATTTTTTAGCTATCCCTGCTTCTGGTGAATGAGTGACCTGCGATGCAGAATTTTATCACGGTAGCCTCTAATGATTATATATGTCCATCCATATATTTGTTCCTACCTTATTCACTAATTGTAAATATGTTTTACCTCCCCACAACATTTTAAGCTACTCATGGGTAGATAATCTTATACTACTATTTTTGATTGATCTACTGTATTTGAAATAGCTCTTTCCCCTATTCTTTGATTTAATAACAGCATTCTTTGATGTATAAATTGGGCTGCTATGTATATGAAAATGATATTCTTTTAGCTTTGTCAGTTATGATAGTTTATTTTGCAATCCATCAAGTATTTCTGAATATCTGCTTGTGTGCTATAGCCTAGCATGCAAGAGAAAAAATAAACACAGGGAGAATAGGAGGTAGCAGAGGGAGTCCACAGAGTATGCTGTATTTTCCCTAAAACTATGCTCCTCTCCCTGCCACGGCCCAGAACTCTCTTGTGTCTCAGTTATCCCTGGGGGCGTCTAAAACCACCTGCCTCCTGCCCTTCCTGCCACTGTGGTTCAGTGGGAAAAAGAAAGAAGGATTTCCTTTTTCCACCAGTGTTGCTTCATGGAGGAAGAGATGGTCCTGGAAGCCAAGGTGGAAGTCAAAATGAGATTTGCCCATATTCTGCAACATGTTTCAGGTGACATCAGATCAGCGTCCGGGTTGTGGGTGGTGGCCAGGCAGGTCAAGCCAGGAGGGGGTCTGGGACTGACAATTCCAGCAAGAAGCTCAGTAACCACAGAGAAGGTGAGTGAAGGAGAAGTCTGGGGCACAGTGAAGGTCAAAGTCTAGGGCATCAGATGAAACAGAGGAGGGGGCAGAACTCAAATCAGAGGAGGTGAAGACCACAGGTTTCCACAACAGCCTCCAGGACTTGCCTTAGAATCCCACTTGCCAAAGGAAACAGTGTGACTCATACAGAAGGCCATACACATACTTGGTATAATTGCACATAGGAACAGAGTTGGTAAAGTGGCAAGGAAAAAAAAACAACAAAAAATTAATTTCTTTTTTCATTTTATTCCTAGAATTCCATGGCTATAGATAGCTCTTTCAGAGTCAACTAGGAAAAACCATTAAAACGTTCCCAAGTATGATTAAATTTTTCCTGGATGAAATGCAAAGCTGGTAGTCAAGTCACTATTTCAGGATGTTATTGGTGCCATTTTTTTTTATCCTTCTGCACTGACTTTATTTTATAATTTCCAATATCTACTTAAGTAATTCAGCCCACTCAATTATTCTTTAACAAATTTTTTGTCGATGACCTCTCTCAAGTACGGTATGTGGGTGGCTTGCTATTAACTTAATGTCATACAATTAATATCTTCTCGGTATTCTTCCTTTATTCAACAAGTAGTACTGGTAAGGGCCAACCCATCTTTTAAAGGTAAACCTTTCCCAGTTTAACACAAGAATGAAATCACTGTAGATCTATTATTTCTCGGAACAGAATATTTCCATTTGCATAAAATATTCTTCATTTGACAAGGTGCCAAGAAAAAACGACTCGGACCCATTCTTCACAGTGCTCTTTCGATGGCATTGTGGATGGAAGAAATTACCACAGTGGCCTCCACACTATTTTTCTCGCCCCCTGTACCCCAGCCCTTTCCTGATTTACAGTACCATGACTCTTAGAGAGCCGTGCCACCGAGGTACCCAGGATAAGGGACAAAAGGGAGTCTCTTAAATGATGTCATTTCACATAAGAAGAATGGGTCACAGGTGGTAATATTAAGGTCAAGTGCAGCAACTGTAACCCTTAGGTTGGTTGGGAAATAATGGCTTGAGTCAACATTTAAATAAAATTTAAATCTGAGCAAGTTCAATGATATACAAGCCTTAGGGACAAGTAGTCAAGTAGACCAATATCATGCTTAACTACCAAGAAAAACAAAAGTTTCTACTCCTGGGACGTGGTGTAACACTGGCAATAATACAGCTGATTAAAGACTGAATTTCCTCCTTTAAAATATAATGTGCAAGATAACGCTTCTAAATGTAAGACTATTGATTCACTAGTAAAATGGCAGAGTTGAACCTTTAGGATTAAGACAACGTCTACAAATAGGCAAAGGAACCCTGGTGGTGCAACGGTTAAGCGCTCGGTTGCGAACTGAAAGGTCAGTGGTTTGAACCCACCAGTTGCTCTGCGGGAGAAAGATGTGGCAGTCTGCTCCTTTAAAGACTACAGTCTTGGAAACCCTATGGGTGCAGTTCGACTCTGTCTCGTAGGGTTGCTATGAGTCAAAATTGACTGGACGGCCCACAACAACAACAACAGCAACAACCAATAGTCAGGGAGGCAGTTCAGACCAACCTTATGTTTATATGGATAAGGACCACCTTTGCACGTGCCTGGAGGAGAAACGTCTTGCTCTGGGAAGGACTAGGAGTCAGAACAGAGGGAGAATGATCCATTAGAATTCACGACAGTTTGACCAGTAGTGCTATTTGGCTACCAACCATACAACACCTCCCCGGCCTAGATGCCTTTAAATTCCTAGTGCCTCTAAATTGGTTTGGTAATTTTTCCAATGGCCATTTAAACACCTGTGTTTGGCACTTTCAATTCTGAAGGGACTCACTGAAGCTGCAACAAAGTGCAGAGCGATGCCTACGGTGCCTTTGGCCTCTTGCAGACACGTGCTCCCGTCCTCAACCCGGACACTTCCATTTTGAAGATTAAAATATTGGGCCTCCTCGTGATGTCCATTTCCTAAAATAAAATTGTTATTTTCATTTATTCAGTCAGGACAGCTTTAAAAAAAAAAAGGTGAAAAGGGAATTGCAAACCTCAGTTTGTTGGCTTTGGTGTTTATTGGTTGATGGTGCCAGTCGTTCTCAATTTTCAAGCAGGTAAAGGGCCCCGTGTATGTCAGGCCAGCTTCTCTTGAAATTCCAGTCCTTGTTTCATCCCTCATTAGCCATCTGAACTTGAACAAGTCACACAATGTCTCTGTGCCATAGTTTCTTCATCTGTAAGCCCAGGACAATAATTGTACCTACCGCTAAGGATGTGGCTGTTGTTAGTTGACATCGAGTAGGCTCCAACTCCTGATCACCCCACCTTACAGAGACCCCACGGACAAGTGAACAAAACGTTGCCCAGTCCTGAGCCATCTTCATAATTGTTGGTATGCTTGAGTCCACTGTGCCGAACACTGTGTATTTCGAGTGTCTTCTAACCAAGGGGCCTAATTTTCCAGCACTGTATTGGACAATATTACCTTGTCACCCACATAGTTTTCACTGGCTAATTTTCAGCAGTAGATCTCAGGCCTTTCTTTCTAGTCTGTCTTAATCTGGAAGCTCTGCTGAAATCTGTCCACCTTGGGTGACCCTGCTGCTATTTGTAATACCAGTGTATAGCTCCCAGCATCATAGTAGCACGCAAGCCACTGAAGTATGTCAAACAGACAAAGCGTTGGTGTGGGGCAAGGCTTTAGGACTTGGCTTTCTGTCTTCTCTCCCCAGTGCCCCCCAAATATTGCTGCTGGTAAAACATAACTTTTTTAGGACCAACATCTCTAGGAAAAATAATAGCCTTATTGCTTATGACAGCTGATATTGTTTGTCCAAATGCACTGTGAAATGTCAGAAACCATACATAGAATCTAATGTCAGAGTTGGAAAAGATCTAAGAGATGATGTTGGTCCCAAATCCCTCACTTAACTGATAAGAATGCCGAGTGTATTTCATATAGCTCAGTTTCTTCTCATTTTCTTTTATTTTGTTTTGTTTTTCAGATTCAGGAAATATGGAGCTCTGTGACTTTCTTTTCTGACCAGCTTCGCGCTTTGCAAATGCACTCCCAGGAGCAATTCTATGTAAACATCTGCTTCTGCCAGAGTAGAACCTTCTGTAATAAAATGTGATGAATAAGCAGCTGCCAGTTCTGCAGGCAAAGGTTTGAGACCTGGAGGCCACGCTAGGATTGGGATAAAACAGGCTTACAATTGTTTAGGATTTCCTAGAATATGATTTAAAGATGTCTCCTAAAAAGAGAGGAGTCGTGGTTACTCAGATAAACGTTGTTGTTGTCAAGTGCTGTTGAGTCAATTTCCACTTCTAGCGACCCCATGTGACAGAGTAGAACTGCCCTATAGTGTTTTCTAGGCTGTAATCTTTATGGAAGCAGATCACCAAGCCTTTTCTCCCAAGGAGCCACTGAGTGGGTTCAAAACGCCAACCTTTTGGTTAGTAGCTGAGCCCTTAACGGTTGCACCACCAGGGGTCCTCACTCAGATAGGTAGCAGGGTGCAATGGACTGCCGTTGAGGTCAGTTTCTCCTCTCAAGACGAGGGAAGCACATCCTCCCTTTATCATCCCTGCCTTCGCTGTGTTGTGCGGTGATGGATGAAGCAAAACTCCTCTACAGACACATGTTTGCAAATGCAAAAAGTACATGGAAATTCACCCTAAGTGTGTTGTTTGGCATGCCTAAATTTTATCCTACAAGGTCCCCTCTGATGCCTGTTATGGACTGAACTGTGTCCTCCCGAAAAAGATATGCTGAAGTCCTAACCCCTGTACCTGTGAATGTGACCTTTTTTTGGAAATAGGGTCTTTGAAGATGTTATCAGTTAGGGTAGCATGAGGTCATGCTGCAGTGAGTGGAGCAGGTCATAATCCCATCTGAATGCTGTCCTATAAAAGAGAAGGGAGAGACACAGAGGACCACCATCTGAAGATGCATCTACAAGCCAAGGAAAGCCTGGGGCTACCGGAAGTTGCGAGAGACAAGGGGGATCTTCCCTTAGAAACTTGGAGAGAGCAGTGACCTGCTGGCACCTGAATTCAGACTCCCAGCCTGCAGAATTGTGAGAAACACATCTCTGGTCTTGTAAGCCACCCAGTCTGTGGTATTTCGTTATGGCAGACCCAGGGAACTCATACAAATTCACACTAAGTGTGCTCATTGGTAGGCCTGGATTGTTTCCTACAAAATCTCTCTGATGCCGACGGAATGCGTGTCAGAGAAAGCCAACCCTGGCGTCCCGACTGCTGCTTCTCCGCGCTCGACTCTTGCCTGACTCTCGGCGACACCAAGAAGGTTCTGAAGGAGGTCCTGGGCTTTCAGCATGAGTCTGGGAAGGCCAGTTAGGCCGTGAGGCTCTGCCAAGCCTGTTGTTAGGAAAATTTAGATCCTATATTTAATATCGGGAGCTCACCGTCCATGCCATCACCTGCCAGGCTACAGAGAAAGAGGGGCACGCAGGAAATTAGAGACGTCAACAGACGGGAGGGTGGGACAGTCGCTTTGAAAAATCTGGACGGTCTGGCTAGAAATGCCTGGCAAACCGGAGCCATCCGTGCAGCCAGGCGCCTGTCCAAGCCTGCAGCGCAGCCACCTCTGTGTCTGCCAGGGAGCTGGGCATCCGCCCCAGCAGCCAGGAAAGTAAGTGGAGCCTGTCGGCCCGCCATGAACCCTGGACCCCACACTGCAGGCAGAGTGGCTTCACTCCGAGAACTAAATTACCTGCTAAATATCTAAAACAATCCTGTGAGGACAAAGGTCCCCCTTTTAATTTCCACTGAGCAAGGAGGGACCGGGGTGAAGGGAAAGGGCAGGCGATGAAAATGAAGGGCAGTGAGCTCTTGGAAGGAGAGGGTTGGCTTGGCATGGTCCTGGGCTTGCTTTTCCCAGCAGCCAGTTCAGTCCTGGCAAGGGTCCCTGTTTTGTGCTTTTCCTTCTTGCGGGGCGGAGGGAACCTGTTCTAAGTTACTATAGCAACTAGTTTCCCTGGTTACCTCTGGGGGGCCCGGTCCTTAGAGGAGCAAGGAGCAGCTGAAGAGACGTGCGGAGGTACAATTTCTGTTCTGAGGGAAGTCGAGCTCTCGTGAGAGGCGCCTCTGCACAGAGCCGCTTGTTTTTGAAACATGGCTGGGGGAAGCCGTGTTTGGGGCCCGAAGCTTCAGCATGCCACATCTATGAGCCACCATAGGCACCTTCTTCCGTGTGGTGTTAGGTGCACCGGTGCACTGAAGCGAAGGGATGAGCCTTTGCGTCCAGATCAAACAAGACCCCGAACCTCAGGTGCCCAAGTCCAACGAAATGGAAATAAAATGTCTTTTGTAAAGGGTTTTTCCTCAAGTGGAGGTGCAGGTCCTAGAATCCTAGGTTGAGGTCACATCAAAGATGATTTGAAAAGATCCAGATGAAACAGGACATTATAAAATCTCAGAAAGCCCTTTTCCTCGTGAAACACTATGAAATTGGAGTAACTGGGTAAGAACATAGACTTCACAGGCACTGTCTAGCCCCTTAAAGTCCACAGTTTCTCCCGAGCACTCTTCTCCCTCTCCTCTGTCTCTCTCTGTCTTTCCCCCTCCCTTTCTCTCCTCTTCTTTCTCTCTCCCCCCGCTTCTCTCTCTCTCTCCCCTTCTACCTCTCTCTCTTTCTCTGTCTCCCTCTACCCCTCAAACTGCATAGATGGACTCCAGTTCTCCCTCAGCACACTCTCAGATTCCTCTGAATGTAACTGCTGATGGAGCCAGGGGGCTAGTACTGGAAGTTTTGAGAAGGTCTGTTCTACTATATTCAAGTTCTGCAAATACATTACCTGCTGTTTGGAAAGCAAAAATAAACCACCTCCATGATGTTCTCTTTGGTCAGCTCCTTGGCGGAACAGCCCACCTTCTATGGGGTGTGAAGAACCCTTGACTGTCTGCTACAAGGACACACATGCTTCCCCAGCAGATTGGGTAGAAGATCGTCAATGGAATCCAAATACTTGTGGATTCTATTCACCACCCGTGTCATCTCATTTCTCTGTGTAGCAGGGAGCCTCTCTTAAAACACAGTGGCATCTGGATTACTGCTGCTTTCCTGAGGAGGAAGAGCCTTCCTGCCATTTGGGCTCATAATTAGGCCAGGCTCTGGGGGTCTTATTCTTGTCAGAGGTCTTGTCTTGTGGAGGAGCAACTCCATTATGCTGTTTGGCAGATGTACCCACTCCGAGCCAGTGGACTTCCACCATCACCATTACCATCCCATCTGATAAACTTACCACCCAAACGACCTATTTCTAGAGAACTCCAGACCTTCAGGAATTGACCTGAAGCCTTGGCAGTCACTGTAGCCACTGCCAGGGAGACCAGATGCCCACATGGTCACGTGTCATAGAACCTCAGTCAAGGGTCTTGTAGGGAACAGCAAAGCCCAATTCCTGCTATGATTTTGGAAAGCCAGATCTCCTGGGCTGATCTTGCACGATGCTTAATGGCTTTCCAGGGAGAGACCTGAGTTCTGAATTACCTGGGATTGATTTTAATTGATTAATATTTTAATTTTAGGATTTATTTCAGGCAGAGTTTCAGGAAATGGTGGATAAGAAATACACCTTTTGGGAAATTAAGGAAAGATGTCGAATTTGTGTACTTTTTTTTTTTGCAGCCATGAAAGACTTGGGAAGGAACTTGAATGTGCCTTATGGGCTAAATTCTCCAGTTTAGTGAAGTCAAAATAATGAGAATTAACCTGCTTCTATATATAACTCCAAAACTTCCTACACATTCCTTTCACAGAAGTGCAATAAGGATTAATCAGTTAATGTCTATAAAAAGATCTGGAGCAGCAAAATGGAGCTCTAAGCAGAAGCACCATGCCATCCCTCCACAGCAAAGATCTGAAAAACTAAGCCAAACAGAGAAAACAACAATCCTGAAACCCTAAAACATCAAATGAAGAGATAAAGAACTCAGCCAAGCAGCAAATGGAGTGAGAAAACTGACAGACAATGGAGAGCGAGGAGAGATTCATGCAGAGGTCCCCTACCAGCTGACACAGCGCAGATCCACCATCTTGGACTCCTATCAGAGACCAGAAAACAGGGGGTACGAGAAAGCAGCTTCACAGAGCTTCCAGCGGGAGACAAAAGAACCGGTAATTTCCGATATACGCTTTCCCACTCCCCACCCTTCTTCACCCCTACTCAGCCTCCTCTTCTTCCTGTGGCCACAATCTCTTGTCCAGGAAACACCGGCTGCCTGGATTCCACACACCCTAATGGGCTGGGTCTCTGAGTGCCATTTGTTGGCTGCTGGTGTTGCTTTTTTCCGCTTCTTTTGATTTCTTCCTTACCTCTCACCACCGCCGCCTCCTTTCCCTCAAATACCTGGCTCCATGCGCCATCTTTGCTTCTTCCTGAGCAGCTGTGGAACTCCGTTCGAGTGTGGAGCTGCTTCCCAGTCCGGGCTGCCGCGCTGGTGGGATCCTGGGGCTTTTGTTCGTTTGTTTGTTTTGAATTGTTTGTTTGTTTTCTTTTCCTTTTCTTGAGATGGGAGCACTTTCTGGCCAGGTGGTGCT
>NW_004444119.1:1289371-1291431 GCF_000243295.1 Trichechus manatus latirostris | reverse complement strand
GCGTAGTCAATGTCACTGAACTGTGCACGTAGAAATTTTTGAAATGGTGTATCTTTGGGTATGTGTATTTTCACCAAAAAAAAAAGTTGAGAAGTTAGAGGGTTGACATGTTGTTGGGTTGTTAACCAATGTCATAAAACAATATGTGTACTACTGTTTCATGAGAAACTATTTGTTCTGTAAGCCTTCACCTGGAGTATAATTAAAAAAAAAAAAAAAGATCTGGAGAAAGAAATCATTGCCCATCACTGCTAAATATTATTAAGGATTTGAATAATAATGTGATAAAATATAAAATAAAAACTATCATGTATTTGTTATATGTATTAATAATAACTTTCTGATCTGCATATCTGCTAACACAGTGATAGTACCCATGTTATTGGGTGTTACTTTGGGGTAGTTTGAAATGACCCAACACGTTTTAGTGTGGAAAGTCATTCAAGACTCCTTGTTTTCCAGGAATATCGAATGACACAAACTTAGATGCCTCCCATGAAGTTTGATAGGTGGCTTTGAGATGGTCATCACAAAAACAGTGCTTTTTCTTCGCTTCTTTAGCTAAATGTCTCTACCAGAGTTACAGGCCATTTGAGGCCATTAATAAGATAGTCCATCATTTGAATGTCACATTGGGAATTTCATCCAGCTTTCTTAACACTTATAATACTTTTCATATGCTAAGATCTCCAATCAACACAGGTCAGCTTAGTTAACTAACCCAATACTCACTTTGGTTAATTGCAGTGTAAGCAGATGGACGATTCATGTTTCCTGACCTTCCTTTTGTGAAAACAAGCTCTACCAAATTTCAGGGCCAACTTTTATCAAAGGAAGGATAATGAATAAAGAATGTGTTAATCTAAAATTTATTAGTAGTATCACTTTAGAATTTATTAAATACAAGCAGATTATCACCAAATTGTGAGTTTTACCATTTGTAAAGTTCGTTAGTGTTCTTACCAATGGCAAATCCTTCTCATCAATATCATAAGATAGGGACACAAATGTTATTATTCCTATTCTATGGATGAAGCTTCAGAGCTCTGGGGTATCAAGCCACTTGTCTAACTCACCCAGGTCTATCCTCCATGCTCTGATGCCTCCATAGACAAAATTTAGTGACTCTTTGGGAACAAATTCCTTGAGCCAGTTGCAAAGCTAAAATCTCCCCAAAAAGGAAGGTGAGGATAAGTGAGGTCATCTGCAAACTTATATTCACGTACCAAAAAAAAAAAAATTCCTAGTTCTAATGCAAAAGATTTTTTTTTTTTTTAACCATGTCACTCTGAGGACTAAAGTGTGCCTGACCCTAGCCATCATATCTTCAATCACCTTATATGCATGTGAAAGCTGGGCAACAAATAAGGAAGACTGAAGAAGAATTGATGCTTTGAATTATGGTGTTGGTGAAAAATCTTGAATATACCATGGACTGCCAGAAGAACAAACAAATCCATCTTGGAAGAAGTACAGCCAGGATGCTCATTAGAAATAAGGATGGTGAGACTTTGTCTCTGGTACTTTGGACATGTTATCAGGAGGGACCAGTATCTGGAGAAGGACATCATACTTGGTGAAGTAGAAGATTAGAGAAAAAGAGGAAGACCCTCAATGAGATGGATTGATGTGGTGGCTGCAACGATAGGCTCAAACACAACATGGATGGCGAGGATGGTGCAGGACCAGGAAGCAATTAGTTCTGTTGTACTTGGGGTCGCTATGAGTCAGAACTGCCTCAATGACACCCAACAACAACAATAACATGTACTCAAAACAGAGACCCCAGCCATAAAATACCACCCATGTACTGAGCTAAGATACAAAGGTCTGTCTCCTTATATGACTGTTATGTGAAAGCAGAACTGAAAATAACACTACCATTGAGTCATACATGGGCTCCCAGGAATCAATGGCAAGTCATTGTGAGTTGGCTGGCATGGATGTAAGATCAGTATATACTCTAGGGTCATGAAACAAGAAAAGCAAACAAGCAAAGAGAAGACTGATCCTGAGTCTTCTAAACAGATTATTTGAAAATAGAATATATCCCCTAAGAG
>NW_004444119.1:1286944-1288461 GCF_000243295.1 Trichechus manatus latirostris | reverse complement strand
GGCAGGTCTACTCTGTCACATGGATGAGTCTTGCTGAGTCGGAATCTACTCAATAGCAACAACAAGAAACTAATACAGTAGGTTTTAGTATTTGCATTTTATGAGTATTTGCTTACTCAGAGAGACCAAAAATTTGCTCCAAGTTATGTAGCTAATGTATCGTGGACCTTGAGTCAAATCCAAGTGTGCCTGACTCTAAAGTCCATGCATTTATGAAGAAGGATGAAAGGAAATCCTACCACATCAGTGCCCACCTTGAAATGCACTGGAGATCTGGCTCACTTCACGGTGAAAATAGAGGATTCGTCTACTCCCACCCAGGTTAGCACTGCTGTTCTAGCCCTCATCCACTTGTCCTCTGTGAGTGTTTGCACATGTTAGTGGGATTGCTAGTGCATTACACACTATCCTGACCGAGCCCTGGAAGGCACAGGAAGGCGTTCACGGAGATCAGACCTGATACCCTTGGCAGGGATTTCAGAAGGTATTGACCCAGGATTGATTGTCTGCTACAGCCGGGTGCTGGCTGTGAGTCTTGCTTCTCTCTTCTGCACTTCCACAGCCCAAGGAGGATGTGGGCTTTCGTCTTGTGTGCCTATCTGTATGTTTACTTTCCTTTTCAGAGTGAAATACTCTCCCCACCCTTTTCAAGACCTTTGAAGGCATTGCCCTTTTCTCCTCTACTGCACTGAGGGCCAGCTGCAAAACTCTCATATAATCCAGGCTTCACTGTAAAGCAGATCATGCGGCGCTCCAAGGAGTGTCCTGTCAGAGACCAGCCACAGGACAGAATGCCACCAACGTCCAGAAGTCATCTCCCAGCCTGTAGGCACCTTGAGAAACAGGGACCTGAACAGAGGTTCATTCTTTGCTTTATGTATTCAGCATGCCATGCATATGGCAGATGCTTATTGTTAATAAATACGTTTGCTAGTCATATATAACCAATTTGTAATAAATAAATAAATGATCCGAGCAGCTGAAATAAATTCACTGATGCGCATACTAGCGTTTCCCACACTGATTCATCAGCCTCTGCGGTGCTCACTTAGAGCTTCCTTACTCTTGCTTTGCTCACAGTTCTAACACGCTTTCAAATCTGGTTTTCTCGACCCCAGCATGGGAAACATAACACGCTGGGGAGGATGTCTTTCCATTGACAAGCATGCAGTCTTCAGTGAGAAGGGAGACTGAACATGTGCTAACGAGAGGGACAGGAAGATGTAAGAAGAAGCAGGCATCCCAGAGGCATGTGGGCAGACTCACCCAAATCCCAGAGCAGTCCTGAGAGAACAAGACAAGGATGAGGTAAGAGTTAACACCATAGGATGAGCCAGAGTCCTGTCAGCAGTTAACACGCATTCCCTGATCCTTATTTTAGGAGGAGGAAAGGGAATAATATTTTGGAGAAAGTGTAAGATACCAAAGTGCTAGTGCCTAGGATAAGGAGTCCTGGTGGCACAATGGTTAACTCCTCAGCTGCTAACTGAGAGGTTGGCAGTTTGAACCCACCCAGC
>NW_004444119.1:1283826-1285536 GCF_000243295.1 Trichechus manatus latirostris | reverse complement strand
GTCCTATGATGTTTTTGCAGCACCTCTGACCTATACTCACTCCATACCGGTAACACATCCCTGTCCCCTGTATCTTTTTCTTTTTTTAATAATATTTTATTGGGTTTTCAGTAAAGGTTTACATTCAACAATTTCTATACAAATTGCTCAGTGACATTTGTTACATTCTTCACAATGTGTGAACATTCTAATTATTTCCACTCTGGTTGTTCCTTTTCCATTAATCTAGTTTCCCTGATCCCTTACATTCTCATCTTTGTTTTAAAGGAAAGGTGGACTATTTGGTCTCATATAGGTGATGTTCCCTGTATATTGACAACCAGAAATGTCTCCAGACCTTGCCAAATGCTCTCCCACCCGCTCATTGATAACTGCTGTAGTAGGTGATGGGCAGTCTTAGCAGGTAGGTGAGCAGTGGAGGTGAAAGGTAAATGTGGCTTTTTTCGTTATATTACGTTGGTGGCTGTGAGGAGAAATGACTTAAGAGGGAGAAGTCTGGAGGCTGCTGCATTGCTCCACAGGAGAGGTGATGACCGGTTTACAGAACAGATTAGCTGAGGGAGGTGACGGAGATTAGAGATGGCAGAGCCTGTTGGTAGATTGTGTGTGAATGGGGAGTTGAGAGTGAAATTGTTGGTTAAGAGAAAAAGAAGGATCTGGGGTAATGTTGAGATTTCCTGCCTAGGTATCTAAGTAGATGCCCTTCACTGAGACAGAATATATGTGGAAGAGCAGGTTTGGAGGAAAAGTTACTAAAATCTGACCTGGAAATTGGAGGCAGGGAATAGAGTATCTGCACCACCCCAACGGGTGAGATATGATTCTGTGACTTTTAGAGTGAACACGTGTGATTAATCCCCGCTGAGTACATGGTAGGCAGTAGACACGTTGCCCCTGGAGAGCCTGTTGCTAAACGTTGACTGGCAAAACTTTGTGTTCCACAGTACCAGTGTTTTCTGGAATACTCTTTGGAAAACTATGTCCTAAATTATAAAGCATAGATATAAAGCAGAGTACAACAGGGTCCTAGAGATGAAGAAGATTTATTCCCAAGAAGTGCACTTAACTTAGATGAAAAAGATAAGTCAAATTTTAAAAGGCCAAAATGGCAGGCATGACCTAGCCCTGGTCACTCTGGAACTTTCTACACTTGATCTCCTTCACAGCCTTTACCTTGTTAAGCTCTTTCCTCCCTCAGGGGCTTGGTATGAGCCTTTCCTTCCCCTGAACAGCTTCCCCTAGCCCTTTTACCTTCATGGTTCTTTACCTCAATGGTTCTCTCTTATTCTCTCTCATAGAAATCTGTTGTTTCGCTCTATTGCCTCCGTCAGAATGTATGACTGTCCAGAGGTTCTTTTGTTAGTGGTTTGCCTTTGGTATCAGCCCTGGGTTTGGAATTTCCTTGAGAGCAGGTAATGGCTTCTATTCTTGCAACTCTATCCCCAGCACCTAGCCCAGTGCTAGAAAGAGGTTGGTACTCAATAACTGTTTGTTGAATACTTGTGCAGAAGGGCATGAGTAACAAATACAGAGGAAAATTGCAAGTAGTTTTACAAATGGTCTCTTACGACTGAAACTTAGACTTTATGAGACTGGAGGAGTGAAAGATTTGACTAAGAGGCAGTTGGGGTCTGACACAGGAAAGCCCTTAAGTGTCACCCTGTAGGACTTGGGCTCCCATTCAGGTGTGACAAATGTGTGGCCAATTTG
>NW_004444119.1:1281285-1283421 GCF_000243295.1 Trichechus manatus latirostris | reverse complement strand
TATCACCATCCCTGTGCACTTTCTCTAGGGTTAAGTTGACAATTACTGTTAACTGCCAGATCCTCTTTGAAAATCCCTTTGTGTGGTATTTAAACAATTCTCCAATATCACTTCTTTTGACTTCAGGAAGTTCTATGTACTTTATGATTATTTTTCACAATTACGTTGTATTTTCTTTGCATTGTATTGCCTGAGCATCTACCAGTCACGGAGTGAATCACCACTGACTCAATAGAAATGAGTAAACCATTGAGTTAAACGATGGGGAGTAACTTGTAAGTGGTCAGTTCATTAATGAATAAATTCCTTTCTGATGACTTTTTCTTCTCTATTCAACCTTGTAACTTTGAGAATTGGATTAATGACCATTCTCTCTGCTCTATGTCTCAGTCCGACAAGACTCACCATTCTTCCTCAATCATACTCAATGCTTTTCTCTCAAACCTCCCTCTCTTTGTCCTCCAGGAATGCCTTATTTCTCAGATTTCTTATCAGATTTATTTTCACTTTCTTTCTATCTTACTTTTTCTTGATTATCCTCCTTTTAAAGATCTATGGTACAGACTAAACACAAGTGCTTTGATGCGGTATGAAAGAAGCTCTATTTGCTTCACATAGCAGATGTTTTTCAACCCCATCTTATAGTCTATATTCAAATAAAGGGATAAAGCTGCTTAGGGAACCTCCAAAAAGTGCTACCACTTGTGTCTTGTCTCTTCATAAATTTGTGTACTCACAAGTTGACATAGACACATACACATTGCACCACTTTTGTGTGACTAATTCACAGTGTTGTTCATGGGTCACCTCTTTTGATGAGCGCTCCCCCCTCCATCACCTGTCTGAGTGATCTCTACCCCACACCTGCATGACCATAGTTCCTTGGGCCGACTACTCCCACGTGCTGAAATGTATTACAATTATCTGCTGCATGTTTGGTTTTCCAACTAGATCTTAAATTCTTGGGGAGGGGGGCAAATACTGGGTCATACTTTTCTTTAAATTTCAAATATCTAGTGGAGTATTGTATACCAGGTTCTTACTAAGTGTTAGTTTAAGTAATGATTGTGCATAGAATTTTTATTATGATTATGTTGATATAATTATACTGTATCATAAATTCCTAAAAAGCAGAGACTATACCCAATAAAGATGCAACTCATCAATCAATACCTCCTAGTTGGGAAGGATCAATGCAGGAGCCATGCAGTCCTCACCTGAGTTTCCATCCTGCCTCTTCTGGCTGAATAACCTTGGACAAATCACCTAACCATGGTGCACTTCCATCACCTCTAGGACTGGATGGTCTACAGGGTCTCCTCCAGCTCAATAATTCTATGGATCATTGGATAATGTATAACTTACTGAACAAGAAATCTCCTTTTTACAATTTCACAATTTCTTGATGATCCATAACTTGAATGTGGTAAAAAGAAAAAGCCTATATTTTACATCCTCCAGGAGTAACCAGCTAATATGTCAACTTTCTTCTAGTCAAACATTTAATTCAGTAATCATTGTACCTCATGATAAAGTAGATGCTCCGCCACCTAGGGGTGAAAAGTTTGAGATGCTTGGGGGACAATGGTTTCTTTTGGGCAAAGTGGGCCCTGGATACATATGTTTTGAAATAGGACCTTTGCTCTATTGTTGTTAGATTAATCTTCTAAAATGTTGAAGCACCATTAAAATGTAAAGACATGCTGTTACAGATTGAATTGTGCCCCCACCAAAAGTCCTAACCCCTGCACTTGTGAATGTGATCTTGTTTGTAAATAGGGTCTTTGAAGATGTTATCAGTTAATGAACATGAGGTCATACTGTAATAGGCTAGGTCCTAAGGCAGTTTGAGTGGTGTCCCTATAAAAAGAGGAGAAGAGAGACAGAGACAGGGAAAAGAGGGCTACAGGAAGATGTATCTACAAGTCAAGGAACGCCTGGGGCTACCAGTTACTGGGAAAGACAAGGAAGGATTTTCCCTTAGGCACTTCGGAGGGAACATGGCTCTGCTGGCACCTGAGTTTGGACGTCTAACCTCCAGAAGTGTGAGACAATAAATTTTTGTTCTTGTAAGGCACCCAGTCTGTGGTAATTTGTTACACAGACCTGGGACACTCATACACATACTATGGACTC
>NW_004444119.1:1278923-1280384 GCF_000243295.1 Trichechus manatus latirostris | reverse complement strand
TTTGTACTGATCCTTCAGAGGGAACTGGATAAAATAATGCTTTATGTGGAAAAGAGAAACCAGGAATGAATCAAAGAGCCAGAGAACTTAGGCTCAAGAGATCAGAGTCTGTAATGAAAACATCAACTGTCTCAACACCCCATGCTCCTTTATTAAATCACCTCTTATTTAATCAATACACTTTTACTGATCACATACTAGGTGCTCAGAATTTTGTTAAGCAGAGCGAGAGTTATAAATGTGAAGGAAAGGTCCCTGACCTCCAGCTGTTTATAATACAGTAGAGGAAAACAAGACAGGCATGTTCCTGTTGTTAGTTGCTGTTAAGTTGGCTCAGACTCATGGGGATCCCGTGTATGACAGAAAGACACATTGCCTGGTCCTGCACAATCTTCACGATCATTTGTATGCTCGAGTCCATTGTTGGGGCAACTGTGTATTTTGAGTGTCTTCCTACCTAGGGAGCTTATCTTCCAGCACAATATCAGATAATATTCTGTTGTGATCCATAGGGTTTCCACTGGCTAATTTTAGAGTAGATCACTAAACCTTTCTTCTTGTCTATCTTAGTCTGGAAGCTCCGCTGAAACCTCTTCACCATGGATGACCCTGTTGGTATTTGAAATACCAGTAACATAGCTTCCAGAATCACAGCAACTTGCAAACCACTACAGTACAACACAATGACAGATGGGTGATGGGAAGACAAGCATAAGAATCATCATAATACACCATAATACCAGGCAGTAAATGGCAAGTGCTTAAGAGTGTCACAAGGTGGCACTTTTATGTGATACCTACAACTCTTTCTAGAACAAATATCAATGTGCTTCTTTAATACTGATGATTTGCTCTATTTATCTTTACAAGTCATATAGTTTATCAGCACCTTATGAAGAAAGCATCACGTGAACTTATGTACTATGCAGAAGTAGGAACCATGATGAGTGCTTCAGAGTGCACTTTTCATGAAATGTTTTTGATCTGTGTTTAGTTTGTTGACATGGTGGGTTACTTAAAACAAAAATTCAACCGTACTTGTTTTTATTTAAAAAATTTTTTTATTGTACTTTAGATGAAAGTTTACAGAACAAATAGTTTCTCATTAAACAGTCAGTATGCATATTGTTTTGTGATATTGGTTAACAACCTCACGACATGTCAACACTCTCCCTTCTCAACTTTGGAGGAACTTTTATTGGGTGAAAATATACATAGCCAAAGTTACACCGTTTCAAAAGTTTCTACATGTACAATTCAGTGACATCGATTACATTCTTGCAGTTGTGCTGTTATTCTCACTACCCTTTTCCAAATTATTCCACCACCATTATCTTCAACTCACTGCCCCCTAGGCTTCTCATCAAACCTTTTCAGTTGCTGTTGTCAATTTGATCTCACAAAGATAATTCTTTTTTTCTTTTTTTGTACCTTAGATGAAGGTTTGCAGAATAAATAGTT
>NW_004444119.1:1268169-1277653 GCF_000243295.1 Trichechus manatus latirostris | reverse complement strand
GTTTGTGGATTTTTTTTCATTTCTTTTCTTTTTTGTAGGTTTTGTTTTTACTGAGACTTTATGTTTTTCTTCTTTATTTTGATGAGTAGTTTTGTTAACTTTCTTTGTGGTTACCTTGAAACTTACCCTTATCTTCCTAGACTTGAACCAGTCTATTATTACTTGGTATCACCTTGCCTTCCTCTCCATTAGAAGGTTCTATACCTACACCGTTTATTCCCTCTTTTATTGTTCTGCTGCTATTATCATTTACAGATTAACCTTTCTGGTTCCCTGTTGTAATTCTTTTGATTTTGCATAGTCCTTAAGAGTTCATTTCTTATGTTGGTATTTGGCTAGTACAATCCTGTGTCCTATGTTCAGCCTGTGGTCTGATGTTGTTTGTTCTCATATCAAAGGACTCCCTTTAATAAGTCTTGTAAATTTGGTTTGGGTTTTACATAATCCCTTAATTTCTGTTTATCTGGAAATGACCTGATTTCACCATCATATATGAATGAGAGTTTTGCAGGATATATTATTCTTGGCTGGCAATTTTCTTTTTCTTTCAATGTTTTATATATGTCATCCCATTGCCTTCTTGCCTGCATTGTTTCTGCCAAATAATCCAAGCTTAGTCTTATTGTTTCTCCTTTGTATGTGACTTTTTGTTTTTCTCGAGCTGCTCTCAGGATTCTTTGTTTGTCTTTGTTTTTAGTGGGTGTGATTATGATATGCCTTGTTTATTTCCTTTGGGGGTCTATTCTATATGGAGTTCATTGAGCTTCTTGGATGGTCAAGTTTTCATCTTTCATGATATTGGGGAAGTTTTCTGTCAGCAATTCTTCAATGATCCTCTCTGTGTTTTCCGTTTTCTCCCTCTGTTCTGGAACTCTGATAACTCACAGATTTTTACTTTTGATTATATCCCACATAATTCTCAGGGTTTCTTCATTTTTCTGATTTTTCCTCAGAGTTGTATCCAAGTGTTTGTCTTCAATTTCGCTGATCCTATCTTCCATCATTTCAAACCTGCTCCTCAGTCCTTCGATAACACTGTCCATTTCTGAAATCTTGTTGTTTATCTTTTGGATTTCTAATTGTTGTTTTTGTATGATTTCTAGTTGTGAGTTTATTTTGGTGTTTTGTTCCTGCATTATTTTCCTGAATTCTTCCATTTTTTTGTCTGTATTTTCCATGAATTTGTCTGCATTTTCCATGAATTTGTCTATTTTTTCCTCATTTTTGTTTGTCTTTTGCTTCAACTCTTGGATGATTCTGAATATTAGAGATTTTAATTCCCTATCAGTTAGGTCTAGTGCCTTTTCTTCTACTGGGAGGTCATCTGGTGTTCTATTTTGGATGCCTACTGGAACCATCCTGTCCTGTTTTTGTAAATGTTTTGATATGTCTGCTGTCTTTGGGGCATTCATTGGTTATTTTCCTTGTTTACTGATTATAGATTCGTTTGTTTCATCCTTTTTTTTGTTTTATTTGGTTATGTCTGAGCAGGCGGGCTGTGCGTTCGTTGCTGTTTGCTCATCTGTGAGCACGGTACTTTTCACCTCCTTCTCCAATGGGCAGGGTCAGTCACTCAGGTATGGTACAGCAGGGCAGGTCCAGCTGAAGGGGAGTTGCTGGGATGGGTTGTTTGTGACACATACCAGGGCTGACTGTGTGGACCAGGAATCAGTGCAGGGCAGGTTCCAGCAGGCTGTGCCTGTGCTGCTTGGGAGTGTGACGTTCAGCGCACAGTGCAAGTAGGTAGGAAGGAGGGAGTAGATTGTGATGTGTGGAGCTAAGATGGGTATGGGAAAGAAGAGAGAGAGGAGAGAGGAACCAGAGCCAAAAACATACACACAAACAAAAAAGAGTGCTAAGGGAGCTTGCTATTGGAGTAGAGAGATGAGATACTAAGAAATGAGGAAAAACAAAAATGAATAAAGGAAGAGGAAAAGGGTAAAAGAAAAAAAATGAATAAATCGAGAAACTGGAAATGAAGACAAAAAGGGAATAAGAGAAGAAAACAGAAAAAAGAACCAAAAAAATAAAAAATAAACCCTAAAAACAAACAAGAAAAAAGAAAATCCCCAGCGATGTCCCTGTGCATCTGCACAGAGTAAGGGAGTAGCTTCCAAGCCGCTTGGTACTGCCCAGCTAGAAGGGGCTCCCAAGGTGAGAAAAGAAAAAGAAAACAAACAAATTAAAACAGAACAATCAGAGCAAACAAACAAAAAAGACCCGGGAGTCCCACTGTCTTGCCAGCACAGGCTGGGAAGCAGTTTCACAGTCAAGAGGTGTTTTGCAGCCTTTCAGGAAGAAGCAAAGATGGCGCACAGAGCCAGGTGTTTGAGAGAAAGGAGGGGGAGATGGTGAGAGGTAAGGAAGAAATCTAAAGAAGCAGAAAAAAGCGACACCAGCAGCCAACAAAAGGCACTCAGGGAGCCTGCCAGTGCAGGCAGGTGGTATCCAAGCAACACTGGGGTGAAGTTGGCGCTTTCCAGCCAAGAGACTGTGGCTCCAGGAAGCAGAAGGAGGCTAAGTGGGGGTGAAGAAGGGTGGTGGGTGGGAAAGCATATTTTGATGGTTACCAGTTGTTCTGTCTCTTGCTGGAAGCTTCATGAAGCTGCTTTCTTGTACCCCCTGTTCACTGATCTCCGATAGGAGTCCAAGATGGCAGATCCATGCTGCGGTAGCTGACAGGGAACTTCTGCATGTATCTCTCCTTGCTCTCTGTTTTCGGTCCATTTCTTATTCCATTTGGTGCTTGGCTGAGTTCTTTATCTCTTCATTTGATGCTTAGGATTTCAGGATCGATGTGTGACTTCCTTTGACTTAGTTTTTCTGATCTTTGCTGTGGAGGGATGGCGTGGTGCTTCTGACTATAGCGTCATGTTGCCCAGAAGTCCAACCGTACTTTTTAAAAATAATATGTTATTATGTTTTTGGTGAAGGTTTACACAGCAGTTTAGGTTCTCATTCAACAATTTCTACACAAATTGTTCAGTGACATTGGTTACATTCTTCACAATGCACGAACATTCTCACTATTTCTATTCTGGTTGTTCCATTTCCATTAATCTAGTTTCCCTGCCCCCTTACATTCTCATCTTTGTTTTAAATAATTGTTGACTGTTTTCAAATACACTTTTAATGAACTAATATTTTTCACTACTGAAAAGAGTCAAGAAAATGTGATGTAGGCCTTGAAGGAATTCCCAAAGATGAGTTCATGTTTAACGTCTCAAATTGATGTTGTAAAATTAAACCATGTCCCTTTCACCATTTTAAGTTTTGGGCATGTTTGTTATAAAAATCAGTCCCATCATTTAAAGTCATGTATTGCATTCATTTATCCCACTCAGAAACCATTTATTGAGTTCTCTACAATGTGCATGGCATTATGGTGGAGCTAGACTTATACATCATGTCGAAAGTTTATAGACTACTTAAGTTTCATCAACAATCAGCAAATTAGTGGGTTCCATGTTGACACTTACATTTGAACCTGAAGGTTTATTTATTTACCATCTACTTTAAGGAAACATTATATAGAGCTTTTCAAAGAAAAACAAATAGCTTTGGGGACAAGTGGGTCAAAAGAATCCCAATTTATCATCTGGTCAGGTTCAGCAAACATTGCATCGTGAACCAATAGCTCCAAATGAGGAAGCAGCAACATGCTAAGTAAATACACCATTATACTTAATTAATTTAGATAAAAATCTCCTAATTTCCTGATTGTTTGCGAACTTAGCCCATCTATGGATGAGGATTCTCATGCATATGTGCTTCTAACAAACATGAAAAGGTATCTCAGTTATTAACGGTAAGATGAATAAATTTTATAGCATGAAACAAAAAGTTAACGTAACTGTTTTGAGATTGCCTTGACGCTCATCCTAATTCAGACCAGAGCATTATTAAAAGCAATACGCTTGCACATACACAACCTGTACATATTTAGAAATTTTCATAAACAGAGAATGCACCAAGTAGATAGTGACATGAATGAAAAACTACTGCATGTAGCCAAGAGGCAAGCAAAGTGGTGAAATAGAAAAGTATTCATATCATTTACTATGTGAGATACTTTCAAATAAACTGATGTAAAGCCATCACAGTGGTGATGAGAATCAATGATTCAAGCATTTGATTTATGATTTGGGAAGGATCTCCTCATTATCATCTGTGCAAATGACCACTTGAGGGGCAAATGATTTTGGAAGAAGGAAAGCATTGGAATTGAAAAATCCCAACAAACCAGCAACCTATGAGGTACTGGGGATAAAAAAAATGCATTCATTGGGCCTTACCATGGGTTATAATACCAATGAACAGTGATATTAAAATCCCTCTGTTGTATTTGCCCTCAAAATCTAGCCATAGTCATTTTAATATAATAAAAATAATTGTCATGTTCAGAGCTGGAGAATGATGTAGAGCATAACTTTAACTCACAAAAAAAAGACCAGATTTACTGGCCTAAAGGAGACTGGAGAAACCCGGAGAGTATGGCCCCCAGACACCCTTTTAGCTCAGTGGTGAGGTTACCTCCGAGGTTCAATGTTCAGCCTGGGAGTGAACAGCCCCGTAAAACCAAATGAGGCTAACGAGGTACAGGAGTCCAGTGACAAGGGCCAGAAGGCAGAAGGGGACAAGGAAGCTGGTGACAGGGAACCCAAGGTTGAGGAAGGATATTGTTGATGTATTGTGAGATTGTTAACCATTGTCATAGGGCAACATTTGTAGTAACTGTTAAATGAGAAACTGTTCTGTAAGCCTTCATCTTAAGTGAGAATAACAGCACAATTGGAAGAGCGTAGTCAATGTCACTGAACTGTGCATGTAGAAATTTTTGAAATGGTGTATCTTTGGCTATGTGTATTTTCACCAAAAAAAAAAGGTAGAGAAGTTAGAGGGTTGATATGTTGTGGGGTTGTTAACCAATGTCATAAAACAACATGTGTACTACTTTTTCATGAGAAACTATTTGTTCCGTAAGCCTTCACCTGAAGTACAATTAAAAAAAAAAAATTGTCATGTTTTGGATTGTGTTACAATACAGCTTAAAAACACAAGACAATAAGTTTATAAGATTTAGACCCTATAGACACCTTCTCAAGGTCTTTTCTGTGGGTCTCAAATTTCCTTAGATATGTGTGTTTAGTTTTTTGTTTTGTTTTTTTTTTTTAAGGTAAAATGATGAAGATTTGACTTACATAGAAATGAAAACTATCATCCATAATAAATGGCTCAAAGCATCCGAAAATGCTGAACTTTAACAAAATGATTCTTAGGAGCTATTTCAAATATTTATTCTAGTTAAGATAATGATGGGGCTTTTTTTTTTTTTCTCTGAGAACCACTATTTGATAGTTATGATGAGTTAGTTGAGCAAAATTGCAGACCAAATTCCCACATTTTGGTCATGGAAGATTAGGAGGTATTTTCAATTAGTAATGACCTTGTTGAATACAAATGGAAAAAAGATTTTTGTGAATAAAATATTCAATATATGCAACACCTATATTTTTCCTCCAACAAGTTTGTTGGTGGTATTCATGTGACAGGAGAGGGCAGATTATGATGATCATAGTTGAATTATTTTAAGTCATCCATTTCAGGTTGCTGGGAAAGATGATAGAGGGAAGGAAGTGTAAAGGGAGAAACAAAGAGAGAGTATTTGTATTACAATGTTAATTTAATTTAAGGAGGTACATATAATTTAAATTAAGCTCACATACTTCATCATGGAGGCTATACCACCCAAATATAAATAATATATAGATCTATATAAAAACTAATATATTCTCAGACCAGTATAAAGACCTTTTTTTTGGTATAAAAGAAAATAAAAACTAGTGTTCCTAAAGTTTCCTGTATAGATATTTTTCATCATTGAGATTTTTCACATGCCTTAGATTGTGTCCTGAAAAGTCCAACAACCATTGTCGTATTAGGAGGAATATGACACATTCCTATTGTGCCATCTGTTCTGATTTCTAGAAGCTTAATTCTACCCTTCTGTTTCCAGAAAATATGCTTTTAACATCCAAAATCCTCTACCATTCAGTCGATTCCAGCTCATAGTAGTCTCACCCTATAGAACAAAGTAGAATTACCCCATAGGGTTTCCAAGGCTGTCATCTCTACAGAAGCAGACTGCAAGCCACATCTTTCTCCCACAGAGTGACTGGTGGGTTTGAACCTTTGAACTTTCAGGTTGACAGCTGAGCACTGAATCGCTGGCCCTCCAGGGCTCCTACCCTTGTAACCACCCAAACCAAACCCATTGCCTATGAGTCAATTCCAACTCATAGCAACCCTTGAGGACAGAGTAGAACTGTCCCATAGGGTTTCTGAGGAGCGGTTGGTGGATTTAAACTGCCGATCTTTTGGTTAGCAGCCTGAGCTCTTAACCACTAGATACCAGGGCTCCTACCCTTATAACACAGAGAGGGAAAAACACTTGTTTTCAGGATTCTGCAAGATTGGCTGGTCTGAAGAGTAGCCTTAGTGACTACGTTATAGAAGTCTTCTCTCTACAGACTTGGAGAGAGAAATTGGCTGCTTATTCTGCATTTTTATTGATTATTATTCTTAACTTCATCTAAATAAACTCTTCATTGCAATAGGTGATAAATGTACCTGCAGATATTGTAGGTTTCTGGTTAAAAGGATGTGAGGTAGGGATTTTAAACTATAATATGTAGAATTTTATCTTGTTTTCTCAATAAACAAATCTACTGACAGCACTTAAATATTTTTTACCCATAATATAGTGCCTTTTGAGGACAGCTGTCTTCCATTTAAGAAGAGAATTTCTTGGGCAAGGTGCTAAGCATGCCCTGTGTCTGAGCATTTTCCTAATACTCTGAAGCTTGCAGCTAAGTGTCAGCCAACTGTGAAGTCAGTCCCCTTTTCCATTGGCACAAATACACAATGAAGCTTAGAATAAGTTACATCAGGCTTCACGTGCAGATATAAGAATAAACAATATAAATAAAAAAGCCAGAAACCATTATTAGCATTCAGAAGCAGGATCAGCAAATTTCAGAGAAGAGGTAAGGCAATGTAGGTAATTTAATGACTGTTTAAAATACATTAGAAGTATCTAGTCTCATCTCAGTGTAATTTGTTGGACATTTGATATTTGAGTCTCTTGGAGGAAATCTAAATAAATCACTATAAAAGAGGATCAACAGGAATCATCGATGATATATTCATAGCAAGTCCAAGTGTATGCATTCCTTTAAAATACCTTTAAGCTCATTGGGCAGACAAGTTTTTATTTTAATACGTATGTTGATTTGGGAGGGGCTACAAAATAAGAATAGTCATTCTAATTTTTCTAAATCATGTTAACGTTAAACATACAAATAACAAAAAGACACTATCTTTGCAAATTATTTTCATGAACCAAGAAAATTTTTCACCATAGATTTTATAAAATGCTATCTTCGTCTTCAGGAAAATATTCTGTGGTTCAGCATGCCTGGTTCTTCTCTTTTCATAAAGAAGAAGTTAGAGCAATGGGATTGAGCCCAGCATCTTAGCCCCTTCTTATCTATATGTACTATATCCCAGTCTCTACCTGACGATCATGATTAATATTGCTGCTTTTTTTAGGACCTGTAGGATTCCAAGAATGAAAAGAATTCTGAAAGGTTATTGGATGCATCTAAAGGTACATATGAGTGACAATTATGTGACTGTATGTAGAGCCTGGCATCTTCATTTCACTGTTCTTACGGAGAAAATGACTCTTACGGTAATTTTACATAATACCTAATTACGGTAGTACCTAATGCCTTTCTTTGGCATTTGATGACCAAAAAAATATTCTTTTTCTGTTCCAGGATCCCACATTACATTGAGTCATCATGTCTTCTTAGGTGCTTACTGGCTGTGATAGTTTCTCAGACTTTCCTTGCTTTTCGTGAGTTTCCTTAGCAATTTCGAGGAGTACTGGTCAAATATTTTGTAGAATGTCCCTCATTTTGGATTTGTCTGATGTTTTCTCATGGTAAGTTGACCTCACGGATTTTTGGGAGCAAGACCACAGAGGTAAAATGCTGTTCTCATCCCATCATATATATTCAATAATGCAATGTTTAATCCATACGTTCATGAATTGAGTAAAATGCATTGGATGATGATTTTTGAAATTTTAAAATTCTCACTGAAGAGAGTGAAGGCTGATATATTTGAGGGCCTATTCAATGCCGATAAAAGTAATAGGCTTTTTGCTAACGTGATTTTGTATATTGCTAATGTGATTTTGTATGTTGCTAACATCTCCACTGAGCAGTTACCCATTTTACAGGAGAGGAAACTGAGGCTCAGATAAGTCACCTACTTCTTTTGAACATGTCCCACTGTCATCCTAAGTCAGAAAACACACCAAGGTCCAGTAAAAGCAGAAAACAAAGATTGTGGGCAGTTTATCAGGAAGGATACTCCTGCAGAAGGGTCACTATAATATGAAGATCTTCACAGCTAAGAATGGGGAACTTGGAATCTTAATCTCGATTAGCTACCAAATTATAATGGAGCACTTAACCAATTTTCTACCATTACTAAGTCTGCATGTCTTTGTGGGGTACTTTTTTGCATTTCCATTGCCATTATAGAAAATCTTGATATTTGTAAAAGCCTTAGAGTACCTGAAAGCAAATAATTCTCTTGACTGTTTTTGTTTTTTCTGGGGAGGGAAGCTGGGGGCAGGAGCAGATGCTGTTAATATGTGACTTTTCAACAAAATTGTAATGGCCGAACTAGTTAAGCATATTTTTATTGGTAAAAGGAGTGTTTTAAGTGTTTTTACGTACTAGGGGCATTTTATGAGTTATTTTTCTCTTCACAATAAGACAAAAATCAATGAATGCTGTTTGAGTTTTATGAATTCTCATAAAGGCAAGGGTGTATTGTGCACAAATACTTATACATTCAGTTTGCATGTGTTATATTTGTGGGATCACCTCATAATGGTAAAGAGTAAGTCACATTTTCATTGTACCCATCTCTGAGGACTTCTGGATCTCACAGGCATCAGTTCATTAACTTCACAATGTTCCAGAAACACATGAACTGGGGATGATACACGATACAAGTCCTGGCTGGTGCTGCAGACTGATGGCCAGGGCCCAGAGAGGTGGAGCAACCTGCCCAAGGTCACACAGAGGACCCTGGAGTTCACAGTAGCCACAACAGCATCTTCAGAGAGTATCGTATTTTTTAAAAAGATTAAAGCAAAGCAGTGAATTTCAAAAGGCCAGATAATGCAACATAAATCTTTGGGGATTCGGTTGCGTCACAGATTTATATTGACTACAATTTGAAAGGCATATTTTCCTTACATTGTGTTTCCATGTCACTATACAAGGAACACTGGTGTTTAAGCTCTTGGCTGCTAACCGAAAGGTTGACAGTTTCAACCCACCAGCCACTCCTTGGAAGAAAGATGTGATAGTCTGTTTCCGTAAATATTTACTGTCTTGGA
>NW_004444119.1:1237328-1267252 GCF_000243295.1 Trichechus manatus latirostris | reverse complement strand
AGGTCAGCAGTTCAAATCCATCAGCCGCTCCTTGGAAACCCTATCGGGCAGTTCTCCTCTGTCCTGTAGGGTTGCTGTGAGTAGGAACTGACTCAACAGCATTGGGTTTTTGGGTTTGACCCTTCATCTAGATCTCCTGTGTTTTCTCCTGAAGTCCTTTTTCTGCCCCAGGACCCCAAATCACGTTGAGTTGTCATGTCTCCTTAGGCTTCTTTTAGCTGTGACAGTTTCTCAGACTTTCCCTGTTTTTCATGACCTTAGCAGTTTTGAGGAGTACTAAAAAACAAAACCAACCAACCAACAAACAACAGCTCCTGTCAGGTTGACTCCAACTCATGGTGACCTCACGTGTGTCAGAGTAGAACTGTGCTCTGCAGGGTTTTCAGTGGCTGATTTTTTGAAGTAGATTGTCAGGCCTTTCTTCTGAGGTGCCTCCGGGTGGACTCCAACCTTCAACTTTTTGGTTAGCAGCCAAGCATGTCAACTATTTGCAACACCCAGGAACGTCTCTCAGTTTGGTTTTGCCTAATGTTTTCTCACAGTTAAATTGGGCTTACAGGTTTTGGGGAGGAGGTAAACTGCCATTCTTATCCCATCATATTAAGGTCATTTGCTAGGAACATGACTTATTACTGCTGATGTTGACCTTCATAACCTGGCTGAGGTCATGTTCACCAGGTTTTTCACTATGAAATGATGCTTTTCCCTTCCTTTCTACAGTGTCCTTTTTGGAAGGAAGTCACTATGACAGACCACACTTAGAGAGTGGGAGCTATGATCCGCCACCTTGAGTGGGGAGTAGAGAGCAATATTTTTATTTATAATACATCCACTCCTCACTTATCAATATGGTTTTGTTTCAAAGACCAGGTTGTTATGCAAAAATCAGCATTGTGGGAAATTAGAGGATGACCACGTCAGATCACAAAATGGAGGATGACTACATTATTTCATAACTGCCAAATTACATCATGACATAACTGCCAGACCATTGAGAATCATGGCCCAGCCAAGCTGACACATAAATTTAACCATCACAGCCAGCGTTACTCTCACCTTGCACCTCAGCATTTGTTACTGCCAGAAGTACGTCGTTAATGCACAAAATAATCAGATAGTAGATTTTTTACTATTGCCATAAATGTGAAATGTTGGGTAATGAGATAGTCGATAAGTGGGGAGTAGGTGTATTTAATGCATAACGTTTTGATACCAAAAGCAAGATGATACATTTGTGTGTGTATTCATGTATTGATACCTAGAATACAGTGGTTAGGGTGACTATCTCAAGCATCCCTGTTGTATGAGCACAGAATCGGGATACGTTTTCACCTCCAAAGCCCAGAAATAGCCTCAGCACATGGTGACATCAGTGTATGGGCTTGAAGAACCACAGATGGCCAGGGTGGGAAGCCCTGAGAGGTCTTCTAGTTGATGCGTTCTTCCAACCTGGCTGCAGAGCAACCTCATACTTCGCAAGACAGCCATTGTCTTCACTGGCACCTGTGACGTAGTGCAAAGTGCTTCGCAGTTAGCCGAGGTCAGCCTCTGGCTCAACTGTTGGATGGGTACTGTTCTTAATGTCTCTGTGTCCTAATCCCCTTTTCTCTTAGAATAGGGTGATGATATGTATGATGAGTCTGAAGTGAGACCTAAATGAGGGTGTACACGTGGGGTCGCCATGAGTTGGAATCGAGTCGATGGTAACTGGCTTGGGATTTTTGGCTAATAAAGCTATTTGCAAACTACAAAATGTGTTACAGACATCATTAATGATTACAATTTGAGAGAAATATTTTCCTAACTTTAGTTTTAATTACGTACAATAGAAATGTAATGCAAGCTATAAGTGTAGTTTTAATTGTTCTATTGTTGTTGTAGGAGCCCTGGTGGTGCAGTAGTTAAGCGTTCGGCTGCTAACAGAAAGATAAATAGTTTAAACCCACCCGTTGCTCCATGGGAGAAAGATGTGGCAGCCTGCTTCCGTAAAGATTACAGCCTTGGGAAACTAATGGGACAGTTCTACCCTGTCCTACAGGGTCGTTATAAGTCAGAATTGACTCAATGGCAATGGGTTTTTGGCTTATTGTTGTTGTGTGCCGTCGAGTCCACTCCAACTCATGGCGACCCCACGTGTGTCAGAGTAGGACTGTGCTCCATAGAGTTTTCAATGGCTGCTTTTTCAGAAGTTGATCACCAGGCCTCTGGGTGGACTCAAACCCCTAATCTTTCAGTTAACAGTTGAGCTCATTAACCATTTGCACCATCCAAAGACTCCTCTGGAGTCCATAAAGCTTCACTATTATTCTACCACTTACAAATCAACAGAACCAAACCTGTTGCCATCAAGTCAATTCCAAATCATGGCAACCCCATGTGTTACAGTGTAGAAGTGTGCTCCACAGGGTTTTCTTGGCTGTAATCTTTACTGAAGCAGATCACCAGGCACTCAACATTTTAAGCTTGGAATATCTCATCCAAGCCTTTCTATATCTCAAACCTCAGGACAAATCTTCCTGGATTATCTAAATCTTACAGGTGAAGATACTGTGCTTCATAGTCTGTTTTCTCCAAATACCTATATGTAGCTACCTCTCTTCCCTCCTTTCCCAATACTCAGATCTTTTTCAAGGAAAATATTCCCCTTTTTCTCCATAGTTCTTAGAGGAAGTGATATTTATACTGAGGCCACAGGAAGGAGGAGGTCGTGTGGGAAAGGAGGGCTAGTAGGAAGGGTGTGCAATCCCAGAGCAAGAGTGCGTAGGGCAGGTCAGGGCCTCAAAGAAGCCTTCTCAGGGAAGAGTGGACTGGACGGGGAATGTCAGGGAGGCTTGGAAAGGGGAGGTAGGCTGAGAGAATATCACATAAGGTCAACAGAAAGGGCAGCTGATCGACCAAACTTGAAGTAGGGAAGTGGCCTGTTAGCTCTGCCGTGGGCAGATCTCATTGGCTGCATTATGACTGGTGGGGAGAAGGCTGAGAGCAGGCACGTGGCAGGGAGGCCTGTGAAAGGGCTGGTGCATGACACGCAGGAGGGCTTGGTGGTGATTGGCACCATCCAACTCAGAACCAGGGAGGCCTTGAGCGAATTGCTAGCTTTTCTTTTTTTTCCCCTGAGGGGATGCCGAGATGAACTTGAGAAGTAGGTAGAATCTGGAGATGCGGCCATTGTTTATGGTGGATGTGAGATTGCACCTGTATTCAACAGCAAGCAATGAGACTTCTAAACTACCTGGAATTTTGATGCATACACTAGGTACACCATAAAAGCTTGCTGAATGCATGATATAGATGACTGGCCTTCATTGTGTTCAAAGAACATTAGACAATACTGAAAATAATTGCTTTACAGTGGTGTTAGAAGGTCTTGGGGGCAAGGAATTGTTAAGAATGGAGGCAGCTTTAATCACAAGACACCTCATTATTTCTTGTTTAGATGTAGGGAAGGGTTAAATAACAAATGTGAGAATTACTCTTGATGCCCTTTATGATATGAAATTTTAAGTGTTGACAAATCAATTGTGGAAAGAGACAAGCATGGGAATGTTTGCAGTCATTCCCCATTCCTTCCAGCACACCCTGCACAGCATCAACTGAATGGCCACGGATCCACGGTGACAGTGCCCTTCCTCAGTGATGGTGGTGCACACCCAAGCAGCAGTCTAGCGTTGCCACGTGTTTAGGTTTTGGGCCAGGAGTTATTTGAGGAAACAGAGACTGAAATTTTCTCCTCTTCCTTTTTGGATTGCTTGCATTAACAAGCCTCCTTACAAACTCTTTAAGGATGAGCAGACAGACAGGTGGAGGTCCTTATTGGAAAACTATTGCATAGATTGAGTAAGGCACTGTGATTAGGTTGACCACCTCAATTCTCACGCAACATAACATCTCAAGTGGACACCCTGGAACACTCCATGGGTATGATTTGTTTTTAAAGGTTGGAGTGTCATGTTGAGCTGCCTGCTGTATGGTTAGCTAACAGTAGCTTTCCTCCACCAGAGGGGATGCGGCTATGCTGAACCCTAACAACACACAGGTTATCCACACAGTTTGCTGAGGCTCGGCAAAGTTTGTTTCTCCTACGGTTTAGCATTAGAGCTTAGTCTTCTTGTTTTTGTTTTGTTTTGTTTTAATCCTTTCTAAACCCCAGTAGAAAACAACCTTTTACCGTGAAAGTAATCCAGCCAGATATCTTCCAAATCTTAATAGGCAAAGTGGATTGACCTCAGTTCGTATTCACGGAGCTGAGGACAAATGGATCAATTTTCTTTCTAAATAATTACCACTTGAATGTTGATTTTGCCTTACTAAGATTAGCACATTGAAAGGTCTGTATTTGAGAATGTTAATGTAAAGTACACATACACACATACCAAAGCGAAAGCAATTTCTGTAGACGACTCTAACCAGTTCAGAAAAATGAGGAAGACTTGCAGATTCTTTTGTTCTGAAACTAAAAAGCAAGGGAGGAAATAAAGAAATAAAACAATTCCGAAATTCATCTCACCCCATACAACTGCAAGTGGGGAAGAATCTCCATCACCCACGCTCGCATCCGTCGTGGAAGCAGACTCATGGCTCTGAAGAGTTGGCTTGTCTTTGGAACAGGAAGAGTAAGCAGCTGCCAGTATGCTGTAGGTCACAGCCTCCCATCTGTCCTCAAATATCCTCTCGTCAACATGAAATTATTCAAATCGGAATCATGTGTTTACTTAAAAGTATATTACCCTTGTGTGCTAGTATGCAAGAAGCCTTGCTGGGGATGGAAAATGCACAGCACAGAGTCCCCTGCCTTCTAGAAGTTATAGTCTAGCTAGGGGAGGAACTGGAGTGCAGATCAGCAGAACATAGTCACTCTACCAGAAGCACCACAAGACAGAGGTGAGCAATTCAGAGGGGAGAGAAAGCACTTCCAGCTATGATGGAAGAATCCATGTTAATGAGCCTTACTATGTGTTAAACAAAACCCATTGCCATCAAGTTCATTCTGATTCATGGTAACCCCATGTGTTGCAGAGTAGAATTGCTCCATAGGGTTTTCAAGGCTGTTCCCTTTCAGAAGCAGATCGCCAGGTCTTTCTTCCAAGGCACTTTTGGGTGGGTTTGAACCACCAAGCTTTAGGTTCTTAGTCAAGAGCTTAACTGTTTGCACCACTTAGGGACTCCTTAGCATGTTGTAGGGACTGTTTTTTTTTTTTTTTTTTTTTTTGTATTATTTCATGCAATTCCTTCATCAACTCTAGAAATAAGAACTATTATCCTTATTTAAGGAATCTAAGCCAATGACTCTAAGTAGCTTTCTCAAGATTATTCAGCTCCAGGGAAGACCATTCAGGATGGAAAATGGCGGAAGAGATGAAGATGGTGGTGTTGCAAAATGGATTATTTATTTATTTGGTGCATAAAAGATTACCTCAAAATGTAGAGTTTTAAAATAATAGACTTTTGTTATTTCTCATGATTTCCATGGGACAGGAGTTTGAAGGCTGGGTGGTTCTGTCCTGGGGCCTTTGATGAGGTTGCTGTCAGGATTGCCAAACTAAGAACCACAACATTTACGTGAAATTGATGCTTATAACTAGAGATAGTATGTTCCACTAACTGTCATATCTTTGTCTTTCTTTTGCGGGAGTGGAGTTGCTACTTACGATTGTAGGTTCTCGTCCATTGACAAAATATGTGAAATGTGAAAGTAAGCCTTGTTTCTCTTTTGTAAGAACAAAATTTTATGGGTACAAAAATAATTAGCTGGTGTTCCCTGAGAAGTTACTTATCATCTCTTAGTCTCTGTTTTCTCACCTATAAAATGGGAATAATAATAGCTAACTCAAATGGTTATTTTCACATAATACAAGTAAAATAAACGGCATTTAAGAATCGCTTAAAAACCCATTACCAGAGATTTTTACAGCTATCTGATAATATCATATCTTCTTTAGTCTCCATTAAGACATTTTTTTTCACGAAATGTAAGTATGTTATGTGATCTATCCTGTTTCTCTGCCATGTAGCAGTACATTGTGAATATTTATCCATTTAATTACATAATCTTCTACAGGAATTTTTCAAGTACACTACTCATATATGTGGAATCGCTGTGTCAAATCATAATGAAAAAAAATTTTAATATATTTTTCCAAATTGTGTTCTAGTAAAGACTGTTGTAATTTTCAATCCTTTCAGAAGGGTTTGGAGATACTGATAATTCTCACACCATCACACCACCATATAGTATCAATTTTTAATCTCTTCCATGCTGTTGATTACTAAAAGGCCATTTGCATTTATTTCTTGTCCATTTATATTTATTCTTTGGTGAATTGACTATCTGGGTTCTTCACTATCCAAAATTCCTCCTTGTTGTCATTAACTCTCAACCTCTCAGCCACTGATGGCTTTATTTCTGCCATCACTGATGACTTTGGGACTATCTTCTTCTCCATCCCCACTCATGCCACCACTCTTAGGGACTTCAGCATCCATGTGGATGAGTCTTTTCACATCTGGGCAACTCAGCTCTTTTACCCCCTCACCTGCAGTTACCCTTTCTTCCCCTCCCCTCAGCTACAAACTCCCTTGGTCATACACTTGAATATTCATCACCAAAAATTGAACCATCTCTGAAATTTCTCCTTCAAGGTGCCACTCAATGACCACCACTCCACTCCTCCAGCTCACTTTCCCTAGTGTCATACTCTAGCATTCTTTTGTCTGCATCGAGACATCCCACCACCCGTCTGTCAGTTTGTCCTGCTGTGGTGGCTTGTATGTTACCGTGATGCTGGAAGCTATGCTACTGGTATTTCCAATACCAGCAGAGTCATCCAGATGGACAGATTTCAGCAGAGCTTCCAGACTAAGACAGACCAAGAAGAAAGGCCTGGTGATCTACTTCTGAAAATTAGTCACGACCACCCTATGGTCACAAAAGTAGACTGTCCATTTTAGTGCTGGAAGATGGGTCCCCGAGGCTGGAAGGCACTCAAAATATACAGTGGCTGCAACAATGGACTCAAACATACCAACGATCCACAGGGTTCAGGCAACGGTTCATTCTGTTATACATGGGATCACCATGAGTCAGAGATGACTTGATGGCAACTAACAACAACAGATGCACATATAAGACATCCCCATAATATTTAATAGGTGTGAGTATGTGTTTAATGGGTTCTTAAAATGACAATAGTGAATGAGATTAAATGACATCTCACCTAGAAAACTAGAAAATAGAAGTTTGCCTCGTATTTTGTGCAATTAAGTATACTAAAGCATACTTCTGAATACGTGAAGGGTTGCCCATGGAAAAATATTTAAAACTAGTAAAATGTAACAAAAATATACATTCAAAGTCTTCAAATTTCTTTGTGTGAATTAATTTTTAAGGTTTTTATATTTAACCCGTATTCTTTTCGTTCTGCTTTGGAAAATAATTTTGCATTATTTTATTAAGAAAAACCAAAGCCAAACCCATTGCTGTCAAGTCGATTCTGACTCATAGCCACCCAATAAGACAGAGTAGAACTGCCCCAGAGGGTTTCCAAGGAGGAGCTGGTGGATTAGAACTGTTGACCTTTTGGTTAGCAGCCAAGCTCTTAACCACTGTGCCGCCAGGGAACATCAAATGAAGATAAAAAGATATTTAATCT
Source organism: Trichechus manatus latirostris (assembly GCF_000243295.1). NCBI lineage: Eukaryota > Metazoa > Chordata > Mammalia > Sirenia > Trichechidae > Trichechus > Trichechus manatus. The sequence continues at coordinate 1,259,603 of NW_004444119.1, read as the reverse complement.
GTGATCTTAGAAACTATGAATTTCCTTCTGGAAATACCATGCAAGATTCAAGTGGGTTTCAAGTCTCCTTCTTTGGTCTACCTTCAAGTCAATATCTAGCAGAAGATACACAATGAAACATTTGCTTTCTACTCGAGCTACTTTAGGTGGCCCAGGCATAGCAGAGCCACGCACTGCGGGCTGCCTTTAAGGGGGCTTATTAAACACAGGCCTCACTGGCGCAGCCTTGAGCTTGCATATCCTCCTGGAACAGGGTGGCGCCAGCCCATGATGAGCGGTAAACACGCCTCTTAACATGGCGGGGATAACTGCCAGCCCGTATCAGTGCTCAAGACAAACAAGTGAGCCCCAGGACCTTGTGTGTCCTCACGTTCTCCCTGTCAACTGCCATATCTTCTTTTAGGGACTTGCTTTTTATTCTGAAACAATCAGTCACAATGATGTTGACCTTTGGTTATACGCTGGGCTGTTTCTATTGCGGGATGTGCATTTTCTTCCAGAGAAATTCTCAGCATCTCGGTAACTGATACATTTATGAAACACACATCAAAAAAGATAATGAAGGGAAAAAAAAGAAAGTGTGTAGGGAGTGGACCCAGGAAGACTCCTACCCCAAGGCCTCTCCCTGGCAGGCTGCCCCTAGGGGGCGGGGGTGCTCCACAGGCATCCAGCAGACCCTCGGTGAGCCGCTTCCTCTCATGGGATAAGCCAGAACACTAGGAGCTCAATGTAACTCAGGGCAGTGGTGGCTTAGTGACAGAATTCTTGCCTTCCATGCAGGAGACCACCTCATGTGCAGCCACCACCCATCTGTCAGTGGCGGCTTGCACATTGCTGTGATGCTGAACAGGTTTCAGCGGAGCTTCCAGACTAAGAAAGGCTAGGAAGAAAGGCTTGGTGACTTGCTTCCAAAAATCAGCCAGTGAAAACCCTGTGGATCACAATGGTCTGACCCCCAACCCATCATGAGGATTATACAGGACAGGGCAGCATTTCGTTCTGTTGTGCAAGGGGCCGCCCTGAGTCAGGGTTGACTTGGCAATAGCCGTTAACACCAACAGCTGATATAACTCACCAATTCACACACTGCAAATTTCTAAAATTTGAGGATTACATACATTTAACCCTTAGGCACCTTTTTTCCTGAAATTTAAATTACAGCTAGAAGATAAGATTGTTTACAGCGGGACCATAGAAATACTGATGGAAGAATAGTAATAGTAAAAAGCATCCCTGATGTTAAATTGTCAAAAAAAAACACACACACACACACACACCTTCTGTACTCTTAGTCTATTTCCATGTGATTTACCTACTACAGAAAAATATTTAAAGGCCACCCACTTAAATGACACAGTGGTCCCGTTGTCTTGTGGACGTCAAAGTTCAAAGTTGAGGCTATCTGGAGAATGGGCCGTGATTCAAGGTAGGTTTCTAACTGGGTCTGATAAAGGCTTGTAAGAAAGCCATCTAGACACTGCAATGTTAATGTTAAATGACTTTGCATTGGAAACATGCCCAGGGGCCATGTCTGGCACCGTCACTAGCTAATGACTGATGGGAGATCAAGGTGGACAGAGTGGGGATGTGGCTGTGTTACCAGGACACTCCTGTACTAGTGCTGCCTTGCACGTGCTGTTTAGTAGGTGCCCCGCGCCTGGCACTTCTTAGTGGCCTGTACCACAGCAGAGAGCATGACTGTAACCCACGAGAGGCCCCAGAAGCCCACAAGGAGCCCGGCTGAGCCGCATGGTCAGCCCACTGCACAGCAGGAGGGCCGCCCACAAGAGCTCATGCATGGAAGGAAGGGAGTCAGGGTGCCGAGACTTCCCGGGTCCTCATTTCAACACTCTGCTACTGGGTCACACAAAACAAATCCAGATATTCTCGAGCGCCTACTATGTGCCAGGAACCACGAAAGCCTGGGGACACAGAGGGGACAAGGACCGAGCCTTCCTTGGAAAAGCTCCCAGTGCCTCCATCAGCATGGCGAGGGATACAGTGGGTTGATCGGAAGCCCGTCCACCACCGAGTCCTTGGCCACAGGGTGAGGTCAAATTCTGGGTCCCCAGTCAGACAGCTCAGAACGCCTTTTGCTTGTTCCCCATACATCCTTTGTCCCCCCTTATGGACGAGATCCCTCCTGGACAGCTAACTCCAGTGCCCAGCTCCTGCCCCACAGACAGAGTCCTAGAAGCCTGCAATCAAATTACGCATCTGCTGAACATTCAATAAAGGGAATAATGAAGAAACTAGCTAGGGTCTTGCTGTTGATTTATTTGCTGATATCACAAACAGTAACAGAAAGAACAGAGCCTCCGGGGGGAAAGGTCTGGGTTTTCTCTATCCAAAAGTCAGGAGGAAAAAGTTTAAAAAAAAAAGGAAATTTTTCTGAGATTCACCATAGGAAATGGCGCTAACACAATTGGACCATTTGCTGGGCGGAGGTCACAGGCTTAGACCTGCCTCACCAACAATCATAGGCCACCATGTGCCCAAGAGCCACGTTCGTCACTGGACCCCTGTGCATGCCTGGTCTCCGATTTCAGAGCTATGATTAGTATCAGGAAAAGGCCATTTTTAATTGATTAGCTAAAGTTCATAATGTGCTTTGAAGACAAAGAGATCTATATAAACATTTATTAATACTGCATATTATTATTAATAAGTTAATATGTTTTTTAAATTCCAGCCAAGTATACTTTAGGGCTTTCTCCCCCGTGACTGTGCAATCAGAGCAAACCAGCAAAGAAAATACTGTTAGCAACTCACGTTGGGTTTCCTGATTATTGTTCTCTCTGCGATCCCGAGGACTCAACCTTTGGGGTGCAGCCCCAGCCCTCACTACCCAGGGAGTGTCCCCAAGATGAGCGGGTCTCCCCTTATACCTGCAAACTCTACCAAGAGTGAGAACCTGGGCTATGTGGGAATGCTGACAACTTGGGGTTTCTTTTGTTTGGTTGGTTTTCATTTTTGCTTTTTTTTTTTCCATTATTACATATATATATATATATATATAAAACAAAATTTGTGAACCATTTTTAAGTGTACAATTCAGTGGCACTGATTATATTCATGGAGCCCTGGTGGCACAGTGGTTAAGAGCTTGGCTGCTAAACAAAAGGTCAGCAATTCAAATCCACCAGCTGTTCCTTGAAAACCCCATGGGGCAGTTCTACTCTGTCCTATAGGGTGGCTATGAGTCGGAATCTACTTGATGGCCATGCGTTTGGTTTTCTTTTTTGGTAATTATATTCATTATGTCATGCAACCATCATGAGTATTCATTTCCAAAACTTTTTCATCACTCCAGAACAGAAACTCAGTACACATTAGGCAGTCACCCCCATTTCCTCCTCCCCCAGCCCGTTAACCACTAATCTACTTTCTGTCTCTATGCATTTTCCTATTCTAGATATTTCATCCAAGTGTAATTGTATAATATTTGTCCTTTTGTGACTAACATTTCACTCAGCATCATGTTTTCAAGGTTCACCCATGCAGTAGCGTGTATCAGTACTTCATTTCTCTTTATGGCTGCGTAATATTCCACTGTATAGCTAGACCATATTTTGTTTATCCATTCATCTGTTGATGGACGTTTGGATTGTTTCCACTTTTTGGCTATTGTGAATAATGCTGCAATGAACATTGGTGTACAACAACTTGATTTTGATATTTATTTCTGAGTTATTGTTTTTTGATTGTCAAGAAGTTTCTTGGGATTAAAGCTGGCTCCATCCTTAACAATTCCTTGCCCCCAAGACCTTCTAACACCATGGTAAAGAAATCATTTTTAATATTTTCTAATGTTCTTTGAACACAATGAAGGCCAGTCATCTATATCATGCATTCAGCAAGCTTCTATGGTGTACCTAGTGTATGCATCAAAATTCCAGGTAGTTTAGAAGTCTCATTGCTTGCTGTTGAATACAGATGCAATCTCACATCCCCCATAAACAATGGCCGCATCTCCAAATTCTACCTACTTCTCAAGTTCATCTCGGCATCCTCCTCCGTGATACTTTTCCAGATCTTTCTACCTGGAAATAATCTCATCCTTCTTTGGCTCCTTGCTTTTCTATAAACTATTTTATGTCAATTTGCAACTTTTTCAGTTAGCCAAGTGCATTTTTTTAAATCTCCTTAAGACAAGAACTCTGTGTTGCTCATCGGTTTATCACAAAATACCTTATACATAGTAAGTCTTTAATAAATATTTGATAAGTAATTTCAGAGATTAAGACTACATTTACCCTGATGAGCTATTAGAAAGATTTTGTATTTTCTACATAACTGGTAGAAGATGTGAGTGAGCTTAATATTCTTGATCAAAGTTTCCCCTTCCTTTAATCCACACAATGAAGATGATGTATCAACATAAGAAACAGTGTATTGTCGAAAAAAAATTAAGGAGACTTTCTGATAAGATGTTAGACTGAGATGGCATGGAGCAGTCAGGTTCAAGCACAGAAACCAGCTGCATGAAATACAGCAATCTGAAACCTGCCAGCCACATTACAGACAAAGGGAATCTCCAGGTTTCAGAGACGAAGGGAGACATCAAACCAGGGTGGGGAGCAGGAAAAAGCTCTAAAACAAACCCAGGGCTGTTGTTAGAAAAGGGCCTCTGGTCCCATCCTGGCAGGGTAGACATCGCTTCTGCCTGAGATATGTGGGGTGCTGGGATTGCTCTCTTCTGCAAACAGCCCATGTCCTCAACGAGGGCCCAGGCAATGAGACGGGTAAGAGGAGAACTTGCCCAGCCGGCACTGGGAAGCCAAAGGGAAGCTTGCCACTTGGCCAGGAGCTTTCCTGGGAAAGAGAAAAATTAACTAGGAGGAATCAAAGCTCTCAGATGTGGTGTTTGGCTTCATATTGAGAGTGCACAGAGGAAAACTCCAACCAAGAAATTAATGCAATGCTGGGCCAGACCACTGAAACCCAAGGTACCCAGCACGAGCAAAAAACGAAAAATCAAGATAAACAGGACCATTGCAGAACAAACATATCCTGTGGCATAGTTGTTAAGAATTCAACTGCTCACCAACAGGTTGGCAGTTTGAATCCACCCGGTACCTCTGGAAACCATACGGGCCAATTCTAGTCTGTCCTATCCTATAGAGTCTCTATGAGTTGGATTGACTCAACGGCAACGGGTTTGGTTTTGTGGGGGGTTTTGTGCAAGATAAAGGAACAGTGAAAAATTACAAACCTCAGGAGGAAATGCAGCCAGTTGAGGGAGGATCCACAGATGCAACTGGGAAGAAAGTTAGGACACTTCAAAAACCAGAAATAATTCAGCCAAAAGAAAAATATGACATGATGCTTAGGACAAAGACAGTAATAGAGGTAAGAAAATAAATAGAAATCCTAATCAAAACTAGGATGCTTTTTAAAAAATAAGATATGCTGGGGCTTAATTTCCCACCCTGCTTTCATCCTTTAGAGTGGACTGCGATTAGTGACTTGCCTCTGGAGACTACAGTATGGGAAAGGGGGAAAAAGTAACTTCACAGTGGAGAAAGCTGGCAAACACAACCTCAGCCAGGTGATCATGGTCAGCATCATCAATGACAGGTCATGTTGACAATATGTGCTATGTTATGACGTGATGAGAAGAGCACTTTACCTCTCCGATCTTCCTCCCCAAAACCCGTAACTCCAGTCTAACCATGAGGAAAACCTCTGACTAGCTCAAATTGAAGGACTTTCTATAAAATACCTGGCCAGTACAAAATTACCAAGTTCATGAAAAACAGAGAGAGTCTGAGAAACTGTCACAGCCAGGAGGAGCCTAAGGAGATATGATAACTAAATGTAATCTGGTGCCATGGATGGGATCCTGGAATAGAACAAGCACATTAGGGAAAACTACTGAAATCCAAATGAAGTGTGGAGTTTAGTTAGTAGTAATGCACTAATATTGGTTTCTAGCTGTGACAAATTATAATGATAAAGTTAAGTTGTTAACAATAGAGAAATTGGGTGAGGGATATACAGGAAATCTTTGCCTTTTCTGTAAATCTGAATCTATTTTTTTTAAATTAATTTTAAAAATGCAAGTTTGACAGCCATCAAGTAGAACTTCTGCAAAGGTTGCCTGTAAAATAAATACAAGTGCCAAGACAAAATTTCTTATCAACACAATAGCTGCCAGACCAATGGAATGATACCTTTGAAATACTAGGTATGTACAGTCTCCTCAATAATCTTGAGAATTTGGGCAAAAAGAAGGCCATCTGCAGACAAACAACCACGAAGATAATTTGCCATTTGCAGACACTCATTAGAACTACCTACAAGTACTAAAAGACATACCCAAGGAAGAAGTAAATTGAAATCAGAAGGAAGTAGTGAGGTGTAAAAAGTAATCTGAATAAAGAAGTTCCTAAACTTAAATAAGCATCACTGTGAATAATGACATTGAATGGTAGGAGTTAAAAAAAAAAAAAAAAGATGTATAACAAAATTAGTAGACAGAAATAACTTGGGGAGAAAACAGGAAGGGAGATTAGTAAAAAAATCTTAAGATCCTTGTATTGTTTAGGGAGAACACATAACTATTGGTTAACTTTAGACTTCATTAAGTCAATAATTCTTGTAAGAATAGGATGCTAATCACTGAAGAATTAGAAAGACAATATTTAACTTGATAACTAGTATAATGAAGTTGTTAAGAGTATGGCCTCTGGACAAATCTTTACTAACCAGAAAAACTTAACCAAGTTGCTTAACTTATTGTACCACAGTTTTCTCATCTCTAAATGGAGATAATAATCATACCTACCTCATAGTGTTACTGTGAAGCTTTCATAAATTAAGAAGTTCTTAGAACACAATATGCTCTCAATAAATATTAGCTGTTGATGTTAGTACAACCCCCAAACCAGTATGGGGAAAAGGTGATTAAAGAAAGTACGGTGAATCCAATAGAATGAAAGAAAGAGGAAAAAAGGAAGCCAAGAAAAAGCCTGTCAAATAGAAAACATAAAAAAAGATGATAGAAATAAGTCTCAATATATATCAGCTTAACAATACATGTAAATAGATTAAATTCACCATTAAAAGACACAGATTTTAAGGATCTATAATAAACAAAATGCAACTATAAGCTCTTTTCAAAATTAAAGTTTAATATGACAAAAAAGATTGACTGTTAAGGATGGAAAAAGGTACCAAAGTTGAAGCTGGTAAAACAACATTAAGATTAGGCAAAACTGATGTTAAGGCAAAAATTATTATTAGGAATAAAGAAGGTACTACTTAATAATATGGAGTCCCTGAGTGTTGCAAATGGTAAACACTCTTGACTGCTAACAAGAAGGTTGGAGGTTTGTGTCCACCTTGGAAGAAAGATCTGGCAGTCTACTGAAAAATCAGCCACTGAAAACCCTGTGGAGTACATTTCTACTCTAACACATGCGGGGTTGCCATGAGTCAGAATCGACTTGAAGGCAAGCAGCTGCATAATAATAAAATGCACAATTTTCCTGGAATATAAAAGAGTACTGAATTTGTATTAACAAGGGAACCATACAATATGTAAAGAAAAAATGGACAGAACTTCAAGGAGAAATTAAAATGAAGAAATATACAAATACAGTGGGAGATTTTAGCACACCACTTTTAAAAACACCCCCCTCTTCTCCTTCCTCTCAGCCTCTGGAAACCACCAATATTCTTTCTGTTTCTGTGGATTTATCTATTCTGGACATTTCATATAAATGTAATCATACAATATGTGATCTTGGTGTCTGGCTTCTTTCATTAGCATAATGTTTTCGAGGTTCATCCATTTTGTAGCATGTATCAGTGCTTCTTTACTCTTTATGGCTGAATATTATCTATTGTATGAATATTCCACACTTTGTTTATCCATTCATCTGTTGATGGACATTTGGGTTGTTTGCACCTTTTGGCTATTGTGAATAGTGCAATGAACTTTGGTGTCTGAATGTCTGTTTCAGTCGCTTCTGCCATGTCTGTTGGGTATACACCTAGGATCAGAATATGGTATTTCTATGACCCAGCAATTCCAAACCTTTGTATGCATACCCAGGAGGCATGGAAGAAGCGACTCTAGACACACAGACACCAGATGGTAGTTCTCAAGATGGATTGACACAGTGGCTGCAACAATGGGCTCACGTATAACCATGATTGTAAGGATGGTGCAGGACTGGGCGGTGTTTCGTTCTGGTGTCCCTAGGATCACTGTAAGTTGAAACCCACTTGACAGCACTTAACGGTAACAACAACAATGGTAGTTCTATGTTTAACTTTTTGAGGAACTACCAAACTGTCTTCCCCAGCAGCTATATAATTGGTTGAAAACAGTCTTAATCACTCAGCACACAGCCACGTGTCACAAAGATCATGCCTGTGTAGTTGATTAGCCAAAAAAATTTTAACCATTAATAGTTATTCTTTATGAAAAACAGAGATTGAGGAATGATCATGGATTGGAGGAAAATAAGGAGACGTGACAGATAAATGCAATGTGGGATCTTGTTTGTGTCTTGGATCATTAAAAAAAGACGTTAGTGGGAAAACTGGCAAAATTTGAATAGGGTATATAGATTAGTTAAGAATATTGCATTAATGTTAATTATTCTGGTTTTGATCACTGTTCTATGATTATATAAGCTGTTAACATTAGGGGAAATTGGGTGAAACGTATATAAGGACTATATGTATTAGTTTTATAACTTTTATGTAAGTCTAAGTCTAAAATCATTCCAAATCAAAAGTTTTTTAAAAGCTCCTCTAAGTTTCAAACTCTTCTCTTTGCAAGACCTCTTAATAAGAAAATATTTCCCCTCTAATATTGAGAAATTTCACAAACTCAAAATAGAGAGGGAGGGAGCTGTTTACTATCATGCTTCTACCTTTATGGCTACAAAGACACGATCATTGAATTCAGCAAAGCAGAATTAATTCTGAAAATAAACTGTGCTCTGTGAAAAGGAAGAAAAAGAAGAGCTATTTTGACAGATCTCTGGAAGTTTTATGTCCTCTTTATCCACCATAGACCGCGATTTCCAAACTAATTTCCATAGCACACCTGTAAAAATCACATACGGAGCCCAGATGTATAAAACAGATAAAAGCAAAGGTATTCTCAACAGATATAGGGTAGGGGACTTGAACTTCTCTCATCTAGCTTTCCCAAGTGCAACATCCCATCCACACCCCAGACTCCAGGTCACAGCTCCAGGACCTTCAGAGACAGTGTGAGAGATTCGATTTGAGAGATGTGATTAACTCTTCATTCATGATAAGTAAAACAGTCCTCTAATAACGACATTAAATCTACTACTTAAGGGAGTTCCTACGAACACTGCCTCTAGTTAACATATCAAATTATTTTCTCTTGTCTCTCCAAAGGAGCAACAAGTTCTAAAGAGGGCACTCTTATCTGGGAAAATGCAGAAATAAATCAGGCACACAGTTCTCTTTTGGCACTTTTGTTTCTCCCAGGTATTAAATAATAATGTGTGTGTGAGAGAGTGTGAGTGTGTGTATGTGCACACGGAGTTATAGAAATTAAATATAGGAACCATATTTTGCAGGGTATTTTTTTATTAAAAAGGAAGGCGAGTCATGAAGCTTGGGACAAATACTAGAGAAAAGGCAGGGCTCTGTAGAAATCAATCTCCTGCTTTATATACTCCCAAATTATACTCATAAAGCAGGGGCCTCCAGCAGCACTGTCAGTCACGATAAAGCTATCAGTCTGAGATTTATTGTGAGTTTTCTTTTCATGTATTCAATGGAAAACATCCCACAGGTGTGTTTATATTACCAGAGATAGATGAAGATTAATTGTGTGCCCGGGTGCTGAAATGCATTGACATATTTTCTGAGATGTTATATCTAATGCTTTAAAAAAAGGATGATCCAGGATACTCACATAAAGAAGGAATGCAATATCATCAAGGACTGGAAGAAAAGCAAACTGACCATCTGACCATCATTTATCTCTAGGAAACAGAACTCCACCTTGCATCCTGAGGCCAGACATCTTCTTTCTGAGTACCCTGGAAGGTCAAAATGGAAGTTCTTTGAGGTTGAGAACACACTCTGTAACCTTTTTACCTTAACCTTCCCACACCCAATATAATATGCTGTTGTTATTGGCTGTCCTGTAGTCGGCAATCAGCTCATGGAAACTCTATGCACAACAGAATGTTTTGTGATGTATTGTGATACATGGGGTTTTCATTGGCTGATTGTTGAAAGTAGTTTGCCAGACTTCTTTCTTTTGAGTCTGTCTTAGTCTGGAGATACTGCTGAAACCTGTTCAGCATCATAGCACCACCCAAGCCTCCACTGACAGATGGGTGGTAGCTGTACATGAGATGCATTGGCTGGGAATCCAACCTGGGGCTCCCGCAGGGAAGGTGAGAACTCTGTCACTGACCCATCACTGCCCTTCAATTTAATATGTTGTTGTTAGGCACCGCCCAGTTGATTCCAACTCATAGCAACCATATGTACAACAGAACAAAACACTGCCTAGTCCTGCACCATCCTCACAATCATTATGTTTAAGCCCATTATTGCAGCCACTGTGTCAATCCATCACGTTGAGGGTCTTCCTCTTTTCCGCTGACCCTCTACTTTACTAAGCATGATGTCCTTCTCCAGGGACTGATTCCTCCTGATAATATGACCAAAGGATGTGAGATGAAGTCTCATTATCTTTGCTTCTAAGGAGCATTCTGGTTGTACTTCCAAATCAGATTTGTTCGTTCTGCTGGCAGTCCATGGTATATTCAATATTCTTTGCCAACACCGTAATTCACATGCATCAATTCTTCTTCAGTCTTCCTTATTCATTGTCCAGCTTTCTCCTGCATATGAGGTAATTGAGAACACCATGGCTTGGGTCAAACGCACCTTAGTTGTCAAGGTGACATCTTTGCTTTTTAATACTTTAAAGAGGTCTTTTGCAGCAGATTTGTCCAATGCAATACATTGTTTGATTTCTTGACTGCTGCTTCCATGGATGTTGATTGTGGATCCAACTAAAATAAAGTCTTTGACAACTTCAATCTGTTGTCCACCACTACCCTCCAATTTAATACACTTACTCCTGAAATTTTGCTTCTGTAATAGTTCAAGACCCAAGAGGAAAAGGCTCAGTTAGCATTTAAATACAAGTAACTTCAACCACAAAATAAGTGAGGCTCCAATCCTTGCATCTCTGATCTCACTGCATTAGTTACTATAGCCAGGATTAGGAGATGCCCATTACATACATCTCCCCTCTATACGTGTCTAAAGAGGCCTGTAGATCAGAAGTTTGGATGACAACAACATTATTTTTACATTGCACAAGACTTTTACATCTTATCTCATTTGTTCTGTTAGCTCTCACAAAGCTCTGGAGGGAAAAATTGAGTCGATTTCTGATTTTGTTATTTTGGGGATGACACTAGCAAGTAAGTACATATTAAGGCTGTGCATTGTGGGAAAGGCTCTGTGGAACTCCAATAGTTAACCTACTTGTGGTCAATAGAAAGAAGACATATTAAAGTTGTTCTTTGTGCAAGGTGAAATTAGCTGATTAGTCTGTTTTTGTTGTTGTTAGTTGCTGTCAAAACAGCTCTGACCCATGACGACCTCATGTATAACAGAATGAAACATTTGCCGTCTTATGCCATCCACATGATCATTGTTATGTCTAAGTCCATGGTTAGTCTAGGGGTCCTCAGAATGGGGTGCCTACTCCTAGAGATTGCAAAAGGCAATCCATGAAAGAGCAGTGGATACGTATGTCTCACAAGATAAGGAAGGAGACCAACTCCCTGAACATTTGACGCGCAGAGTGACACTGGCACTCTCCCATCCGATGTCCTGTGACACATGTAGCAAGGTCTCCCGAGGGCAGACTGGGATTTCTACACACAGAGGCTCTGAATTCTGTTCAGTGGAAGCCACACGATTCTGCTAGTATTTGCCAGCTAACCTTCACAAAAGGGACCAGTGGCTTGAAAGTTTCAAGAAGTGGAGGTTCAGGTCTAAGATAATACAAATAGACAGGCACATTAAACAAGAAGTAATAGCAGAAGTAGCCTTCATACTTTTTTTCCCTCACCCCATTCCTATCCTGAAGTCCCTGAGTATCACAAACGGTTACGCTCTCAGCTACTAACTGGAAGACTGACAGTTCAAACCCACCCAGAGTTGCCTCAGAAGATAGGTGTGGTGATCTGTTTCCAAAAGGCCAAAGCCTTGAAAACCCTAAGGAGCACAGTTGTACTCTGCAAACATGAGGTCGCCAATGATTCAATGGCAACTAACAACACCAACAATCATTCCTATCTACTCAGGATGCTCATGTGAGTGAGTACATGATGACTGGAGCAACAGCAGTTATTTTGCAACCATGAAGGAGAAAATCAACATGCTAAAGATGGCAGAAGGACAGACAGACAGAGCCTAGGTTCTTGATGACATCACAGAGCTACTATTCCATCTTGTAAGACCTTCTTATTACATTAGTTTAATGCCTTTGTGTCTTAAGTCACTGTTAGTCAAGTTTTTTGTTATTTGGAGCCAAATGCATGCTAACTAACAAAGTTTTATATTAACAAAATGATAGAAATTGCTTATTTTTTAAAGAAATAGGTGTCTATAAACTTTGAAAGAAACAGATGATTGTGTTTCCTTACTGTTCAATTTGTGGTTGAAAATGATGTAAATGTGTTATCCTTAAAAAAAAAAAAAAAAAGAAAACTGCATACTTTAAAAACTTGGAAACAGCATCTTCTGCTTAAAATTTTTTTTCCCAAAATAAAAATTGCTTATCTTTCTATTAGTTTGCTGGTACAACTTACTGACATAAAAGAAGAATGGAAGTTTAACAGCAAGAATTCAATAAAACCTTTGCATAAAAGTTTGAAAAAAAAAGGATAGATTTGCACAAGAAATATCATGACTTAAGTTCAGCTCCTGATGCACTTCTCATCCTTGGAATCATGAAGTATTTTTAATTTTTTAGTTAAGACAGTCTTTGAAACCGAGCAGTAAAATAAACTGAACTTAGAAACTGACATTTGAATTGCTATCTTATAAATTTTAAACCAAAATTTCAAAAATAATAAAGCATTGTTTTCACTAAATTACATTACTGTTAATAATGTTATACTCTTAAAAAACCATTGAGTTGATTACAACTCACAGTGACCCTATAGGACAGAGTAGAACTGCTCCATAGGGTTTCCAAGGAGCGCCTAGTAGATTCGAACTGCTGACCTTTTGGTTAGCAGCCCTAGCTCTTAACCACTATGCCACCAGTGTTTCCTTTATACTATTAGCATATATATTTTCAAATTACATAAATTGTTGTTTTTCAAATTTATCTTGTTTTTAAAATTTCTTTTGTGAGTGTTTTATAATAGTAATGATTTATAACTGATTTTATATTGAGAGATTCTCAAAAAGTTTTACTGGAAAATATCACATCCTAAATTTTGGAAATTATTATTATTTCTAATTAATTAGATTTATATACTCTCCCGTTGACTGCCTGTTCCCACCCCACGCCCTTCCTCTTTGACGCACTACAGGTTTCCTTTCTTACAATCTCCATCTTTCCTAACACTTCTTCCCTAATGCTTTCCTTCTTTATCTCTTTTCATTTTATTTTGTTATGTTTTTATTTTTTAGCTACCACCTTACTAACATGTATTGTTAAAAAAAAAAAAAACTCAACATTTACGAAGTAAAAAATGAGATTGTCATATTAAAAGGTGAATGGGCTTTTGGTTTGTGGTCATATTCTACTGAATGATGATAATGGAGACCTAAGATGAAAGCACTGCTCTCCAAGTCCTTTAACACACCTGGCAAAAAGAGTGGAGTCACCAAGAGCTGTGGGGGTATTGTTGTTGTTGTGTGCCATTGAGTTGATTTTCAACTCACAGCAACCTCATGTGACAGAGTCGAACTGTCCCATAGGTTTTCTAAACTGGAATTGCCAGCTTTTTCTCCTGTGGAGCTGCTAGGTGAGTTCGAACCATCAACCTTTTGTTGAGCAGCCGAGAGCTTAACCATTGCACCACCAGGACTCCTTCATCACATCAGGCACATGAGGGAAATGTTAGGAATGCATCTCTGCCTTTCTCTTCGGTGGTATTTGCAAGAAATTACTATTAAAAATCAACAGCAGACCTTTTAGCTCAGTGGTGAAGTTACCTCCGAGGTTCACTGTTTAGCCTGGGAGTGGAAAGCCCCGTAAAACCAAATGAGGCTAACGAGGTACAGGAGTCCAGTGACAAGGGCCAAAAAGCAGAAGGGGACAAGGAAGCTGGTGATAGGGAACCCAAGGTTGAGTAAGGATATTGTTGATGTGTTGTGAGATTGTTAACCATTGTCATAGGGCAACATTTGTAGTAACTGTTAAATGAGAAACTATTTTGTTCTGTAAGCCTTCATCTTAAGTGAGAATAACAGCACAATGAGAAGAGTATAGTCAATGTCACTGAACTGTGCATGTAGAAATTTTTGAAATGGTGTATCTTTGGCTATGTGTATTTTCACCAAAAAAAAAAAGAGGTTGAGAAGTTAGAGGGTTGATATGTTGTGGGGTTGTTAACCAATGTCATAAAACAACATGTGTACTTCTGTTTCATGAGAAACTATTTGTTCTGTAAGCCTTCACCTGAAGTACAATAAAAAAAATTTAAAAAATAATAATAAAAAAAAAAACCAACAGCAGAAAAATAATGGCAAGAGTATTTACCAAACCCTCAGGTGAGGTCAGGACAAATGTTATTTCATATCTTCTTTAGCCAAATCCCCACACATAAAAACAGGACCAGGCCTGGTAGAAGACAAAGATAATATTATCATTTCCACTTTTTAAAAACTGATGGTTCTCAGAAGATAAGCAGAAAGACGTGTAGGTGAAGAAACCCATCCACTGAGTTCCAAAAAGAGCCTCAAGAAGCTGCTTGGGGAGCTACTGAGAAATGAGTCATAAATGAATTCTCTTTGAATAAATGGGAAATAGAGTCTTAGGTCTTATTTGCATGAGGTCAGGTGTGACAGGAGGACACACAGACTCAGAAGGCTTTGCAGGTCTCTGGAGTCAGCCTCCAGCAAGTGCGCCTTCTCTGACAAAGTTACCCCCAGTGAGGTAAGCAATCACACCCAGAAACGTGTGTCTAGTGAGTGGACTGGCCTGGTCTGACACCTAATGAGTTAAAACGTGACCCATGCAAGGCAGAGGACCCAACCACAGAGCCTCTCTTCTTCCACTTAAACTTACTTCTTGATGAGAACGAATTGTCAAAAGAGGCCCCCATAAAAATGACTAGAAGTGCTCCTGGCAAACTAGTCCAATTTTCAGTTAACTCAATTATTAAAAAGGAAGCTGGCCAATCTTTTCTTCAGATTGACCTTCCTACCAGGAACGCTGTTTAATTTTCTAATTGTTTTAAAATTACTATAATTTTACAAAATGAGCCATGGTTTCCTGGTAAAAGCTCGAAGACAAGCTAAAATAGAAAGTTGACTTTAAGTATTTACTGTTTTGCTATCAAGCATTTAAAGATCTATTTTGACTTATTCTTGACTACGATATTTTAATCTGTTCATATTGAGTAGCTGAGTCCTGTGATCTGCACAAAACATTAGAAATCAAACTTTAATTTCAAGTATAACTTGAGTCTCTGAGTCCTTGGGCAAGCTACTTAACCTCTGGGTCTATAAAAGATAGGGTAATACTGACATACCTCACAAGGCTATTGGGTAGATTAACTAATTCATAATCATTCAGTACTTTGAAAGTATAAGGTGCTATGCAAATGCTAAGTATTATGATTATTAATGCTTCACTTAAAATTAGAGCTAGCAGGGATAATAATTTTTTATCTAAGACTGTAATAAATATTCCAGAACAAATCCTTTATTTTAATATCATTTAAATAATAAAGGGAAATGCATAATCAAATATTTTGATGCTATTGTGCAATAGGTACAACAGTAACTTACATTTTATTTAAGGGAGGAGACCTGGTGGTGCAGTGGTTAAGACCTAAGGTGAGCTACAGCTGCTAACCAAATGTTGGCAGTTTGAATCCACCAGCCGCTCGTTGGAAACCCCATGCGGCAGTTCTACTCTGTCCTAGTCACTACAAGTTGGAATCGACTTGAAGGCAACGGGATTTTTTTCAGCTGATATAAAACTCTATAAAGAAAGAGAAAGAATATGTTTTAGGGGCTTTTTCAAGTCCAGAAGGCCCTGGAGATAACTCAATTCTAAATCATATAATTTCATTTGGATTGGTCAAATTCCAGGTAAAAAATAATAATAACTTGGCATTAAGGACTTACTCTAGGAAGCACGGTTCTACTCTGGCACACATGGGGTGGGTCACCGTAAGTCCAAATTAACGGCAATTGGTTTGGTTTCAGTTTATATGATAACTGTTGCTTTTATTGACACTCAAATATTCTAAAGTCACTTTATATATTTTTTACCTATAAATTGTACTCTAATTCAAAAATGTTGGAAAGAATTTATAATCTTAAAATATGTATTAAAAGAATATTCAAAATCTAAAACATACAAAATTAGGAAGACAGAGAGAATTTTACCAACACCAGGGTTCCATTAATTACTGCAGAAACCCAGACACAGCTGGAGAAAAATGTGGAACAAAATTCTAACTCACACAAAAGATCAGACTTACTGGCCTGACAGAGACCGGAGAAACCCTTAGAGTGTGGCCCCGGACACCCTTTCAGCTCAGTAATGAAGTCACTCCTGAGGTTCACCCTTCAGCCAAAGATTAGACAGGCCCATAAAACAAAAGAAGACTAAAGGGGCACAGCAGCCCAGCAGCAAGGACTAGAAGGCAAGAGGGACAGGAAAGCTGGTGATTGGGAACCTAAGGTCGAGAAGGGAGAGTGTTGACATGTTGTGGGGTTGGTAACCAATGTCACAAAACAATATGTGTACTAATTGTTTAATGAGAAGCTAGTTTGTTCTGTAAACTTTCATCTAAAGTACAATAATCAGAAAAAAAAGCTAATTACTGCAGAAAACCACACTTGTTGTAGCATTTGTATATCAATTTATATTTTACAAAGCACATTTCCAAAAAAAAATCATTTAATTATGCATTGTATTCATCTGTGAGCTTCTTACCAACCAGGATGAAATTTTAAAAAGTAATAATTTGTATACTTCTGATTTACCTAATAAATGGAGGCATACACACACTTGGAATATTTCCTGAAGGAATATATTACTCAGACCTTGCATTAATGACCTTGGAGAACATCTCATGTTCATCTCTAATTAGCATTTTTATAAAATATACAGAAATTGTCTTCCTATGCATTTTTGCCATAGTGTAGTCTTCTGTGTATGCAGAGCTGACATCATTAAACTCTAATTCAGTACAGACATGTCTTTAAGAACATAAGCTGCTCTGGTCCAAAAAAACATGAAGAAGAGCATACCTCAAACGACTCTTACTGTGTTGAACGTTAATGCTGAAAGTTAACTAGCTAGAATATATATATTATATATTAAATGAATCAATTACTCTGGGAACTTTGTAATTAGAAACATCGCAATTCAGGGACTGAATGTTGAAGGGAATTGCAGCTATTACAAACATTTAAAAATCATCAGAAAATAAGACCGTAGTTTGCATCCGTCGTTTTGTTAACTGTGAAGAAGTTTTGAGAAGTTTGAAGAAGTTTTGAGAGCTCACCATGTGTCAGGTGCTTTGCAGACATTATCTCATTTATACCTCACAACATAGTCTGATCAAGAGATGGTAGCCCGAGTTTACAAATGAGAAAACCAAAGATTGGGAAGGTTGAATAATCCAAGGCTGGAATGTGGACCCTTCTCTCCACCACACTGCCTGCCGCACATGACAGCCAGTTCTGGATTTGTTAAAACATTTTTTTTTTAACTATCATAATCAAATTTAAAGTTCAATCTCATCTCAAGTGTGAACTTCAGTCTATGGCTTCAGCCTTTTCAAAAAGGATACTTACTTCCACTTCATATGTATCTGTATCCTTATGCTATTGGTATCTGCTGCTTTTTGCTAACAGGAAAAAAAAATCCAAATATTCTCTTATGACTTGTAATATTGCCTTCATAGACAAGCAAATCATCTTAACTTGAATTACATTTACTACATCAGAAAACAGAATATGCTTGATTCTGTCCTTTAGACATAACCTAATGACAGACCAATATTGAAAGTAAGCAATTGCCTTGAGTCCATTCCAATTCACAGCATCCAATATGTCTAGTATAAAATAATAAAGTGTTCCTAGAAATATTAGAAGAAACACCATTATTTAATTACCATAGGGCCTTCCGGGATAGAAATCAAACATGATTTAGGTGGATGAGCAAGGGGGAGGTAGAGACTGAAAAGCCATTATACAGATGAAACATGAAATGCTGGTAGGAAAGAAAGCACGTGGCGAACACGCAAGCAAAATGATGTATGAAATGCAAAAATAAAATAAAAAGGGAGAAATAAATTCTACAATAATGCCTTGTATTATTAAGGCTGAAACAATAGCTGAATCATAAAGAGGAAACAACAGTTCAGAGATTAAATAATGTTTCTCGAAGTCAACAGGAAAGTCACGGTAATAATACATTTTTTAATTTTTATTTCTCATAAAATCATAGTGATTCAGATTACTTACTAAGTAACTGGCTTGGTTGTGAAAGGCAGTGCGTCTACTAGTGGTTTTCTACCTAGCTGGGTAGAAAAGAAAGTGACAGCCATATGACCAAAATTTATCTACGTATGAGATTTTATTCAATGAGAGAGTGGTTATGGAAAAAAAAAACTAAAGAAGAAACAGACATGATACCCTTAGTAATCAAGTAATCAGAAGGCCCAAAGAAAACCCACTTAATTATAAAACCTCAATTGTTTTGCTGTACAGTTTTGAGATTTACTCATCAGAAATATAGATGGATACCCAGTGGTTATACATTCAGCATCAACTGCAAAAATGTAAAGCATATTTCAATAGGCAATGCTATTCAGCATATAAATTGAATTTAGTAAATCCACTGCATAAAGTGTTTCAAAAAACCATGAAATTGGTTATGCTGGGGTCTAAATCACCTCCTCTGAGTGCCTCCCTCACTATGGAAATGGAAGCTCCTTCTTGCTGCAATCACCCTGACCCTCAGTGCTCACACTGCTTTAAGAAAGTCTTAAATTCATTAAAAAGTTTAGGCTTTAGGGAAGTTAGGCCCTTAGTTACTGAGCCTGGCCAAAACAATTAAAAGTCCAATATAAAGCCTCTCACAAATAAGGAATAATAAACTTAAAAAAACTGTAGTAGAGAAGGAGCCCTGGAGGCACAGTAGTTAAGCCCTCAGCTGCTAAACAAAAGGTCGGTGGTACAAACCCACAACCACTCTGTGGGAGAAAGATGTGGCAGTCAGCTTCCATAAAGATTACTGTTGTTGTTAGGTGCCATCAAGTCGGTTCCAACTCATAGAGACCCTATGTGCAACAGAACAAAACACTGCCTGGTCTGCACCATCCTCACAATCATTAACATGCTTGAGCCCATATTTGCAGCCACTGTGTCAGTTCATATTCTCTTCCTCTTTTTTCACTGAACTTCTACTTTACCAAGTATCTTAGGCTGGGTTCTCTAGAGAAGCAAAACCAGTAAAGTGTATAAATATATATGTAGAGAGAGAGATTATATCAAGGAAACAACTCATGTGATTGTAGAGGCTAGAACGTCCCAAGTTCGTGGATCAGGGTAGAGGCCTCTCCCCAGTAACACAGCTGCAGAAGCTGGCAAGCTCAAGATCGGCAGATCGGAGAGCAGGGCTCCCACTCACAGGCTGTGCAGGTCGATGAATCCCAGGTTCGGCAGATAAGCTGACAGCTCAAGTCCCAAGAACGGGAGATGCGACAACAGGAAGCAGCCGCAGGATCCAGAGAAAGCAAAAAGCCAGAAAGTCTGCTTATATACAGATGGGGGCCACACCCCCAAGGAGACTCCCTTTCATCTGACTGGCTACTCACAGTATATTCCATCATAGGAGTGATTACATTAAAACACTGAGAATCATGGCCCTACCACGTTGACACGCAATCTTAACCATCACAGTCCACCCTTTGTCAACTTGGCACATGTACACATCTCCTGAAACCATACATAATCTCTGAATAAAGACAATTAAAAAGTCATACTTGCACCTAACATGATACAACTAACATGCGTACAATCGAAAATGCACTAGCCCCGTTTACAGCTTCTATTTTATAAGTGAAGGAAACAAAAATACTTGATGCATACATACGAAGTAGAAATAACAATTACAGTCCCCATTTCTGCAACTGGTCACATGGCTGTAACTGGTATTTAGAACTATCTTCTTCCACCACCCATTCTGTATTCCCTTTGCCCTCAGCAAGCACCTTGGCAGGTCGTGACTCTTTGCCTGGTGGGGTGACCCAAACCTTCATCCCTGAAGGGTCTGGGTCATTAGTAGTCATGTCAGAATCAGGTTGCTGTAGTTTTCCATGGACTTTAATCACAGGGCATGGTAATACTAAGAGACGCCCCAAGGAATCTCCTGCATTCCAGATATACTCTTCTTGACCTCCATTATGTAGTATCAGTTTGATTTCCTCTTGGTAATCAGGATCAATCACACCAGCCAGTATGGTAACTCCCTTCTTTGCCTGTTGATCCAGAAGCATAAGGAGCCCAAAGTGGCCAGGTGGTATTCTTAACTTCCAGTTCAATGGAATCAGTGATGTGTCTCCAGGTGGGAGCATTCCTCCCTTTAGAACTAAGACCTCTAGGCCTGCAGAGCATAAGGTCGAGGGGACAGGAAGCAAAAATCTTGCAAGTGGGTCACTAGAGGTAATAATGAGTGGTGCCACTCCCGTTTCCACCCCTTGATTCCTGGACCCATGAATCCTGGCTATGGGAGAAACTGCACCATATATTGGACACTGGTTTAAAGCATATACAGCCTCCTGGAGAACATTTCCCCAACCCTGCAAGGTATTGTCACCTAGCTGGTGCCGTAATTGTGTCTGCAGAAGGCCATCTGCTTCAGGATGATGGGGAACATGGTAAGACCAGTGAATTCCGTGAGCATGGGCCCACTGCCGCACTTCATTTGCTGTGAAGTGAGTCCCTTGATCTGAGGCAATGCTGTGTAGGATACCAGACGGTGGATAAGACATTCTGTAAGTGCACGGATGGTAGTTTTGGCAGAAGCATTGCATGCAGGGAAGACAAATCCATATCCAGAGTAAGTGTCTATTCCAGTAAGGACAAAACACTGCCCTTTCCATGATAGAAGTGATCCAATGTAATCAACTTGCCACCAGGTTGCTGGCTGATCACCTTGAGGGATGGTGCCATATCAGGGACTCAGTGTTGTTGGTCTCTGCTGCTGGCAGATTAGGCACTCAGCAGAGGCTGTGGCCATGTCAGCCTTTGTGAGTGGAAGCCCATGCATAACTTCCATCCCTGCCACCATGGCCACTTTGGTCATGAGCCCATTGAGCAATGATGGGAGTAGCTGGGGAAAGAGGACGACTGGTTTCCACAGAACGCGTCATCCTATCCACTTGATTGTTAAAATCGTCCTCTGCCGTGGTCACCCTTTGGTGAGCATTCACATGAGATACAAATATCTTCACTTCTTTAGCCCATTCGGAGAGGTCTATCCACATACCTCTTCCCCATAAATCCTTGTCTCCAATTTTCCAATCATGTTCCTTCCAAGTCCCTGACCATCCAGCCAAACCATTGGCCACAGCCTACCAATCGGTATATAATCGCACATCTGGCCATTTCTCCTTGCAAGCAAAATGAACAACCAGGTGTACTGCTTGAAGTTCTGCCCATTGAGAGGATTTCCCTTCACCACTGTCCTTCAGGGAGGTCCCAGAAAGGGGCTGTAGTGCTGCTGCAGTCCACTTTCGAGTGGTGCCTGTATATTGTGCAAAACCATCTGTAAACCAGGCACGAGTTTTCTCTTCCGCAATCAACTGATCATAAGGAACTCCCCATGAGGCCACAGGTGTAGACTGGGAGATGGAAGGTAATGTGACAGGAGTGGAGACCATGGGCATTTGGGCCACTTCCTCATGCAACTTACTTGTGCCTTTGGGTTCTGCTCGGGTCTGATCTCGATTATACCACTTCCACTTAATGATGGAGTGCTGCTGTGCACGTCCAACTTTATGGTTCTGTGGGTCAGACAACACCCAGTTC
>NW_004444119.1:1222469-1232824 GCF_000243295.1 Trichechus manatus latirostris | reverse complement strand
AATTCCCATTTTTGCAATGTTATCCATAATTTGTTATGATCCACACAGTTGAATGCCTTTGCATAGTCAATAAAACACAGGTAAACATCTTTTTGTATTCTATGCTTTCAGCCAAGATCCATCTGACATCAGTAATGATATCCTTCCTTTCACATCCTCTTCTAAATCCAGCTTGCACTTCTGGCAATTCTCTGTCAATGTACTGCTGCAACCACTTTTGAATGATCTTCAGGAAAATTTTACTTGCTTGTGATATTAATGATATTGTTTGATAATTTCCACATTCTGTTGGATCATCTTTCTTTGTAATGGACACAAATATGGATCTCTTCCAGTTGATTGGCCAGGTAGCAGTCTTTCAAATTTCTTGGCATAGACAAGTGAGCACCTCCAGTGCTGCATCACTTTGTTGAAACATCTCAATTGGTATTCCCCCAATTCTTGGAGCCTTGTTTTTTTCCAATGCCTTCAGTACAGCTTGGACTTCTTCCTTCAATACCATCAGTTCTTGATCATATGCTACTCCTTGAAATGACTGAACATTGACCAATTCTTTTTGGTACAGTGACTCTGTATTCCTTCCATCTACTTTTGATGCTTCCTGTGTTGTTCAATGTTTTGCCCATAGAATCACTCAGAAATTGCAACTCAAGGCTTGAATTTTTTCTTCAGTTCTGTCAGCTTGAAAAATGCCAAGCATGTTCTTCTCTTTTGGCTTTCTAACTCCAGGTCTTTGCACATTTCAGTATAATATTTTACTTTGTCTTCTTGAGCTGCCCTTTGAAATCTTCTGTTCAGCTCTGTGACTTCATCATTTCTTCCATTTTCTTTAGCTACTCTACATTCAAGAACAAGTTTCAGAGTCTCTTCTGACATCTATTTTGGACTTTTCTTTCTTTCCTGTCTTTTTAATGATCTTTTGCTTTCTTCATGCATGCTGTCCTTGATGTCATCCCACATCTCGTCCAGTCTTCTGTTGTTAGTGTTCAATGCCTCAAATCTATTCTTGAGATAGTCTCCAAATTCAGGTGGGATACACTTAAGGTGGTATTTTGGCTCTCGTGGACTTGTTTTAATTTTCTTCAGTTTCAACTTGAACTTGCATATGAGCAATTGATTGTCTGTTCTGCAGTTGGTCTCTGGCCTTGTTCTGACAGATGATATTGAGTTTTTCCATTGTCTCTTTCCACAGATGTGATGGATTTGATTCCTGTGTTTTCCATCTGGTGAGGTCCACATGTAAAGTAGCCATTTATGTTGTTGAAAAAAAAAGTATTTGCAATGAATAAGTTGATGGTCTTGCAAAATTCTGTCTCTGATCTCCAGTGTTATTTCTTTCACCTAGGCCATAATTTCCAGCTACCAGTCCTTCTTCTTTCTTTCCAACTTTTGCATTCCAATCACCAGTAATTATCAATGCATCTTGATTACATGTTTAATCAACTTCAGACTGCAAAAGTTGATAAAAATCTTCAGTGTCCTTATCTTTAGCATTAGTGGTTGGTGGGTAAATTTAAATAATAATCGTTTTAACTGGTCTTCCTTGTAGGTACATCACTGACAGCTTTGTGCTCATGAGAGATCTTGAAATGTTCTTTTTGACTATGACTGTGACACCATTCCTCTTTAATTTGTCATTCCTGGCATAGTAGACCATATCATTGCCTGTTTCAAAATGGCCAATACCAGTCCATTTCAGCTCACTAGTGCATAGGATATTGATCTTTATGTGTTCCATTTCATTTTTGACTACTTCCAATTTTCCTAGTTTCATACTTCATACATTCCACCTCCTGATTATTAATGGAAGTTTGCAGCTATTTCTTACCATTTTGAGTCATGCCACATCAGCAAATGAGGGTCCCAAAAGCTTGACTCCATCCACGTCATTAAGGTCAACGTTGCTTTGAGGAGGCCACTCTTCCCCAGTTGTATTTTGAGTGCCTTCCAACCTGAGGACCTCATCTTCTGGCACTATATCTGACAATGTTCCACTGTTATTCATAAGGTTTTCACTGGTCAATTTTTTTCAGTAGATTACCACATCCTTCCTCCTAGTCTGTCTTAGTCTGGAAGCTCTGCTGAAACCTGTCCACCAAGTGTGACCCTCCTGGTATTTGAAATACGGGTGGCAAAACTTCCAATATCACAGCAGCACACAAGTCACCACAGTATGACAAACTGACAAACTCATAGTGGCCATAAAGATTATAGCCTTGGAAACTATATGGGGCAGTTTTACTCTGTCCTTTAGGGTTGCTATGAGTCAGAATTGACTCGACAGCAACGGGTTTATTTTGTTTGTTTGTTTTATAAATAGAGGAAAATGATACTTACCGGAAGTTTATTTCTTGTTCCCATTATCAGTCTATTGAGGATTAGCTGGGGCTTCACTCTGCATTGTCCATATTCTAGGACCCAAGCGACCTCTTAGGAACATTGCTAGACACTGTGGATGAGAGAAAGAGACCTTACCTGGCAACTAAATCTTCTGCCCATTAAGGACACACACCAAGTCCACTCACAATGCATCGGCTGGCACTGGCCACGTAACCCCAAACTACCACAAACCAATTGCTTTTGAGTAGATTCCGACTCATGGCCACACCATGTGTGTCGGAGTAGAACTGTGCCCCATAAGGTTTTCACTGGCTGGTTTTTCGGAAGTAGATCTCCAGCTTTCCTTCCAAGGTGCCTCTGGGTGGACTCAAATCTCCAACCTTTCTGTTAGTAGCTAAGCACTACAGATTTTGTGATGACCAAAAAGATAAAATAATATTTTCTCAAAAATGTAAATTACCACTTAGACACCAGTCTGTTCTCCAGACATTTAAAACTTAAGCTGATGTATACTCTTTCTGAGAAAAGTATTTGCTCTTATCGATGTTGTCAGTTTCCATCAGGATCAGCTCCTACTCGTGGTGACCCTACGCACAATCGAACAAAACAAATTGCTCAGTCCTGCACCATCTTCATGATCATGAGTGAGTTTGAGTCCATTGTTGCACTTATTGTACCAATCCATCTCATTGAGGGTTTCCCTCATTTTCATTGGCCCTCCAATTTAACAACCAAGCATCCTTTTCTAGCCAGTGGTCATAGCTATAGAGACAACTAGGCACACATTCCTGTGCCTGACAAGCAAGCCCTCCATGAGCTAGTCCTTGACTATCTCTCAGCTTCCCTGCACCTCAACATTGGCATCTTTTGGAAGTTCTCCCAAATTTCTCTGTAGTTTGCTCCCATGAACTTTAAAGCCCTTTCCTCTTACAATGTCCATCTGCATGATCAACTCCCACTAACCCTGTAGGAATTGCACATCTCCAAAACCCATGTCTTCACCTAACTGAGCTAATCACTCACTTGGCTATACCTTTATTACACGCAGTAGCATGGTCTGAGATGGCACCTCTCTCAGTTATGGGCATTTATTTGTGTGCATTTATTTGCTTTTTCCAGTTAAGCTGTGAGCTTTCGTATAGTCTTAAAGTCTAGCAAAGGAGCCCTGGTGGTGCAACGATTAAGCGTTCAGCTGCTAACCTAAAGGTTGGTGGTTCAAATACATCAGCTGCTCCACAGGAGAAAAGACCTAGAGATCTGCTCCTGTAAAGATTACTACCTAGAAAACCCTATGGGGCAGTTTTACTCTGTCTTACAGGGTTGCTATGAGTTGGAATCGACCCGACAGCATACAACAACAACAACAAAGTCTAGCAAAGGGCTTCATTCCTTAAATGTTGTTAAACTAAATAAAATTGGGGTAAAAGTCAGATCATTGAAACAGAAGAGATAGCCCCAACACAGAACCTACTATCTATGAGAATTTTGTAAATTATTTATGTATTTGACCAAAATGGCAAGGCAAAACAGTAGAAAAAGAATTAGTTAATAAATGATTAGCAGGTTGATGGAAAACTATAGTAATACCTTCTGCTCACAATATACTGCAAAATAAATTCTGAATGTAGCCAATTATTAAGTCAAAAAGAAAAGTAAGTCATAAAAAAGAGAAGAAAATATATACAAAAGTATCTACATTACCTCTCATTAGAAAATAACCTTTTAAACCTAAAACAATGAAAGAAAGCAAACAAAAAAATTACTAAATTTGATTACACAAAATTATAAAACTTCTTTATATCTATAAACATCATAAATAAAATTTTAATTTTACCTTCACAAGCAAATAACAGTTGGGAAAAATATTTTCAACAAATTGATAGACAATAGTGTATAAAGAGTTCAAATGGTAAATTTAAGGAAAGGATTCCAAAGAATAAATACACAACAACAGGAAATGTTGACCGTGATGAAAACAAGATGACATAAATATTTATAACTATGCCCAAAATTCAATATTCAATATTCTTCACCAATACCATAACTCAAAGGCATCAATTCTTCTTCCGTCTTCCTTATTCATTGTCCAGCTTTCATATGCATGTTGAATATACCATGGACTGCCAGAAGAACAACCAAATCTGTCATGGAAGAAGTACAACTAGGATGTTCCTTAGAAATGAGAATGGCAAAACTTTGTCTTACATACATTGGACATGCTATCAGGAGAGACTAGTCCCTGGAGAAGGACATCATGCTTGGTAAAGTGTAGGATCAGCAAAAAAAGAGGAAAACCCTCAATGAGATGGATTGACACAATGGCTGCAACCATGGGCTCAAACGTAGCAACGATCGTGTGGATGGCACAGGACTGGGCAGTGTTAGGTTCTGTTTTACGTAGGGTCACTATGAGTTGGAACAGACTCTATGCCAAAAATGCTTAATCTTACTAAAAATTTAAATTTCCAATTGAAAAGAAAAATGAATGATACACTTTCTAAACTACCATGTGAGTAGGTTGACAATAGAAATAAAGACAGTTATATAATCCAAACCCTTTGACCCACCATTTCAAGACTAGAAATGGCCCTCAGGAAATAAAAAGAGATGCTGTTAAACATGTGTTTTCAAGGGTATTCATTGCAACCTCCTTTTAAAACTGAAAAATTTCTCAGAGTAGAATGACTAATTACATGTTCAGCAATGTGGTCGCAGCCGTTAAAAAAGATGTGAGTGCATGCTATTTAATGACATGGAGAAATATAACATTAAGTGTCTATAAGCAGAATAAAGCTTTATATGTAAAGTAAGATCCCAGAGAAGAGGACAAGGGGATGATACAAAAAAATGTTAACACAATTTATCCTTGGGCAGAATAATCGCGGTATCTACTTTTTCTTTATACTTATTGGTATTTTCCAAATTTTCTATGATGACAATGTGTTATCTTTAGAACTAGAAAAGAATGATGAATATTAACTTAAAATATAATATGCAATGTCAGTGTAGGTGTAGTGAGATGTGAAATTTTGTACTCTGTGGGTGTGAGTGTGAATTGGTAAAACCATTCAACTTAACAATATATTTCAAAGCCTTAAAAAAAAGCTCATGTCCATTGAATCAGTGATTCCATCTTTAGAAATATTGCCAGAACATATAATAAAAGGTTGATGTGTACGTTTTTGCAGTTATATTCAAAATAATTAAAAAATAATCTAAATATTCATAAATATGCATTAGTTAAATACACTTTAACCATTGATTTAACAGAATATGCTTAGGATATAATGTTAATTGGGATGCAAAATTCCTCAGGGAAGAAAATATCAATTAAATTTAAAAAAATAATAAACTGGAGAAAAGACTAGAATGAAATACGGGAATATTTTAGTAGGTTCATGTTATGGAAGCTTTTCATTTGTAACTTTACATTTTTGTGTACACTTTTATAACTAAGAAAATACATTTAATTTTTCAAAAGTCAAAGGGAGTATTGTTGCAGTTGAATGAGAATTATGAAATAATTTTAAAATTGAAACTTAAGATTCCAATATAGCTGGATAACCCAAATATCAGCACAGTCTCTGAGTATTAATTGTTAATTTTTGAATGAGGTATTTTTTAACATTTTTCTTGTCTCATTATGCCTTAAATGGCGTAATACTAAGGCACCAATTCATAGGTACCCCGCTAAAAACAAACCAGTGCAGATTGTTTCAATACACATTTGTCAATGAGAGGGAAAATTTGCCTTGACAAGTTTGCAAAAGTTCCTCTGAATAAGGAAATTCTTTTGGGTGACTCATCTGTGCCAACTTGCCAGTTTGTTGTGGGTAATTCCTCTAAAAAGCCATTTGAATGAAAGCAGTGCTTATGATACCAACTCACGAAATTACACTACTGAATATAAACTGGCGGAAGGGCAATAAAGCAACACTTTCAGTCTGCTGAAGAGAGCTCTGGAGAAAGGAGTGCTGCAGGCAAGTAAAATCCTTCAAGGAGAGAGACTACGATTGAAATGGATGGACAGCTGATACCCACATGCTCACGAAACATAGCCACTGCCAAAATCATCCACAAGTTCTTTACGACCTCAGTAATTTGAGGAAGAAAACTCAGCCCCGGGGTGTCTGAATCAACTAAAATATTGATAAGCAACAATTTTCTTTAGAGGTTGGTTCTGGGACAAAATTATTGTAGCATCACAAATGTTAATGGGAGATGAGGTCATTTGAAAATGTGTCACTTAAATCATTAACCACCACCTGTCAGTATGTTGTACCGTGGTGGCTTGCACGTTGCTATGATTACAGAAGCTATGCCACTGGTATTCAAATACCAGCAGAGTCACCCATGGTGGACAAGTTTCAGCAGAGCTTCCAGACTAACACAGACTAGGAAGAAAGGCCTGGTAAGATATTTCCAAAAATCAGCCAGTGAAAACCTTATGGATCACAACAGAACAGTGTCCAACTCACTTGGTTTGGATTCATCATCAGGAGGGATCAATCACTGGAGGAGGACATCATGTCGGTGAAGCAGAGGGCCAGTGAGGGTGAGGGAGACTGTTGGTGAGATAGATTGGCACAGTAGCTGCAAAGATGGACTCTCGCATGCAGGCAATTGTGAGGATGATGCAGGACCAGGCAACATTTCGTTCTGTTCTACAGAAGGTCTCCATGAGTCGGAGACAACTGGACGGCAGCTAACAGCAACAACAAATCATTAAAGGCAAATAATTCCATTTCTATTGAATTATGACGTATGTTGAAAAAAACAACTTTGGAGTTGGTTGACCTGATTTGTAGTCCTACCTCTGTGACTGACCAAAAGACTTTGGACAAGTCACCAAATTTCTTTCCTTTCCTCATCTGTAAAATGGGTAGAACAATGAGTACCCACAAATGTGGTTTTGAGGCTCAAACTCAGTAATCGAAGAAAGGCCTTTGTAAACTGAGAGTTTTACAAAAATAAGCGATACTATAGTAATTCATAAGGAGCCCTGGTGGTGCAGTGGTTAAAGTACTCAGCTACTAACCAAAAGGTCAGCAGTTCGAACCCACCAGTTGCTCTGCAGGAGAAAGATGTGGCAGTCTGCTTCCATAAAGACTTATAGCCTTGGAAACCCTATGGGGCAGCTCTACTCTGTCCTATAAGGTCTCTCTGAGTCAGAATCGACTCGAAGGCAGGGGGTTTGGGTACTAATTCATTAATTAATTCAAAGATTCATTAATTCATTAAACACTGAGGTCAGTTACCTGCCAGGCATTGTCCACTGGGGACACAAAATCATGAAGACCTAGCTTCAAAATCCCAATCACTGTCTGATTAGTCTCAAAATCCAAGTAAGAGAACCTCTTTGCATGGTCTGGAGTGGCCCAACCCTAAGCCAGTTTTCCCTGCACTCGTTTTTCCCTGCAGTGTCTCCCATCCATAAAGCCGGTTGCCACCTACGGTATCAACCCCTGACCCTCTGCTCCATGGAGGTCTGGTTGGTACTGGAAGAAGATATGTAATGCTTGCTTCCTAATGATGCTGCCGCCATCTCTCTCCTGACCCGAAGAATCTCATCTGAAATTAGTCGGCATCTAATTGCTTTTTAATTTAAAGCAATTAGAAATACGGGCACCACCAAACACCATTTGTGAAGAAAGTGTCATGATGAGAATGACTGAAGGAAAGCAGGTTGGGCATCTGTGAACTGTAAATGCAATTCTGTGCAGAACCGGCACCCAAATGCCTAAAAATCAATGAGTTGAGAAGGGAAGTTATTATACCTGCTCATAGTCGTGTGTGACCATAATTATAATGGTTTCATTTTAAAACGTGGGAGCTGCTGAGTGTTCTTTTTAGGAACTTATCTTGTAACTTAGTCACAACCCTTATAGCTGCACAGAAATTTGGAATACAAAGCCATCCACTTGGTCTTGACACCGAGAGAAACTACGTGCCTGATGAGTGCTTAAAGAATACCAGAAACGATGCGGGTATATCTCTCCCTCCCTGCCTCCTTCCTCTCTCCCTCACTCCCTTCCTTCTTTACTATCTTCTTTCCTTCCTTCCTTCCTGCCTGCCTTCCTGCATTCCTGCCTTCCTGCTTGCTTTCCTTCCTTCCTTCCTTCCTGCCTGCCTTCCTTCCTTCCTGCCTTCCTTCCTTCCTACCTTCTTTCCTTCCCTCTTTCCCTCCCTTTCTTTCTTATTTTGTATCTTCCTTTCTTTTTTTTCCCCTTCTTTCCTTCCTTCATGTTTTTCTTATACTGAATAAACATTTGCTTGGTACTTACATGCTCTGCTTACAGGAATAGAAAAATGAAATAGAACTATCATATTTCTAGACTTAACAAGGACCAAAAGAAAGGAAAAGCACAAAATTGATTGTGTTTTTTAGAAGCTTTCAGAAATCCTATGATATATATCAAGGAAAACATACAGGAATATAGGAAATAGTGAAATTTGGAGCTTTTCCTAAACTGGCAAAGAGAGTGAGTTGGTTCAGGGCCGTCGTATATTTGAATTCTACAATTTGAGAAACACCTGTTCCCTAGACAATAGGAAATACAATCAAGGAACAGTGGCTGGGATCAGCAGTTGGTGTATGGGGTGTGAGAGTGGTGATGCTTAAAAGAATATAATACCACATACTGTACTTGAATTCCAGTGTAGTCATTGTTTTAAATACACATAAATATTAAGACGGGTACTGGAATTTGACTTCTTTTTTCATAAATGAAAGACTGTCTATGACAAGGCCCCACACACGTTGCCAGGCCCTCTGAGCGCTATAAGGATGAGTTAGACACAGTCCCAGACCTCAAGAGGCTTACAGTCTGAGGAGAGAGAAAGACACACTATCTTCACACAAACGGAAGCAAGGGAGAGAGTTCAGAGGAGAGAACCCATCCTGGCAAAGGATCCAAATTACTTAAAGGCAAAGGTGGTGGTTTCAGGGGGTGAATGTGGGAAGATGTATTAGATTTGAAAGGATGGACGATGAAAAGCAAGAGAAGAATGGGTTTGAGGAAGAGGTGACTCAAGGTGTGTTCACGCAGATGTGGTTGGGAGGCAGGCTGGGTAGAGGCAAGAGAGTTGAGCCTGGAATTAGAGATTCATTTGCTCAGGAGGACTGAGCAAAGGTAACACACATGAGGATTCAGGCCCATGTTGCAGCCACCGTTGCACCTCCATGTCACCTGATGGCCAGGTGTGGCTGCCACTGAGTCCAGACAGCCGCAAATAAATGTCAGTGTGGTGAAGAAATGCTGGTCCTGCCACCTGTGGTGAAGAGAGGCTTTGGCTTTGTGTGCAGCGCACTGAGATCATTGTTGCAAGGGTCTATGTACTGGGTGCGATGTGGCAGAATAACAGCGTGAGTGTGTAGTTACACCATGGGTCAGTCACTCCGGGAAAGGGCAGCAGGTATCTCTCATTAAGACTGTGAACTCCGTGACATGTGCCATCCAACAGTATGACATGATCTTGTGATATTTCTGAAATCGCAGATCCTGGGCAGGCAGGCCCTGAGGGCAGAAGCATCGCCAGCCCTTCCTTGGTTTTAATTTGGCCCGGCTCCTCTTCTGCAGGAGGTCAGTCTCCAGACAGCATCCCTCAGTGATTCATATCCCGTTTTAGTAGCAAACAATGAAGAAATTGCGATTGTTTGCATTCACCTGTAGTTTAATAGGAGCAATGGTGGCCCCGCGGCGAAGAACTATGGCTGCTAACCTTAAAGTCGGCATTTAGCATGCACCAGATGCTCTTTGGAAACCCTATGGGCCAGATCTGCTCTGTCCTATAGGGTTGCTATGAGGTGGAATTGACTGGATGGCTACAGGTTTGGTTTCTGGTTTTGGTAGTTTAATAGAGGAGCCCTGGTGGCCCAGTGATTAAAGTGCTTGGCTGCTACCAGAAGGTCTGCGATTCAAACACCTAGCCGCTCTGTGGGAGAAAGATGTGGCAGTCTGCTACCATAAAGATTACAGCCTTGGAAATCCTATGGGTCAGTTCTACCCTGCCCT
>NW_004444119.1:1217329-1220547 GCF_000243295.1 Trichechus manatus latirostris | reverse complement strand
AAATAATTTTAACATGGGCACATGTTCTTTTGTCATTCTATGGGAAAAGAACCAGAAAATCTTAATAAAACTGGAAAAAATGATTTCAAGACTTTGGAGACTTGGAGATATTACTGATGCATTTTTATCTTCCTGGTATCTGATCCCTAAATCCAGAAGACAGCTCAAAAAGCAGCAAAAGAAAATAACCAACGACCAAACAAACGAAGCATAGAACTCTCTATAGAAGCCTAGTTTTAACTATTCATCAAATTGAGATCATGATGGGCATGTTTTTATAGGCATGGTTTTTTTGTTTTTTATAATTTCCTCTGGAATCTGCTAATATAATAATACTCAGAAAATAATAGAGGGTCTTGTGAGGATGAATACCAAAAAAAAAAAAAAAAACAAGCCCGTTGCAGTCAAGTTGATTCTGACTTGTAGCAACCCTATAGGACAGAGTAGAACTGCCCCATAGTTTTGCCTAGGAACAGTTGGTGGATTCGAGCTGCCAACCTTGTGGTTAGCAGCCGTAGCTCACTGTAGCTCCTAACCATACTAGGAAAGGTTAGTGATCTACATTGTAGATTCCCAAATGGCAAGAGTACTAAAAGTGACGTCGACATCTTCCCTGTGGTTCTTTGTACGCCTACCACCCTTTCAGCAATTAAGCACACAATGGCATATGGGGTCCCTCAAAAATCATATGCTGTATAAACTCTTCATGATGATGTTGCATTGTACTTGCTTATGCCTTATCTCCCTTATGTGGAAAACCCATGGCTAAGTCACCTTTGCTGCCCCACTGACCTACTCTGGTGTTTACAGGTGTGGGCTCACACCAGGATAGGTGGGTTAATTGTCATGTTAAAGTCATCCCATACCTTTGATTCCCTACCAATGAAAAAAGAAAGAAAGAGGTGAAGGACTGGAAAAACCAAAGTGGTAAATGTTTCACCATGGGGATATGAAAAAGGCAATGAATTTTTGCAAATCCAGAAGTTAAGTAGAGTAAAGATGGATTTAGTCTCTCTTTTATATTCAGTCTGTTTTTGTTGCTGTTGTTATTCTAGTAATGAATGAGGTTTTTCTTCAGTAGGTGGACTAAACAAGCTGAAGATATAATATGTCTTTGTGATAAAAGTTAAGAAACTTTTATAGTTAATGTTGAATAAACAGCAATTAAACAGTGATTTCTTCAGCAAGTTTTCTGGCTCAGAAGTGTATAACACACCATTTTATTGTTTTAAACAAGAGGGCTAGAAAGATAAATGAAAATGTCTTAAAGGAACTTTAAAGTAGTTAGAGAAGGCAATAGATTTTTAAATGCAATGCATTTTTAAGTAACTAATTTTTGTAAAATGCTTTCAAATTGTCCACGGGAATGCAATTTCTATGGAAAATGTAAAGTAGTAGGTTTGAAACTTATACTGGAACTTCAGTGTTGAAAGTCTAAATGTACTCTTTCTCTTCCTTTCTCTCTGTAATTGGACAAAGAGAAAGTTAGTTTAGTGCTCATACTAATGTATTATAAAAGGAGATAGGGATCAATACAATTTTCAAACTAAATAACACTCTCACTGCTCTTTTTATTTCTCCCACCATTCACGAAACAAAATGTCTTCAGTGTATCTGTCCGCATTTTAATACAGCACAGAATCTCTAAACCAGATGTTGGCGTTAATATAATGATAATGCTTACCTAAATTTTTCCTGGGTATTAGAATGTTAAATATCATTTCATATTAAGTTAATTGTGTATCATACCCCGGTGTTACAGCTTGCATATTTTAAAAAATTAACAGCATTATTATCAAATTTACTAAATATTTGAATATCTATGATAGGCCAGGAACCACGTAAAATGCTGAGAACTGAAAATAAATAAAATACAACTTCTGTGATTGAGGAACTATAAAATTTGGTTAATGTGGAGTTGAATTTGTCTATGATTTTTGACAAACAAAACTATTGACCCAATGTCAAAAATTTAATGATTCCAGAGAAAGGCAAGTTTTATGGTTCATAATTTTGTTTCATTATTTATTATTTAGCAAAATTCTAAGTTTAACCATAAAGCACGACTAAAACATTCAAAAGTTCAGAGCAAAGATGTTAGACAACAGTTCTGTAAACAGGAGAGATAAATGCAGCATGTCAAGGGTAATCCATTTTTCTCAAATCTTACAATTTGAAGATAATATTTTCTCTTCTTAGTGAGAAGATCATAAATTTTGGAATAAACACAATTTAGGTTCAAATCCGAACTATGCTACTTATTAGCTCATGACATTAAGTAAATTACTTCCCCTATCTAAAGAGGCATTTTCTCCATGCTAAAACGGAGACAAAAAGCCCCCAATATGGTTCTCAACGTGACTACAGAGCACAGAGCTTCCAAAGCACTGGGCACATATGAGGTCACCATTTACCCATTGCCATTGAGTTAATTTCAACTCATAGCAACCCTATAGGACAGAGTAGAACTGTCCCATTGGGTTTCCAAGGAGCAGCTGGTGGATTTGAACTGACAACCTTTTGGTTAGCAGTCCTGCTCTTAACCTCTAGGCCATCAGGGCCCCAAGGTCACCACTTAGTGGTCACTAAAATCAATTAACCAGATGTAACCTAGCTCAGTTTAACATTATGACAATGTGTGTATGTGTGCTTATTCTAAGTTTCAAATTGAAGTGCAGGCCTAAACTTGGTATTTCCGGAGGAGAAAGCCATTGAAATGTGAGATCATCCTTCGAAAATTTCTTTTTAAATTCAAACAACTGTAAGAACTTCCTGGATTTCTGTTTGGTATTTATTCCAAATACATAGTACAGGTTTGTTTTTAGGTATGCCATGAAAAAGATACGTTCGTTACAATGAGTACAATATGCAGATCTGCTAGGTTGATTTGAAGAGTTTGGAATCTGACATTTTAGATTCAAACCCCAGCTCACCCATTTCCTAGCTGTGTTAACTTTGGACAAATTATTTAATCTCTCTAAATCTTAGTGTGCTCACTTAAAAATGGGATGTAACAATAGGTTATTATGATTTAATGAGATAATGCATGCAAAATGCTTAGCATAGGGTCTGGCACACATAAATGGTCAACAAATAGTCATGTTATAATATTGATGCTGCTTATAATATTGATGATGATGAGTATGATGATATTGCAAAGCAAACTTTACAGTGGCAGAATGACAAGCATCTTTCTATTAAATTATGGAAGCATTGCT
>NW_004444119.1:1214497-1216493 GCF_000243295.1 Trichechus manatus latirostris | reverse complement strand
AATGCATCAATTCTTCTGTCTTTCTTTTACATTGTCCAGCTTTCACATGCATATGAGGCAATCGAAAATACCATGGCTTGGGTCATGCGCACCTTAGTCATCAAAGTGATATCTTTGCTTTTTAAAACCTTAAAGAGGTCTTTTGCAGCAGATTTGCCCAATATAACACTTTGTTTGATTTCTTGACTGTTGCTTCCATGGATATTGATTGTTGATCCAAGTAGAATGAAATCTTTGATGACTTCAATTTTTTTCTCCATTTATCATGATGTTGTTTATGGATCCAGTTGTGAGGATTTTCATTTTCTTCACATTCGTGTGTAATACATACTGAAGTCTGTTGTCTTTGACCTTCATCAATAAGTGCTTCAAGTCATATTCATTTTCGGCAAGCAAGGTTGTGTCATCTGCATATCGCAGGTTGCTAATGATCTTCCTTCAGTCCTGTTGCTGCATTCTTCTTTATATAGTCCAGTTTATTAGATTATTTGTTCAGCATACAGACGCCCTCCTCCTCATTCATCCTGCCATGAGACTAGCCCAGTTGTTTGAACGTAGTCTGCAAACCCCTCTGAGGCTGACTCTCAGCGTCCTTGCTGGCCTTAGTCCTCATCCATCTTCCTCTCACAGTCTAGGAGCCTGAACGTGGACCCCTGTGGTTCTTCTCACACGGCAAGCTCTTTGCCAGGTAATTCACTTCACACATACCATATTTTTATGCAGATAACGCTCACCTTCTACGTTTGTTTGCCAGCTGCACCCTTCCCCCATGAAGTATTTTCGTACGTGCTGCTATGCCAATTTTTTTTACATGTTGCTGTAAAAAAATTAGCATAGTGCACTTACAAAAATATCTTGCAAGGGGAGGGTGCAGTTGACAAAGAAACGTAGAAGGTGCACATTATTAGCATAAAAATACAGTACTACTTCTTCTAGGGGAAACACTTCCCCTGTTCTCCCTAAGTTAAGCTTCAAAGCTCACTTATGTGTTACTTCCTCAGGAGCTGTCACTGTAACTTTGGTCCTCCTCCTTCCTCTTTTCATGGTCCCCTGGACTTTCCCATCATTGTCCTCATCACAGCAAAGGTCCATTATTTTATTCAATGACTATCTTACTACCACACTGTAACATCCAGGAAGGCAGGAAGCAATCATCTCCAATTCACTGTGCGTTCTTGAGTGGGAGAAGAAGAGCAAGGAGATACCCAGTGAACCAGATCTTCCTGCAGGAATCTGTTGATGTATGAACATTTTACATCATGGTTGCATTGTGGGGAATGAAAACAGATTGAGAACTTCTTGTCTAGTAGTTCCAGGCAAGATGTAGATACCAGAGATGTATCTTCCAATATGTTGTGTTACAGAAAACATGCCAAGCAGCAGCTCATCCTGAAGGCAGCACTTGAAGAGCAGCTTTTCAACAGGGGTCATGCATGACACTAAGGTGAGAGTGGATCACAAGAAACATGTCACCCAATAAAGCAACCAAGCTTCCCATCAACTCTTTAAAAACATAATAAATTAACAAAAGTTTGACATTATCTCCAGAGTAAAAGCACGCCCATTCTCTTGAATTCTGATGTGCTTAATTGAAAATTATAGAAATATTAGAGTTATAGTCAGAATTCAGGTATTGAACATAACTGGCAGCCTCAGCACCCTATTATTGACGTGCCATCAGTATCTGTGGCAATCATAAATACTGCAGTACTTTACTTTCCTGGAAACTTGGGGCACATGGGAGGGGACTGAGTTCTCATGCAGTGTCATAGATATGATCTTTCATGTGTGTCCATGGAAAAAAAGCTCAAAATCACTGCTCTTGATCAGGGGCTAGAAAACTTCTTCTGTAAAGGGACAAATAGTAAATATTTTAGACTTTGGGAATCATATGGTCCTTCTTAGGCTGGGTGCTCTAGAGGATCAAAACCAGTGAAGTGTATATATAAATATACAGAGAGAGGTTTATATCAAGGAAATGGCTCACATGGTTGTG
>NW_004444119.1:1188543-1203099 GCF_000243295.1 Trichechus manatus latirostris | reverse complement strand
ATAAGTTCTCTTAAATAGGGATATTAAAGGGGGGCTGAGGAATTTTCCTGACATGCTCTGCATTTGGCAGACATGAAGAAAAGCTTGAGAGGTCTATGGGAGCACCAGGTCTGTGCCGGTGCTACTCAGCCTTCCTCTAGCACGTGCCGTGTAAAGAGCATGGGTGCCTGAGTCCCCCGGGCCTGGGTCCAAGTCCAATGCTGCAGGACACTGTATGTGACCTTGAGCAGATTTCTTAATCTTGTAAAACATTTTGGTGGAAACTGGAGATTAAATAGGATAATACAGATGCCACCACCCGTTTGTCAGTTTGTCTTACTGTGGTGGCTTGTGTGTTGCTGTGATGCTGGAAGCTATGCCACCGATATTTCAAATACCAGCAGGGTCACCCATGGTGGACAGGTTTCAGCAGAGGGGACAGACTAGGAAGAAAGGCCTGGCAATCTACTTCCAAAAAGCAGCTAACGAAAACCCTATAGATCCTAACAGAACATTGTTCAATACAGTGCTGGAAGTTGAGACCCCTAGGTTGGAAGGCACTCAAAATACATAGTGGTTGAAACAATGGACTCGAGCACACCAGCAATCATAGGGATGGTGTAGGACTGGCAACCTTTTGTTCTGTTGTACTTGAAGTCACCATGAGTCAGAATGGACTCAATGGCAACTAACAATAACAAAAATCTATAGGGTCGCTATGTGTCGGAATGGACCAGAGGGCACACAACAACATATATAATATCTGTGCATGGCAATTATTAGCAGGTATTATTATTACTTATACTATTTCTAGTAAAATGAATTAAATAGAAGGAATTGGGCCAATTGTGACAGTCTCTAGCCACCTATCTCACGAGATACCCAAATCTAGAAGTCAAGATTTAGAGCTGACGTTAATGGAAGCCCAGTCATTGCTTCTACTTCAGTAACACTTGAAATTCTGATCCTTGTGATGATTATTTCTTCACCCAGCCCTGCATCTCCTGAGTATTCAGTCACGGCCCTCTCTTCTCCTCACGTTGCCCTCTCCCTGGACAGGTTATCTGCTGACTCACCTTGATTACCATTCCGTATATTCTGTACCCAATCTCAGGCTCTTTTCTATACCTCAGACCACATTTCCAAGTGGCTCCTTGAAAACTGCCTGTGGATATCAAATAGGCATTTTGATCTCAGCCCAACATAAACCATTTTACCTTTTTTCTCCCCTAAAAAAAACACCAAACCCATTGCCGTTGAGTCGATACTGACTCATAGTCTGTAGGACAGAGTAGAACTGCTCCTTAGGGTTTCCAAGGAGTGCCTGGTGGATTCGACCTTTTGGTTAGCAGCCGAACTCTTAACCACTACACCACCAGGATTTCCTTTTTCTCCCTACACTCGAATAATCTCCTGTTTTCTCTGTTGGCATAACCAACCCTCCAGTCTCCCAAGTTAACATCACAGAGTCGTCACCCTGGACTTCTCCCCTTCCCTCACTCAGCACATTTTTTAGTTACCAAGTTAGTGTATTCTACCCCGAGATGCTCCTATCTGTTCCTGGGCCCTGCGCTAGCTCAGTCTTATATCATTGCTCACCTGAAGTGTTGCGTTACTTCTAACTCTTCTCCCCGCTTCTACCCCAAATCCCTTGCTTCTACCCCAAATCCCTTCACGCCACTCGTTTTTGTTCTAAAATTCATGTTGTGTTGTTGTTAGGTGCCGTCAAGTTGATCTCTACTCATAACGACCCTATGTGACAGAGTAGAACTGCCCCCATAGGGTTTCCTAGGCTGTAATCTTCACAAAAGCAGATCACCAGGACCTTCTCCCTCAGAGTCATTGGGTGGGCTCAAACCACTGACCTTACAGTTAGCAGCCAACTGCTTAACTATTGTGCCACCAGGGCTCCTTAAAATACACATACAGCCTTGATATCTCTGTTGTAATCTCCAAAGCCGTCTCATTGTTGCAGAACAGAACCCAAACTCCTTATTTGGTATTCAGTACCTTCACAGTCTGATCACATATTTCCTATTCAGCCTCCTTGGAGTAAGACCAGCATGCCTCTCCTAGTCCCTTCCCACGCATGGAAACAGACATAAAGAGACATGTATTCCTTCAACAAATTATTAAACATTAAATATATGGGATGGGTCAAGCGTGTATAAAGACAGGGAACGTTTATACTTACCGAGCTAGGAAATTGGAAAGCCGATGAAGATCTCATGTTATTGGGCTGAGAATCAGAAGAAATGTGATCTGGTCCTGGTGTTCTAATGCCCCAGGGAAGCTATTTCTCACGTCTTTAGACCTTGATTTCTCCATTTCTAAATTGAAAGTATGGGGAGTCATGATGTCGAGGACATTGTTTGGTTTAGTATTTAAGGCAAAGGAACTGGCAGTAAGGTCTGAGCAGGGCAAGAGGAGATAAAACTGAAGGCAAGTAGACCAGAAAGGAAGCTGTAGTTACAGCTGGGAGTGAGGGCTGTGGTCAGGGAAGCCTGGTTCTGTGCTGCACCTTGGGAGGGGAGGAAGGGAACGATATTCAACCAGCGAGTGTCAACCAGGAAAGTAGCGCTGCTTGTAAGTATTATGGAGAAAGTGGGTTCGATGTAAAAATGATTGGTTACATGAACGGGTTGCGGGAGGGGGTGGAGCTGAAGAAGTGACAGTCTGAAAACAGGAGTCAAAACACTAGAGCCAATCAGGAACTCATCACCCGCTGCTGTCGAGTCGATTCCAACTCATAACGACCCTGTAGGACAGAGTAAAGCTGCTCCATAGAGTTTCCAAGGAGCAGCTGTGGATTTGACCTCTGACCTTTTGGTTAGCAGCCCTAGCTCTTAACCACTGCACCACCCTGGGACAAGTAGGCACTTGTGAGGAAGTTGAGGGACCACTGAACTGCCTCTGCACCTTAGTCAAAAGTCACTTGGCTGTACTCATGTGGGACTCTTACTGGGTTTTTCTGATCCGTGGGTCTCTCCCTCTGTCAGTAAAACAGTCTTGATTCCTATAACTATGTGATAAGCTTTGAAACCAGGTAATGATTCTTCCCACCTTATTCTTTTTTCAAAATTGTTTTAGCTGTTCTAGGCCCCGTGCCTTTCCATATAAATTTTAAAATAATCTTGTCCATATTTACAAAAAGTTTTGCTGGAATTTTGATAGGAATTGCAGTAAGCATTACGTCAATTTGAAAGCAAACTGACATCTTTACTAAGTTGAGTCTCCCAATTCACAAACAAGGATTGTTTCTCCATTTATTTTGATCTTATTT
The DNA here is from genome assembly GCF_000243295.1 of Trichechus manatus latirostris. Classification (NCBI taxonomy): domain Eukaryota; kingdom Metazoa; phylum Chordata; class Mammalia; order Sirenia; family Trichechidae; genus Trichechus; species Trichechus manatus. Next base: position 1,199,837 of record NW_004444119.1, on the reverse strand, counting down.
GATCTTTTTTTATCAGCATTTTATAGTTTTCAGACTCCAGGTCTTGCTAGATTTACACCTAAGTATTTCATTTTTTTTTTGATTGATTGTAAATGGTATTATATTTTTAATTTGGTTTCTATGTTTTCATTAATTTATAATTTTTAGATTTGTAATTAATTTTGTGTATTGATTTTGTAACCTGCAATCTCCTGAATTTACTTCTTGGTTCTAGGAGTTTTCATTAGTACGTTTTGTAGATTCTGTAGAAAACCCAGGGAACCCACCACTGTGTTGCTCCTTGGGTCCTGAGGTTCCCATTTGGTCTGCCTTCTTTACCCTACCTTTCAGAGTTTTCTTATGTTTGCTTTATATAAAATCTCAACGGTTTTTAGTTGTACTTAACGAAAGGACTAGTGAGAAGTATATCTACTCTGTGTTTCTGACAGCAGAAATCCTATAGGTCAATTTTGAAATATGTTTTAAGAGTCTTTTAAAAGACTCAGAAATATACAATGACATTCTCTGGTTATAAGGCAATAATAGTAAAATAAATAACAAAGTTTTAAATAAAAACTCAGCTACCTGATTAATAAATGGCTAAATAACTCAGGTTAAGAAATCAAAACTATAATTACAAGTATTTAAAACTAATGATAATAAAAATGTCATATCAAAATTTATGCCAGATGGTCAAAGAGATAATCAAAGGGAAATTTATAGATGTAATATATTAATTTTTAAACAAGAAACAGTGAAAGTAAATCATTTAAGTGTTAAAAACACAGTAGGTTTTAAAGGAAGCACAAGAAAACCAAGAGGAAGGAAATAAAGGTAAAAAAGCAAAGAATTGGAAACATAAAAAATAATAATAATAAAACTTCTAATCTTAGCTACATGTGAGTGTTAATTTTTCAAAACAACCAAATGAAGAGATGAACTTTTGACTTCTATAATTAAGATATTAAGAGATTTAAGCCCTCACTACTATAGACAAGTAGTATTAAGAAATAGTGTCAAGATGTAGCATTACATACTATAGATAGGTAAATATTTTGAAATGTTGAGAATTTTTAAAAATTCTACATTTGCAATGGTGAATATTTTTGTAAGATGAATTACTGTCCAGAAGACAATTACCAAGGCTGACTTACAAATAAGTAGAAAATATTCATATACTAAAATTGAAGTGATTACTGAAGATACAACTTCAAATCTGCTTCTAACTTCAGTTTTTTTCCACTTGGGAGCTCAGGAAATTCTCATGCCTTTTAAAATGGTTCACAACAACAGAATTTCCACAGCATGTTAAAGTAGGTAGAATTTCTAATTTCTTAGCTCATTGCTAGTGAACAAAACAGATCCTCTGCCCTCAAGGAGCTTGTATTCTAGTTGGGGAAGGTAGACTATAAACACAGCAGTGTTGTTGTTAGGTGCTGTCAAGTTGGTTCCTACTCGTAGCGACCCCAAGTACAATAGAATGAAACACTGCCCAGCCCTGCGCCATCCTCACAATCATTGCTATGTTTGAACCTACTGTTGCAGCCACTATGTCAATCCCTCTCATTGAGGGTCTTCCTCTTTTTTGATGACTCTCTACTTTACCAAGCACGATGTCTTTCTCCAGGGACTGGTCCCTCCTGATAACACATCCAAAATAAGTGAGAGGAAGTCACATCATCCTTGCTTCTAACACATTAGTAAAGATACAAAAAGATCAAAAGGTAATATAATCACATAATTAGAGGCATCTTTTCTTCCAAAAACTCCCTTTTAAATCAAGACTCCAAGGATATTTCCTTAATATTGGGAATATAATTATATCAAACAAATGATCTGTGTACTAATTGGGAAAAATGGGAGTGTTTCATTTAAAATCAGACCCTTGACGAGAATGTCTGTTTACTTATCCATGCTATGGAAGTTTTATTAATGGTTTAGCACAATAAAAACTAATGACACAAAACAAGTGGATATTATTAGAGTTAATGGAAGTATCTATTAAGTTAGTTGCTTAATAAATATTTACTCAATAAAAAAAATCTAAAGGTATCAACCAAAATTAAAGGGGAAAGAAGGAGTTGATGGTTAATAAATGAATTCAGTAAGGTAGAAAATTATAAAATAAATATATAAAAATTAACATTTCCCTTATACCACTAAAATCCTAGACAAAAAATATATAATGGAAAAAAGATCCCTGCCACAATTCCAATCAAAATCTATGATATCAAAGAATAAGACATAATTTTTAAAAATTCTGAATATATATTTAAAAAACCTGAAATACATAAAACTTGCATAAATCAAAGCACATGGATAATATTTCTGTATGGGGCCCTGGTGGCACAGTGGTTAGGTGTTAAGGTTAAATGTTAACCACAAGGTCAGCAGTTCTAATCCACCAGCCTCTCCTTGGAAACCCTATGGAGGGCAGTTCTACCCTGTTCTAAAGGGTAGCTATGAGTCAGAATTGACTCAATGGCAACAGGTTTTGGGGTTTTATGGGATGACTGGATATGAAGAGATGTCATTTCTCCCCAAATTAAAGCAATTGCAATCAAAATCCTAAATTATCTAGAGAATAATATAATGGGTGAAAATATAAAGAATTTTTTTTTTTAATGAGAGTGTGGGGGTGGGGTAGGATTAACTTTGCAAAACACCAGTTAATTGACTTGAGAGTCAAGCATATTAACTGGACAGAATAGAAAGCCACACACAGATGAAATTCTGTTTATATTTTCGCATTCAATAAGGCATGCATTTCTCAGCAGTGAAGAGAAAATTCGTTAACTATTTGGGGAAATAAAAATAGTTTAGAACCTCCGCAAAAGTAGTTTAGAACCTTCCATAATAAATGAATGATTTAATAGTTAATTGTAAATCATGAAAGGAAAGATTTAAGAACTTATCACAACGAGAAGATTTCAGAGCAGATAAGGACTTTTTAGCATAAAAGCAAGAGAAGGAATAATAAAAGAGTATAAACATTTGGTTACAAGATTTTTACCTGATCCCCCCACCCCTCAAAAAAAATCTTGAACAAAAATAAAATGGAAATGGCGCACACAAAAGTTTTTAAGGCCTTTGACAGGCTAATTATCTCTTTAATAAATAAAAGATCTTACCGATCAAAGGATCCAGGAAAGAAAAAATATATAAATTTTTTAAAATGATAATTAACAAATTACACCTCTTTTTTCAAATCAGCATTTTAAAAACAAACCCAGAGTGTTGAAAATATCCAAGATAAAAATTAATTTAATTCAAAAGTAAATAAATATATAGACATACATTAATTGTACAAAGTTCTGCTTCTAAAATATAAGGAGACAACAAAATTTTACTACATGGCAAGAGTAAAGGATTACTGTCATTAATAAAAGTCCGAAAGTGACAAGCTTCAAAGAGAAAATATTCCGATTTAAATTTGTTCTGGATGTTGCTATCTTCTCAGAGATGGCTAGATCTCAATATATAGCATGAATTCGCTGAGGTTCTATGTTTCTGCTGCTGATGAGCTGTGTTGTTGTAGACCCTGATTTTCATGAGGACCCACCCAGGAGACATATTGGCGTCGGGCCCCCAAAACTGGAAATCACTATACCCAGGCAGCAGCAAGATCCCACAGCGGACTGCTGGAGAATGAAAGTCTTTGTTTCTCCATACAACACCAAATGACCGTCTGATAATTCCCACACCCTCATCTGCAGGTCCTGGGTATCCGGAGGGCAGAGGCCTATGCCCCCTTCAGGCGAGGTGTCCCTGTGTTCACAGCTGCTCTGTGAGATGGCCCCTGGGTGCTCCTGTCCTTTCCCCCACATGCATTGAATAAACAAATGACCTGGTGGCAAAGTCATTAAGAGCTTGGCTGCTAACCAAAAGGTCGGCAGTTCAAATCCACTGGCCATTCCTTGGAAACACTATGGAGCAATTCTACTCTGGCCTATAGGGTCACTATGAGTCGGAATTGACTCACAGCAATGGATTTGTTTTTTTATCAAGTGTGGGAACTTCCTCTCCAGTTATTTTGATCTATTTTATTAATAAAAATGCTATGTCTAAAAACATCTCCATTCCATAAATATAGGCCAAAAAATATCTTGTTGATTCTTTTAAGCATCCCATATCTGTTACAATTTTTATCTTAAAAAAATAGGAAATAAAGGGAAATAGAGAAACAGTAATTAATTCTCCTAGATATACAAGTGTCTCCTATTCTTTGGTTTACATTGTGAGGAGAACAAAGCAAACAGAATTTTTACTGAGCCCAATAATTGCATTCCTTCCAGCCGACATCCCTGGACCTGGGTGTGTCTTAATACTGTTTCTTCTCTTGGTGGCTTCTCTCTTCCTGTCTGTTCCCTTCTCTCACCTTCCATGCCCTTTAGAAATGATATGGAGAAAGCTGGCAGCCTGCTTCTTAAGATTCCAAGCAGGTGCCTTTGGAGACTCCTCCATGGTGTCTGCACAGCACAGCGAACAGCAGCCAGGAAAGCGGAGCACGCTGGCTCACCTGTCAGTGTGCACCTGACTTCCTATCATGATCCATCCAGGTGTTAGAAGCGGCTCTTGGTGGGGCCCACTGTTTGCGCTGCAGCCCCCTTTCCTGGTGTTGCTGGAGTCTCCACTCAGCAAAGGCAAGCCTTCCCTGCACGCTCAAAGGCTGCCTGGTCTCGTGTCACCAGGAAAGTTACAGGTGCAGCTGGCATCCCGCTAGTAAGACAAGGGTTCTTTGGATGTGTCACAAGAGGCAAAGCTTCCTCTGCTGAGATCTGCCAGGCCTGGGGTTTCTGACACACAACACCCAGTGCAGCTGGGCTGGTCACAGTCATAAAATGTTTCCCTTTTTCTGATCATTCCCTTTCTCCTCTTGCTGGCTGCCAGGCTGACCATCCCTGACATCAGCCAAGGAGCAAGACAGGGTTCCAACTGTCAGCTCAATGGTGAAGACATGCGCCTACCAAAAAGAAAAAAAAAAGGGAATATAAACTTTTAGCAGGGTATGAAATGCTAGTTTCTTGATGAAAAATTGGCAATCAAGACACTTATACGGTTTCTCTTACTGGCAAATTGACTCATCCTCTCTGCCCCCTCTCCCATCCACTCCCATCTCCATGATCCTTTTCCCGTCTAACAACACACCTCAGAGAAGAGCTCACACAGGAAAGGATGCTCACATACAAACACCTAATCAATCAGCTCGCTTCTGTGAGCTGAAGGAGACCACCACGCTCCACCGGAGCCTTGTCTTGTAGCTCAATCGTGGGGCGCTTACAAAGTGACCCATGTGGCCACAGTCCCTTCAATGTTCACACACCGAACAACTTAACCAGCAGAGCTGGGCAGCTCCCCATCCATCTGCCCCTCCTTCCTCCTTCCTGGCAGATAAGAGGCCACAGAAAACAGGAAGCATGGCAGAAGTGGGATTTTTTTCCAATCAAGGATGGAGAACAACTGGTAGGGATAACTTAAAAAAAAAAAATGGAAAAGAAGAAAGAGAGGCAAATTACTGAAATCTAGCAGAGACAAGTACAAATCAATTATCCTAAAAAGCATGTGTAAAATGAAGCTGCATAAATATATAAGGAACTTACCCCAAGAACCAAACCCACTTCCATCGAGTCAATTCCGACTCATAGCGACCCTATAGGACAAAGTAGAACTGTCCCATAGAGTTTCCAAGGAGCACCTAGTGGATTCGAACTGTCAACCCTTTGGTTAGCAGCCATAGTACTTAACCACTACGCCACCAGGGTTTCCATAAGGTACTTACATTGGATTAAAACAATGTGGAAATTACAGAGCAGTCACTCCCAGCCCTGTCGAAGCACCTCGCCCTTCATGCTGACTTAACTCGGCTAGTGGAAGCAGGAGGCCAACAGCAGCCGTGGGCACAGGGGGCAAGAGATGAGAGAGCCCATCTTCTGCCACGTCGTAAGTGCAGATGTGGATTATCCCAAATAGCAAGCTCTGCTTCCCAAATGTACATGAGTCTATGCTGCGGAGTTGTGGTGAACTGAACCACTTTCCCCTACTATCCCCCGCAAAACACAACTCAGTCATAGAGCCCAAGAAAGGTAAGTTTGTAGAAGGGCTTCTTTCTTATGGGAATAAAGGGATTATTTTTGAAAGGACAATAGTTTTCTTTCTGGAACTGTAAATACAAACAATAGGGATTAAGCAGGGGTAAAGGGTAGAATCTACCACCCGGCTGTCAGTGTGTCGTACAGTGGTGGGTTGTGTGTTGCTGTGATGCTGGAAGCTATGCCATTGGCATTTCACATACAAAGCAGGGCACCCACTGTGGACAGGTTTCAGCAGAGCTTCCAGACTAAGACAGACAAGGAAGAAAGGCTGACGATCTACTTCCAAAAAAAAGCCAATGAAAACCCTATGGATCCCAACAGAACATGGCCAGACTTGCTTGCTTTCGCCATGTCATTGGAAGGGATCAATTGCTGGAGGAGGACATCATGTTTGGTGAAGCAGAGGGGCAAGTAGGGTGAAGGAGACCCTCAGTGAGATAGATTAGCTCAATAGCCGCAGGGATGGACTTGGACATGCAGGTGACTGTGAGGACAACGCGCTGCTGGGCAATGTTTCATTCTGTTGTACGGAAGGTCCCCGTGAGTGGGAGTCCACTCGATGGCAGCTAAACGACAAAAAGGATAGAATGCAAAGACTCATAAATTCCCTCCTTAACGGTCAAAGGCAGAATTAAAACTTTTAGATTGCACAAAGATAACACCTCTGAGTTTTATTTTCCAAACTTCACTCTTATTAACCTTTAAAACAAAATCAGTAGATTATTGTTAAAGCAAAATTCTTTATATTCTTCACACTGTTTAAAAAGAAAGAAAGAAAAAAAAGCCCTTGGACTCCCTTCTCTGATATATGATTTTAGTTAAGAAAAATAAATCTAATAATTGGGTCTGAGGAAAATGATATTACTCTCTCTAAGGAATGTCACGTGTCTTCCTAACTAGTCAGAGCAGTCCCTCCTGTGTCTTGTAGAAAGGGTAGAATAGTCCCACAGCCCGGGGAAGCTGTCTGCCCGGAGAGGCTTGCCTGTCTTTGTGTGGCCAGGTGTCCCTCCGCCTGGCCGTTGTGGAGACATTATTGTTCACTGCAGAACTGGTTTGCAGGTAACGGTGGCCCTGTCAGAAGTTCTGAACGGCTCAGAGCTAATTGCTGACCCTAAAAGGCCCAAGTAGCTGTTACACGCTCAGCACTGCACCCGCTGGGACCAATCCTTTCTCACCCACGCATTGTGGAACTCTCCTTGTGTCGGTACCTGGCTCTGGGCCTTGTAGTCCCCTCTCAGCAGATCAAAGATGTGTTGGCAAGAAGGACCACTTTATCAGCCTGGACAGGTCCCACTGGACATTGGATTTAGCTGCACCTCACAGAAACTCCAATTGCAGAGTTCTAGAATAAGGCGGTGATTGCTATGATTTTAGGGCATCGTTCGAAGCACTTAGTTCAGTAAACACACCAATGACAACACCAGTTACGGTGCGGTCTCTGGCCCTGTGTGTGACGGTGGAGGAGGTGGGCACAGCCCTGACACAGAGATTCCTGCCAGACTTGGGCCTTTCGGACCTCAGACCTGCTCACTCAGCACACAGACACACACAGGACAGTGGCTCCCTTTTTCCTGAAAGTTAAACATGTTTTTCTTGTTGTAGAAGGCATGCAAGATGGTTTTAGAAAATCAGGAAAACAAATAAGGAGAAGAAAAAAGCGAAAGAAAAGGCACACGCAATTTTCCTACTAAATGTGGGATGTCAGGACACTGGAACTTTCTTATGTTATATAAAATGCCTCATGAATAGCATGATAATATATTTTATAATATATTGCAATATATACAATATATATGTGTAAAAATGGCGTGCAGGGGCATCTGACATCCTGTAACTTCACAACGAGGAAGGAGAATCCAGATCAACAGCCCAAGGCTGATGGCTATGAGGTGGAGGTCAGACATAGGTATTTTTTCTCCACCAACTTTACCAATTCTGACAACCATCTGTCCCTCCCACGACACTCTCTACTGCTCTGCTGGGTTAGATAATTCATTGCAATGGCCACAAAGAACTCGTAGACCATACTGATAGTTATGGGGTTTATTAGGGAAGTAACAGGTTACAATTCAGGTTCAGGAATGCTCAGGATACAGTTCTTCCATCAGGACAGCCTCTTCCCAGCCGTGCCAGTGGGCACACCTCTCTTTGGCCCTCAGCCTCTTGGCCTGGTTTCTGCCCTGCTTGGGCAAGTGTTACAAAGCTCTTTTAGCTCCCCCACTAAGTGTACAGAGGCACCCTACTCTGCCAGTCAGCCTCGGCCTGAAGGTTCTCAACTGTAGCTCCATGGGGTCAGCAAACCTAACTCCACTAAGTGCCCAGAGGCATCCCACTCCTCCAGCAAGCCTCTTGCCCAAAGGCACTCAGCCTTTTTGCTCCTTGGGCCAGGAAGCCCACTGCACCAGCTCCTTCAGGCTCCTGCTGGTTTCCTGGTTCTGCTACTGTCATTTCTCTGCCACTGCTTCTCGCCATATCTGATGTTACAGCTCCTTCTCTCAGCGTCTCCCTTTAAGCCTAGTGGGATGGCGACACTGACCAATCCCCTTGTTAGGGTTTCATACACCTAATTTGCATAGTCCCACCTAGTCATTTGGTGGGAGTTACAAAGACTATGGCTAGAAGGGCCGTATTAAGTAATTCACTGCACTGCAATATATAATATGATAACAGACACATGCATATATATATTATATGTGTGTATATATATATATATAAAAAATAGGTGTTATATAACTATTTATATTGTTATCTTTGAATTATGGTATTGGTGAAGAATATAGAATACACTGTGGGCTGCCAAAAGAATGAATAAATCTGTCTTGAAAGACGTACAGCCAGACTGTTCCTTAGACGTGAGGATGGCAAGACTTTGTCTCACATACTTTGGACATGTTATCAGGAAGGTCCAATTCCTGAAGAAGGACACCTTGCTTGGTAAAGTAGAGGGTCAGTGAAAAAGAGGAACACCCTCAACAAGATGGATTGACACAGTGGCTGGAACAATGGGCTCAAACATAGCAATGATTGTGAGGATGGCGCAGGACCGGGCAGTGTTTCATTCTGTTGTACGCAGGGCCACTATGAGTAGGAACTGACTGGATGGCATCTAACAACAACATATAGTTATATATATAAAGTTATCATTTGCTGCCTTTGAGTTACCCCTGACTCACGGTGACCCCATGCACAATGAGATCACATCACTGTGATCCATGAGGTTTTCATTGGCTGATTTTCAGAAGTAGATCCCCAGGTCTTTCTTCCTAGTCCATCTTAGTCTGGAAGCTCCACTGAAGCCTGTTCAGCATCATAACAACACTCAAGCCTCCACCGATAGATAGGTGGTGGCTTCGCATGAGGTGCATTGGCTGAGAATCGAACCCACTTCTTTTGTGTGGAAGCCAAGAATCCCACCACTGAACTGCAAATGCCCTCATAATACATGATAATAAAATGGATAGTCTAATATTTTATCATGAGCTGTGTTTTATTTCCCTTTCTAATACTATAGGCTACTTAAATAGTTTTCAATGTTCGTGTCACCATGAGCACTGTTGTACATAAAAGTTTTTTTCATATATTTGGGTTATTCAGATTTATTCCTAAGTAAAATTATTTAAGTCAAAGAATATTAATGTGTCAGTTTTCTTGATACATATTGCCAAATTATTTTGTGATAGAATTGAAACATCTGTTTCTCTGGCCAGGATTGTTTAAAAGTGTTTTACCACATGTTCACCAGCAACATGTTATTAGTTTTGGGGAATATTTACTGAATTTCATAAGTCAGATTACTACTGTAATTGAACACTCCCATATGTTTGTTAGTGTTTTACAGAAATTATCAGTTCACGTTCTTTATCCACTTAGATATTAGGCTGTTAATGATTTTGCAATTGATTATATAATTTCTTTATATAGTAAAAATATTTCTCCATTGCTACTATTATTTATTTCTAATCGTTTCTTTCAAGTTTGTATTCTTTCAGTATATACATTTTTTTAAACTTTTATGAACTCAAATTTATCATTTTTCTATTTATTTCATTGGTTTTAGGCTAAGAAAACTTTTCCATATCAACCAATCAGATACTTATGAACCTATATTTCCTCTTTGTCATTAGGTCCCATGGAGTTGGCTCCCATTCATGGCAACCCCATGCGCAATGGAACGAAACACAGCCACTAGAATAGCTAAAATAAAAATGATTGGCAATTCAAACGTTGGCAAGATGGTGAGCAAACTAGAACTCTCCTGGAGCTCCTGGATGGTGCAAATGGTTAATGCACTCAGCTGCTAACCAAAAGGTTGGAGACTTGAGTCCATGCAGAGACACCTTGGAAGAAAGGGCTGGTGATCTGCTTCTAAAAAATCATCCATTGAAAACTCTGTGGGGCACAGTTCTACCTTGACACACATGGAGTGGTCATGAGTTGGAATCAACCCGACAGGAACTGGTGGTGGTGATGTTAAAAAAAAACCTGCCTTCAAGTCGGTTCCCGCTCATAGCGACCCTGTAGGACAGAGTAGAACTGCCCCCATAGGATTTCCAAGGAGAGGCTGGCGGATTCAAACTGCCAACCTTTTGTTTAGCAGCTGAGCTCTTAACCACTGTGCCACCAGAGCTCCGGTAGTGATGGCAGTGGGTATGAAGTGGAATCTCATTATGATTTTAATTTTCATTTTTTGAATGACAAGTAATATTAAGTAGCTTCTCATGTGTTTATTGGCCATTCGCACATATTCTTTTGTGAGCGCCCACTGAAGCCTTTTGAATATTTTCTGTTGGGGTTGTTGGTCTTCTATTGAGTTGTGTTCTTCATGCAGTCTGGCGAAGACTGTCAGATAAAAGTATTGCAAATATTTTCTCTCAGTCAGTGGTTTGCCTCTTCATTTTTTTGTCTCTTGAAGAGAAGATTTTAATTTTGAAAAAATACAATTTCTTTAATTGTTAATACTTTTTGTATCTTTAAGAAACAATTGCACGTTTTCCTCTTTTCTTCTAAAAGCTTTATCAGTTTAGCTATTATGTTTAAGCCTGTGATCCATGTCAAATTAATTTTTGTGTATGGTGTGAGGTAGGCATCAAAATTCATTTTTTTTCTTTATGTTCATCCAGCTGTTCCATCTCCTTTTGTTGAAAAGACTACCCTTTTACCATTGTCTTGCCTTGGTGACTTTGTCAACAATCGTTTAGCCATATATATATATGTATATATATA
>NW_004444119.1:1186064-1187714 GCF_000243295.1 Trichechus manatus latirostris | reverse complement strand
CTGCTAGCCTTGATATCTTCCAATTTTCCTGCAGATTCACTGGCTTCTCCACCTTTTAGTAGTCACATTTTGGCACTCTGAACTCTCAGCACCAAAAATAGGCAAATCCTTGTGTGGAAGTGGCATGAAGAAGAAACAGCTCACCTCAGTAGTCTTCCCTTCTTTGAGGCTGTGGTTCTGAATTTCTAATTGCCTAATGTCTTTGGTTCCTTCAGACAAGTGTTGTTTAGGTTTTGTTTTATTTGTGTTTTTTTCTGGATGTTTTAGAGGTTTTCAGTGGGATCATTAGTCTGCTCTGATTTACTCTATATACCTAAAAGAAGTGGCATGATTTTTTTATTATGTTGACTTGAAAGTGTTGCTTTAATGATTTAACTTATTTAATAATAGACTTTTTGCTAAAATCCATTAATTTTGAATGATAGAAAGTATATGAAAGTACATAAATAATATAGTTTTTGATGAAGTCCATTAATCTGGAGTGATATAAAGTATATAAAAGCAGGACCAGACAGTGTTTCATGCTGTTATACATAGGGTCACTATAAATCAGAACTGACTCAGTGGCACCTAACAACAACAACATAATTAAAATATTTTTTCATATGTTAGAAGCTATTATTTCAAATTCAAACCGGGTAGCTATTATAAGTAACTAGTACTTGGGCAGGGAATTTCTATTGTCACTGTCTATGCTACATCGTGAATTGAGCAATAGCCAATAAGACCACCCAAGATATGTTTATTAATGATCTTTTCAGTTCAGGTCAATGAAACAAATGTCATTGACTACCTACTATATGACAGTATTTGGACTTCTTGTAATCCAACCATAAATTCAGAAATATTCATTTAGTTAATTTCACAATGGAAGAATGCCAAGAATCGCCTTTCTTTGCTCCTCTAAGTTTCTGCTTCCCCTTCAGCCCTATGTTTCTTCCCTTCAGTCTTCTCAGGAGAGAGAGAGAATATAGTTCCCATATCATTACTGATTCTGTAACCAAGGAAACATGTTAAGTAAAAGCATTCACAGAAATGGAAGGGAGTTTCAGAATAGACAGTATTTTTTTAGCTTTGTATTACTAAATTCCCACTTTCAGGATTAGGAAAGTAGAAAGCAACAAAGATTCAACTTCTCTTTCTGTTAGAAAGTCTCACTGGTACCAGTCTCTCAAGGCTGGACAATACTTACATAACCAAAGTCAGCCATTTTTCTTTGATGCCTTTTGTGTCTGAAAATCTGTGAGAAAGCAAAAGCCATCACTATAGGAGGGCAATTACAGGTAGTCCCCAACTTACAATGGGCTCAGTTCTGACAACTACTGTGTTGTAAGTCGATTTTGACCTGAGTCAAATACCTCTTATTTTATTTTTTAATTTTCGTTATTATTGCCTTTTATTATCATTATCTTTATAAATCCAATATTTATTTGTCTTTGAGGTTTGGAAACATTATATCTGAGAATGATAACATCAGCAAATTACCTGCTGCAATAGTGTATGTAGTACTATTGCTAATGATAAGATGTAAAAAAAAAAAAAAAAAAGCTGTAAGCAGGGACAGATTACCCAATAAGCAAGGTAAGCACAGGCTTAGGATATCAACAAAACAAGGACACCAGTTGTCCAAAGCAAAGGCTCATAGATGCC
>NW_004444119.1:1183819-1185007 GCF_000243295.1 Trichechus manatus latirostris | reverse complement strand
GTTCATTTATAATTATAGCATTTTTTATGAAAGAAGCATCAAAATTGAAGTATGAGCCATTTAAAGCAAAATTGATGAAAGTCAATTTTCATTGTGGAAGATCAACAGAATTTTACATTGTTGTTGAAACAACTTAGTTCACTGTCTCATATTCTTTGTCATAGAATATGTGGAATATTATTTTTGTAGAAAATGTGGTATATAGTAAAAATCTCAGTACTCTGCATCCACTAAAAATTTTATAATCCGGTTCATCTCATTCTGCTAAAATGGTATACACCACCTTTGTGTTCAATCGCTAATATTACAGTCGCATTTAAAAAGAAGTTAAGTCATGGATAGCTAAGGCACACACACACGTATATATATATACATCTATATATGTAATACTCATATATCCCATTTGAATGCATGAGTAAGCAGAGGAGGGAGCACCAGAAATTATTAGTGTCTTCACATGTCTTAATCCGGTCCTGGCCTAAATGTGGTTCATCATAATTTGAATACTTTGTTAAGTTAGAGACTACCTGTATTGCATAATGTGGAAAAACCTATAGCAATGAAGCTAGTCCACCTCTCAAAAAAAGGTACTCCTGTATAGAGGAAAGTGTTTACTTTAACAAGTCAAACACACTAGATTCAAATGCCGGCTCTGGCACTTCTGAAATAAATGACTTTGAGCAAATATTTAACTTCAAATGAGTCTTTACCTATCTGTACAGTAGGAATAGCAACACCAACCTCCCAGCAACTAGAGTAGATTCTTCATGAAAACCAGGTGCTGTCAGGTCAGTTCTGATTGATGGCAACCCCATGTGTGTCAGAGTTGAACTGTACTCCATAGGGTTTTCAATGTCTGATTTTTTGGAAGTAAATCGCCATGCTTTTCTTCTGAGGCCCCTCTGGGTAGACTTGAATCACCAAATTTTCAGTTATCAGCCATAAACATTAACCATTTATACCAGCCAGGGACTCTAAATTCTTTATTACTACCTTCTTTTTATACCTCTCAGATCTATAATAATTCTATAAGAACACAAACTTTGGCATAAACTTGCTCTGCTAAAGAGACGCTGACTACCACTACCTCCATTTCCTCAGGAATGTCTTTCAGGTCACACTCTCCTGAAGCTAGTCCCTGGGTTTCATAGATACTAAATCCAATGACTTTTCTCTGTGTCCATTCTC
>NW_004444119.1:1182219-1183719 GCF_000243295.1 Trichechus manatus latirostris | reverse complement strand
AATATTTGTTTTCTTTAAAATAAAGTCTCTATTCAATTGAATGCCATTGTACACTTAAAAATCATCAACTTTAAAGAGATACATTGCTCTAAGCAGGCATCTGCAAAAGAGTGAAAGCTTACTTGAAGATTTGTGATTATACAGACAAGATTCGTGCATCTCAAAAGTCTGAAACAGCTAAATAACAAACACATTTTCCCAACTGAAAACACTTACAAGCAATTAATTTTCCATATACCATCTGAGCAGCTCCACCATAAGCTGTGTGGAGAAGCCATTGTGTGTTTTACTAAAGACTCAAAGGACCAAACCAACTGCATCCTATATACTGTTAGTATGTTTGGATACATGTGTTTCAAGTTTCTGTAAAAAATAAGCATAACTTATTTATTTTCTGAATCAAAGTAGGGGTTATTTAGTAATCTCTCTGTCATGGCCAGTCCCTTTGGACTTTGTTGTTATCGTTGTCGATTGTGACTCATAGTGATGACATGTGTGCAGAGCAGAACTCCTCCACAGGAGTTTCAGTGGCTGTGACCCTTCAGAAGCAGATCTCCAGTCTTCTCTTCTAAGGCACTTCTGATTGGGTGTGAACCTCCAACATTTGACCAGTAGTCAAGTGCTTAACAATTTGAACCACCCAAAGACTCAGCCATTTATATACATTTTTAAATTATACAAACAAGAATTTAACCAGAGAGCTTCAATAAAAGAATATTCTAATCTACATGCCTCTTCCTAGTTGAACAAATGTTTACCTCTCAGATCTATAATAATTCTATAAGAACACAAACTTTGGCATAAACTTGCTCTGCTGAAGAGACGCTGACTACCACTACCTCCATTTCCTCAGGAATGTCTTTCAAGTCACACTCTCCTGAAGCTAGTCCCTGGGTTTCATAGATACTAAATCCAATGACTTTTCTCTGTGTCCATTCTCCTTGACCTCCTTGAATTAACAATAACAACGTGCTTTTGGACACTCCTCCCATTTTGAAGCAGAGTCTATGACCCCTCCTCTTGAATCTGGCCAACCTCATGTATGCATTGACTAATAAGAGTATGACGAGGTGATACTATGCCTGTTCTGGAACCAGCCTTTAAGAGAGCTGCAGGTTCCACCTTGACGTGTTGGAATCCTGAGAATCTGTGTGAGACAGTTGGCTGCCCTGTTGGAGAGACCAAGTGGAGAGGCCCTGAGAGAACAAGAAGAGGGGTTGAGATGAATGAGACCACCCTTGCAAGTCTTGGCCAAGGAGTTAGGCAAGAGAGAGAGCAGAGCCAGATAAAAACATGTGAGGGCCGCAAACACTGATAATCTGTGGTCCTCCTCCTCTGCTTACTCACACATTTGAACTAGATATGTGAGTTAGAACTTCAGGGTTGTATCCTTTCACCATACTAATTCAATCTGTATGCTGAGCAAATAATCTGAGAAGCTGGACTATATGAAGAAGAATGTGACATCAGGATTGGAGGAAGACTCATTAACAACCTGCA
>NW_004444119.1:1179727-1181313 GCF_000243295.1 Trichechus manatus latirostris | reverse complement strand
TCTTAGCTATCCATGATGTAACTTCTTTTTAAATGCAACTATAATATTAGCTATTGAACGCAAAAATGGTGTATGCCATTTTAGCAGAATGAGATGAACTGGATTAAAAAAATTGTAGTGGATGCAGAGTACTAAGATTTTTACTATATACCTCATTTTCTACAAAAAGAATATTCCACATATTTTACAACAAAAAAAATGAGTCGGTGAACTTAGTTATTTCAACAATCAGTATAAAATTCTGTTGATCTTCCACAATGAAAAATTGACTTTCACCAATTTTGCTTTAAACAGCTCATACCTCAATTTTGATGCTTTTTTCATGATAAATGCTATAATTATAAATGAACAAATAAAAATATGTCATAAAAGAAAATTTAATGATCAGAAAACAAATATAATAAATTACTATATTTTATTTTTAGAAGATCTTTCATCTCTAACATGTTGTAATTAAAAACGTTTCTATTCTTTGCTCTTACAAATTCTTCAATTATTTCATCACAGTTGAGCTGCTGAACAATATTTACTTCCATACATAATAAGGATAATGAATTGAGACTTTCTTAAATCATTGTACACTGAGGGCTTTTGAGTCTCTTTAGGGATGAAAATAAGCATTCTGTTGTGCAGTTTGTGATCATTAAATTCAGGAATATGAGTAAAGTAATTTCAACACTGAGAGATATGTATTGTCTTTTATCTTCTATTGTCGAGTCATACATGCCTACATGAGTAAAATTTATCTTTTCTGAATCTGTAAACTTAGTTCTCATGTAAGAATGAAATTGTCCCACTTCTCCATAAAGGTTTGTATTTAAGTCATGGGGATAAGCCTACACTACTGTTTTGGATGCCTTCATGCATTCTTCATTAGGTACATCCACACACTTTGTTGCTCTCTTGGAAGACAAATTTAGAAACACACTCATTATTGCAAAACAGAAACATATTTTGCACTATAAATATTGAATTTTGAGTCCTCTTAATGTGCCTAATACCTCCTTTATTAGCATATATAGAGTAATACCAAGCAGTGTGACCCACGCAACAGACAATAAAAAGGAAAACTCACTTGAAACATAAATTAAAACCTTTCATGTTAGATAAATATTACTATTTCCAGTATTTTTTGGATGTTTGCTATGTTAGTATTATATTAAATTATTACCTGTGTTAGCATTATATTAAATGTATGGTAGATTGTGTCTGCATGTATGCCAAACTTACTTTAAAGTTATAAATATTATTGTTTACAAAACTTAGGTCATAACTCTGTGCATAAATGCTATACAGTTAAAAAGTAACTTGACTGAATTCATTGTAATGGTCGACTTATTCAAGTTCCCTTATTTTTGCGTGATCTGGGACTGGAGTTCTCATTGATCGTTTACCAGGAAGTGCGCAAGAGCATACCCTTGTGTATCATGGCAAAGAGCATTGCTGGTCTTTCTGGCTGGAGTTGCTGGATCAGCAGATGTACAAGACAGTTCTGTCAAAATAAATCAGAGACCTGTTATCTATTAATATAATCCATCCTTGCCCAGTAACTGCTCATGTTGGATCCAGTTGCATATTGGCTGAAT
>NW_004444119.1:1176970-1179180 GCF_000243295.1 Trichechus manatus latirostris | reverse complement strand
CTACTGGGCAAACACTAGTTTAAGCCTTCATTGCTTCTCGCTGGGATTGTAGTGATAGCTTCAAATGTTATTTTCTTCTATAGTTCCTTCCTACTCCATTCATGATGACTAGACTCCCAGGGCTGGAATGTAATTTTAAAATTGCCTGTCCCAGTCCCTGATGTTTGAACCATTAACTCCATCCTCATCCCTCAGCAGCAATGGATATTTCAGCTGATTCCTCAACTGGGGAATGGGGAATCCCTACCGTTGAGGCAATTCATTCCATTTTCATACCATTGCAACTATATATCAAAGTGTTTTGGTTGTTTGTTTAGGGCATTCAGATCTCTTCTGAAATATGAAGCCCAGAACTGAAAACAATATTCTAAGTGTGACCTGATCAGTGCAAAATTAGAAAAAAACATCTTGTTCTAGGCAGGATTCTGCTATTAATGAAGACTGTGTGCTCTTTTTTTCTCTTCCAGTTGCCACATTCACTTTGGACTTGCACTGAGTACTTGTGTTTGTGGTGTTGTCATTGTTTAAATATCTATTGCCAAATACCATTTCTTCCTTCTTTGCTTGTCAAGTGTGTTTTTTGTATCAATGTGTACATTGGACTTTACATTTTTGTTAAAGTGAATAGGATTTAATCAAGCTTATTATTCCAAAACTTTTAGCTCTTTCTTTGTATTCCAAATTTTTCCCATCATGTACTGCTTTAAAGATGCAACTTCTTCATCAAGTCATTAAAAAAATATACGAATAAGGCATGGTCTTATGGTCTTACACCAGATACCTCTCAGAAGGTTAACATCAACCTATTTTACATGCACATTCATTTACTATATTTGTATTAGTTTGCTTATTTATCATAAGCCCCAATTTCAGAAAGTTTCTAAGGCACATGGTTTCGTCGGTGTACAAGCTAAGCTGTTTAACAATGAGAGCTAGTGGCTCAAACAACATAGGATCCCTTCTCTCTTTAAAGGAACAGCTCAGAGACAGGTGGGCAATCCCAGTCGGAGGGGCAGCGCTGCTCCATGAGACCCTCCAGAGACCACTTCCTTCCGTCTGGTTGCTCTGTTGTACCCATCTGCTGGTCAAAGTAGCTCACTGTGACCCTGTGCACGTCCTCACCTCTGGGAAGAGGAAGAGAGGACATTAAAAGCCAACAATTTCCTTTTTAAAGCTTTGACGTTGAACCTGCTCCAAAGCAGCTTACTGTGACCATGCGCACGTCCCCACCTGTGAGAAGAGTAAGAGAGGATGTTAAAAGCAAACAATTTCCTCTTTTTTCTTTTTTTATTGTACTTTAGATGAAGGTTTACAGAACAAATAGTTTCTCACTAAACAGTTAGTACACATATTGTTTTATGACAATGGTTAACAACCCCACCACATGTCAACACTGTCCCTTCTCGACCTTGGGTTCCTTATTACCAGCTTTCTTGTCCCCTCCTGCCTTCTAGTCCTTGACTCTGGACTGTTGTGCCCCCTCTGTTGTGAACCATGTCAGAGCAGTCACTGGTGGTAGCCAGGCACCTTCTAGTTGTAGTGGATTCAGCCTGGTGGAGGCCGTGGTAGTTGTGGTCCATTAGTCCTTTGGACTAATCTTTCCCTTTTATCTTTAGTTTTCTTCATTCTTCCTTGCTCCCAAAGAGGTGAGACCAGTGGAGTATCTTAGGTGTCCGCTCACAGGCTTTTAAGACCCCAGACGCTACTCACTAAAGTAGAATGTAGAACATTTTTCTTTATAAAATTATGTTATGCCAATTGAGCTGGATGTTCCCCCAGACCATGGGCTCCACAGCCCTCAGCCCAGCAATTCAGTCCCTCAGGGAGTTTGGATGTGTCCATGGAGCTTCTGTGACCTTGCTTTGTACAAGTTGTGTGGGCTTCCCCAGTACTGTGTGGTGTCTTACCCTTCACCAAAGTTACCACTTATCTATTGTCTATTTGGTGTTTTTCTATCTCCACACCTTCCCTCCCCCATAACCATCAAAGATTGTTTCTTTCTATGCGTAAACCTTTTCAAGAGTTTTTACAGTAGTGGTCTAATACAATATTTGTCCTTTGGTGATTGATTTATTTCATTCAGCATAATGCCCTCCAGATTCATCCATGAAGGTTAACAGAACAAACTAGTTTCTTATTAAACAGTTGGTACACATATTGTTTATGACATTGGTTAACAACCCCACAACATGTCAACACTCTCCCTTCTC
>NW_004444119.1:1171883-1172905 GCF_000243295.1 Trichechus manatus latirostris | reverse complement strand
ATTCTGACATACTTAGTTGTTTATGAACTTCCTCTGGCTCCTTCCAATGAAATCTTCTTCTTCTAGGTATTTATTAACCCTCTGTAGTTCTTTGTGGAATTTTCTTAGGATTAAAATCAAAGTCTCCAATCAGTGTTTAATAAATTCTGCCTCCAACCTTACTCTTTTTGAAAATGAGAATACTTGCCTAGCCTTTTCCTTCCAGTACCCCTTCCATTTTCCAGGTCTTGATTCTAAAGTGTAGGCCCAAACACAGTGCACATCTCTCTGTTAAGTCTCCTCAATATCCAGAGACTTACAACGGGAGTCAGAATTCCTTAGAGTCGCTAGGTGCTCTTTATCAATCCTTTCATCCATCTTGGTTTCAATTACCTTAAGCAACTTTCATTTTTACCCTTTTCAGTTTGAGAATTATTCTCCTTGGCAGAGAAGACAGGGGCAAAATAGATACAGAGCTGTTCTGCCTTTTCTATGTCACTGGCTTCAAGCTAGAGACCTATTTGCACCAAAGTCTCTTTCTATGAACATCTAAAATGTCCTTGATATTTCATGGCATTAGTCATAGTTCCATGTTACAGACTCATCTAATTTTACTCTTGTCTAAGTGTCCATTAGCTTGTTTTTTCACATCTCTATTTGTTTTTATTATTGGTTCATTTTAAATTGAAAATCGGTAAGAGTAATTTTTAAAAATGCAGATCTTATTCTGCCAGCCTCAGGCTTAAATCATTTTAATAGCTTCTCATTGCTCCTGAATTAAGGCAGCTTTCCCCCAGAACATCCAAGGCCTAATGCGCCTTGGCCTTAGAGCTCTGTTTCACTCTAGGTGTACCCCACTTCAGCTTTCCTACTTACCATGCTTCTGCCTGCAAAGGGCCTTTGCACAACCTGTTCCTTCCACTTAAATACTTTCTGCCTCTCTCCTTGCCTGCTTTATATCTATCCAAACTTATGATCACATTCCAGGTGTCGTTTTCTGGGAATGGGATGCCTCCCCTAAAGAAGCTCTTACAACACCCTGC
>NW_004444119.1:1167532-1169906 GCF_000243295.1 Trichechus manatus latirostris | reverse complement strand
AAAAAAAAATCACAGCACTCATACTAGAAGAAAGTATACTAAAAAGGCAAAACCCACAGATTTCCATTAATTTTTTAATCAACGTACACCATGTTTGTTTTATCTTTTTGTTATTGAGCTAAATAACTACCTCTTGTGCCAAAGAAAAACCTCTCGCCTCAGGAAAATTCAAGGCTAGTGCTTCTGCCACACCATTTGCTTGCATAACAAAAATGCCACAATACTTTGCATCAACTCCTATCAAAAGTGACATCTATTTTCCAACCTCTAGGGTGGGCACTGCCTCATGACTTGCTTCAGTCAGTAGACTGTGGTAGGAGTGATGCTGTGCCACTTTTAAGCCTGGCCCTAAGCCTTGGAGCTCTGCACGGGCTCTCTTGGGCCCATCTGTCCAAGAACAAGCCCAGGCTAGCCTGCTGGAGGACGAGAAACATGTGACCCAGTCCTCCCACCACCCCAGTGAAAAGTCAGCCAGCCTCCAGCTGACCCACCACCTCATGCACACGCAAGAGGAGGCCTGACCTAAGTCAGCAGAACACAGGACAGAGTAGAAGAACCATCTGATTTATATACTAAATAAGTGTTGTTTTAAACCACTGTGAGTGCTTTGTTATTTAGCAATGTTGTTGTTAGTTGCTGTTGAGTCAGCTCTGACTCATAGTGACCCGGTGTACAAGAGAATGAAGTGTTGCCTGGTCCTGCTCCATCTTCATGATCATTGGCATGTTGAAGTCCATTGTATATTGTATATATTGTTTATATACTACTGTGTATTTTGAATGCCTTCCAACCTTGGGGGCTCATCTTCCAGCACTCTATCAGACAATACTCTGTTGTGATCCAGAGGATTTTCACTGGCTAATTTTTGGAAGTAGATGGCCAGGCCTTTCTTCCTAGTCTGTCTTAGTCTGGAAGCTCCACTGAAACCTGTCCACCATACATGACCCTGATGGTATTTGAAATACCAGTGGCTTAGCTTCCAGCACGGTAACAACAAACAATTCACCACAGTACGACAAACAGACAGACGGGCGGTAATCTTCAGCAGTAGGTAACTGATACCACTGTAGACTCTCTATTTGTTATAGCCCTGTGAGAGCTGAGCCCCCGAATTTCCACAAACGCCATCAATCAGCAATAAATAAATAAGATTTCCAGTGAAATATTCTTTTCTTCAGTTTTACTCCTCCAGCCTTCTCCCTCCTTGGTGGATGTGGAGTGCCTGATTTTCATTACCTTCCTTTGAGATCTTTTACAAGGCAGGTCTCGGTATTCTTTCTCATCTGCCCCCATTTTCATTACACCTAGCAGAAACATCTTTGCATTTCACTATTTGGTTCTCTCTTCTCTCCCCTTCCTGAGATCATGCCTCTCCTTGCCCAGTCCCTGCCACATTTTACATTTACTAGGCCATTTCCACAGGAATAGGGAGTCCAGACACCTTGACTTTTTTAAAGTCACAATATTTTGTAAAAAAAAAAAAAAAAAAAAATCCCTCGCTTCAAACCTGTGCTTACTCCCCCTTCTACTATGCCATTCATAAAATGCTTTAAATTTTTCAACTTAACACTTCTGAAAGGAGCACACTGTGTAAGTTTATTTTCTGGGTAGAATTTATTTAAAGTAAAACTTGTAGGGTATCTTGATGTTCTGTTATTCTAGATTTTAAGAACAGATTTAGTTTTGAGGCTACATAGCAAAGATTGAGACATTGAAATCAGACTGTTGTTGTTGCTGTCGTGTGCTGTCGAGTAGATTCCAACTCCTTGAGACCCCATATGACAGAGTAGAACTGCCCCATGGGATTTCCTAGGCTGTGATCTTTTTGGGAGCAAATCATCAGGTCTTTCTCCCATGGAGCTGCTGGTGGGGGGCGTGGTTCAAACCACCAACCTTTCAGTTAGCAACTAAGCCCTGACCCGTTGCACCACCAGGGCTCCTTGAAGTCAGACTGCCTGGGTTCAAACTGGAGCTCTGTGGCTTCCTGGGCCTCTGATTTTGGCATGCTTTTTCAATCGTCTATTTCTCAGTTTTCTCTTTATGAAATGAGGGGGGTATTTGTATCTATCTCGTGGGGTTACTGTGAGGCCTACCTGATTAATATCTACTCTGGGAATAGTGTCTGACACACTGTAATTCCTCTCTGCAT
Organism: Trichechus manatus latirostris; assembly: GCF_000243295.1. Taxonomy (NCBI): domain Eukaryota; kingdom Metazoa; phylum Chordata; class Mammalia; order Sirenia; family Trichechidae; genus Trichechus; species Trichechus manatus. The sequence goes on along the minus strand of NW_004444119.1, from coordinate 1,167,757 downwards.
GTCAGCAATTATTTTTATGTTTGTAATATTTTATGAACTTTGATATTGTGCTTATCAACCATTTTTTCCACAATGAAGGTTCCTAATTGTTTTCGGTTTAATTTAAAATATTCTAGAATTTTCCTCAGATAATCTAAAACATGATGTTATGGATTAAATTGTGTCCTCCCAAAATGTGTATCAATTTGGCTAGGCTACGATTCCCAGTATTCTGTGATTGTCCAC
>NW_004444119.1:1164176-1166035 GCF_000243295.1 Trichechus manatus latirostris | reverse complement strand
CAAGAGAACTAATAGACAGGCTAATTGGTGTGTAGGTCGAGGGCGGGGAGGTACTGTTCCACCCCAGCCTCCATTAGCTGTTCTTTCTTACTCATACAATCAAGCCTCCTTCATTAGGGCAGAACATGACTTGTCTTCATTGTAACATCCAGGTAAAACTGACAAAGATGAGAAGATACCTTCACTAGAAAAACAAAAGTCCACCCCATGTTGATAACAGTTGATTTGTTTATCCCCAATACCATCATCGAGTTGTCAAGGTATTATCTTTACTGACCTAACCAGATACCTTTTAGTTTAGCTTTTATATGGAACTAATCATTGTTGAAAAATCACAAAATTATAGTGGTGAAATTGGCAGAAACTATGGGAAAATAACCAAATTTTCCTCAGTTAAAGAGATTGTCCTGATTTTAGAATTTGAATCAACAACGAAAGAACTTTAAGAAGGGGAAGGGAAAGGGGATGAGGAAGAGGAAGGAAGGAAGGAAGAAACTGAGAGATTGAGGGAGGAGGAGGAGGAGAAAGAGGAAAGAAAAGAGTGCAAGAGAGAAATAAAAAAATTTTTAAATCTTGCAAGTGATTTCTATGGGCTAAAGTTGAACTTAAACCAAGCCAGAATGTAGTCCATTCAATGAAGGTCAGAGGAGAAAGCTTTTCATCACTTCCTGTTCTCACCCTCCCCTGGACTCCCAGATTTCCAGTGCTCTGAAGGCAATGTTTCCTAATTATTGTAGCCCAATTTGCACTTTGACAAATATTGACATCTATTTCAAAGCGAATGCAAAGAAATCTGGCCTTCTTCTGATTTTTGTTTCCATCTTCCCTTTCTCCATCATAAATTAAGATATTCTGTTTAATGTTAGCTTCTGCAGCTTAATTATACTGAATACACTGTGGTTGATTGTGTTTACATTCCACAAACCACTTAACATCTTATATATAGTAAGAAAGATGTGTTTGAATATGTTTGCATGGCTTGTACTTGTATATCTCTAAAATAGATTTGAAAAATTATCAAGCATTGCCATCACCACGCTTTTTTGAGTTATAATTAAAATGTATCATTTTATTATACTTTCAATTTTTGCTCTAGAAAATGTTGAATTGTAACTGCACATTCAAGTTTAAATTAATGTACTCCTTCAAAAAGCAATTTGAGCCATCTTTTACCTATAAATATCATGATTTGGTGGCAGTGTGTGGGGAACAGAATTTGTATAAATATTTAAATGAGTCGTGGAAAATGTTAAACACTTCTACTAAATTTAAGATTTGAATGGCACATATTACTTCAGAAATGATGACAAACATATCAATATATATTTACCCATAGCTGGCAATTCTATACGTGAGCTGTCAGATTCTCTTCCTAATCCCTTTCTATGCTCTTAAGTGAGGTGTTTTCTGTATAATTACATCCTTGACAATCATTTTGCTTTTCAGGTTGACCCACAAGGTTTTGTTACTGCAGAATTTTATCTCTAAGTTGTTCAGAAGGAGGTATGACTGAGCTAGAATATGGTTTCTAAATGCCAGTTAACACACTGCTATTGCGTCCGCTTCCAACTCATAGCAACCGTATAGGATAGAGTAGAACCTCCACATAGGGTTTCCAAGATCATAAATCTTTGTGGAAGCAGACTGCCAACTTTTCAGTTAGCAGTCGAGCGCTCAACCACTGAGCTACCAGGGATACCAATTACCAGTTGGAAAGAGTGTAATAAATATGTGATCAGTTGATCATTTTATTCTTGGGAGTCAAGTAAACTGAAATTAGGACTAGGGTTTTCCTTGTTAGATAAAGGTAAGTATTAGTGGAATTAGGGCCTTTTGGGTCATAAGGGAAGGAGGCCTGT
>NW_004444119.1:1154524-1163589 GCF_000243295.1 Trichechus manatus latirostris | reverse complement strand
CCAAGTGGAGAATCGAATGGGTCGCCAAGGACATTAAATTATCTTGTGTGTAAAAAGCAGTCACAGCATGGCATCTGGTTCACAGTAGACCTTCCATAAATGTTAGCTGTTATTATTATTCTCCATTTGATTTTTTCTTCAAAGTGATCCTCGCCTAGTGAGCAGTTCTACTCTGTAACACTTGGGGTCACCATGGGTCAGAATCAACTAGATGGCAACAGGTTTGGTTTGGGTTTGGTTTTAGTGGAAATTGTTGCTGTTGTTAGGTGCCATCAAGACAGTTCCAACTCATAGTGACCCTATGTACAACACAATGAAACACTGTATGGTCCTGCGCCATCTTCACAATTGCTGTTATGCTTGAGCCCATTGCTGCAGCCACTGTGTCAATCCGTCTCCTTGAGGGTCTTCCTCTTTTTCGCTGACCCTCTACTTTACCAAGCATGATGTCCTTCTCCAGGGACTCATCCCTCCTGATAACATGTCCAAAATATGTGAGATGTAGTCTCATCATCCTTGCTTCTAAGGAGCATACTGGTTGTACTTCTTCCAAGACAGACTTGGAAGAAAATAGTGGAAATAGAGGAGAGAAAAGGGTTGTAGTTTCCCATCTGTCATGGAGGAAAGTAACAACCTGGTTGTTAATGTACTCAGATTAAGTTGGCGAGAAGCCATCACTTGGGGGAAATAGTTGGGACTCTCCTGGCTCCAGGCTGGAAGGGGGCATCCACGGTAGGATCAGGCATAGCCCTGCCCAGCGCTTGGAGTCAGATGACCTGAGATTGAAGTCCACATGCTAGTGTGACCTGGTGTGAGGTCACTCACTCATCACCTCACAAACACTGGGTAGTGGAGTGCTCACCATGTGCCTGGCCCTAAGGATCAGTAGCCAATAAATGGATGAAATCCTTGCTCTCATTGAACTTACATTCTCTCTAGAAAATGGAAAAAAACTATGTTTCCTACTCATCTGGTTGTTGCAGGAATTATAAAACATTTACTATCATGCCTGTCACTTTTAAATCCCTCTCAAAATATTGGTGGTTACTATAATAATTATTATTATTAAAATTCCTGGGTAGTGCAAATGGTTAACATATTCGGCTGCTAACCAAAAGTTGGAGGTTCAAACTCATCCAGAGGCATCTCGGAAGAAAGACCTGGCAATCTACTTTGGAAAAATCAGCCATAGAAAATCCTGTGGAGCACAGTTTGGCTCTGACACACATGGGGTCACCATGAGTGGGGATCAACTCCATGGCAACTGGTTGGTTTTGTTTTGTTTTTTAACTGGTTTTGTTATTAAAATTTAGCTCAAGATTCCTCAGGAACTTACTCACCCACTGTCCTTTTTCCTTGCTCTTTGGTACTGAGAGTTGCATTATATTCCTTCCACAGCACAATAAAGATGAAATGGGGTTTGAATCAGAACAATGAGATACACAAATGGCCCCATATTGACCCAGGTGTCTGTCCCATTTATCAGTATCCTGAATTGTCTCATCTCATACTCAAAGATAAAGGTAAATACGCATCTGGAAGCTCTTCTAGGTATGAATGTTCACCATCTACCAGAAATGACATCAACCACCAAATTAATGTGTGAGGGCTTGACGTGAAATCATAATTAACAATGTTTATAGCCTTCATTTCAACATAATGATATGAAATTAGAACATTATGATCTGAAGTGAGAAATCAACACATGTTTAAAGGGTATGTGTTTTGGCGATTCTACTTAAGCTATCTTTGATTTGTTAAGCACATACTGTTGAACACCACTTAATAGAGAGAGATTTCATTTCACTTTGTGTCTATCATTTTCAAATTGATTTTAAAGATGCTGTTAAAAAGTAATGTTCAAGACAGTCTTTATGTGTGTGTGTGCGTGTTTAAGGAAAGTTAAATGAACTTCAGATTTTTAAAGGCACATATTACAGTTTTGAGTTGAGAGTGAGCCTGGCATGGAAAAACCACCCTCCACTGTAATTTATTCAAACAGTATTGCTAAACCTTTAATAAACCTCATAGGAATTAGTCTGGGCATTTCAATGACGGCAACAGATATCACTAACAAATGTCGAGCAGCCCACCAAGTACACAGTCATGGCATGGGGATCTAATTACATGTCCAAGTGGGGTAGGGAATAGTCATGTCTCAGACTGCGTTCTCATAAGGCGGCAACTAGAGACAGTTAAGAAATTATTCTTTTCGGCTCAAGATATTAACTAGAAGGAAAAATTATCTGAAGGCTTAAGGTTATGATCAGACAGAAGATTCTGGGCTCCCGAAAACCCTCTCTAGGAATTGGCTGAGCACAGGAAAGCACCTTTCGTGGTGGGATACAGCGGGGATGAGGGATGGCTTGGACAAAACGCTGGCGTCTCACAGGGCCTGTCTCTCGTCATCTCAGGGCAAAGCTGGCATGTGTGACGTATGGGAACTCGCGTTTCCAGGCGTGAAAAACCAGGCAGCTAGATATGTTTCACCAGAAGTGTTTTAAGGCACTGGTTTACAATTACAGAACTTAAAACAAGCTTTTGAAAATGGTTTCCCTGAGGGAAAATCTCCATCTAAAAGTACTTACAACTACAAAAAGGTGGACATAATCTTGTGCTTGTAGTTAGTTGCCTTAGAGTCGAGACCAACTCAAGGTGACCCCACGTGTGCAGAATAAAACTGCTTTCCGTAAGATTTTCAAGGCTATGAGCTTTCAGAAGCAGATCGCCAGGCCTTTCCTTCGAGGCACCTCTGGGTGGATTTCAATTGTCAACCTTTCGGTTAGTAGTTAAGCACTTAACCATTTGTGCCATCCAGAGACCCCGAACATAACTTTCAAATGTCATATTTTAAACAGTCTGCCAACGTAGACAGTAGACAGCGTGTAGGGGCTCAAAGTCAAGCTACTAGCCCTTGCTGATGCCCTTGAGAAAGATGGCACAAGGCCTCACACACAGCTGCTGAGACCTGCAAGGAACTGAGTGTTTCAGGTGAGGTAAAACAAACCCAGGTGGACTGTGGGCTGCAGGAAGTAATTGTGGTTTGTAAACTCCACCTGGAAAGCTTTTCTCCAGAGGGGAGAAAAAAAGTTACGCACACACGCAGAGAAGCCCAATTTCAAAAGCTTTGTCTTTGACTCACAATTTGTTATGAACTTTTAAAGAGTCTGGAGACAGCAGATGGTTAAACAGTGTACTTGAACAGTTAATGCCTCTAGCACTGGTTTTTTAAGACTCTGAAACGAGGAGGAATATTGTCAAATGGCCTTCCCCATGCACTCAGGCAGCTCCAGGTTCCTGTTTGCTCCATCAGGTGTGGGCCGCAGTGATACCCGTCAGAAACTCAGCTCCGCAGCCTGCGGAGGAGTCTGGCCAGGCAGAGGGAAGGTGCGCAACATGGAGGAGGGCATCCAGCTGTCAGTGAGGACCGAAGAGAGGAGAACAGGGGCAGGGAGGAGAGAGCCTGGGAGCCCCAGCTCTGGCACCCGCTGAAACCTTTTGCTGATTTATACCAGGAGAGCTCCTAATTTATTTGCCAGCCCTCCTATGGCCTCGTCTTTCCTCTGAAAGTACCCCTCTGGCCCCATCAGATCCTTGTCTGTGCCAAGCCACATGGCCTTGTGTCCTGACCAGGTTAGGAACATTTGTGCTGGTTCTGGAAATTGTTTATGTCCTTGTATGCCTTTCCTGTGGCTGCCGTAACAAAATACCACAAAGTGAGTGGCTTATAAGAACATAAATTTATTGGCTCACAGCTCTGGAGGCTGGAAGTCCAAATTCAAGGTCTTGGCAGGGTGTGTTCCTTTTTCCACTTGAGGGGAAAACCTTTCCTTGTCTCTCCCAGCTTCTGGTAGACCTGGGCGTTTCTCGGCATCCCTTGGCTTGTATCTCCTTGCATTTTCACGTGGCCATCTGCCCCCATGTGTCTGTCTGTCTCTGTGTCTTTTCTCTTTCATGAGGACGGCATTCAGATGGGATTAGGATCATCTACTCCAGTGTGGCCACCTGTCAACTGATAATACCTTCAAAGATCCTATTTCCAAACAAGGTCACATTCACAGGTATGGGGGTTCAGATTTCAACATATCCTTTTGGGGAACACAATTCAATCCTTAACAGTGCTGTTGAACCTCCAGAGAAGGACAGAGGGTATTCCTCATTGCAGCCTATTTTTCATATCGTATGAGGCATCCAGCTCAGAGATGGTGAAAACGGCCTTTGCTGGTAGCAATGGTCTGAGGAGTATTTTGGTTAGGGAGAATCTAGGATCAGATTTTGTCTAAACCATATGCCCTGATTCGGGGAGTAATGCAGTGTGAGGAACAAAGATTTACCTAGATGTTGATTATCTTTCAAGTTCCATTGTGCTTTCCAGTAACCAGATGTGGAAACCATATTTGTGCAATCAATTGCTCCAATTTCATTCAAACCAATGTTCAATAAAAGAATATTGACCTGAAATAAAAAGAGTAATGCCTAAAAAGTGCTTATTATCTGCCAGGTACTGTTTTACTTGCTTTATAATTGATTAAGTCATGTTGCCTGTAAGAAAGGTCCTATTGTTCACCTCTCTTTTTAGATGAGGAAACTAAGGTAGAGGGAGGTTAAATGATTTAGTCACAATGGTGGTGACCCTGGCTAGGTTTAAGGGGGAGATAGGAAAAATCTCCTTTAGCTGATCCATTTTGCAACAGTTTGATCTTCTGAATGGCTTAGTTTCTGATATTTAGCCAAATGTTAGAAAATCTTCGCAACATGATTGTGTCCATGGAAATAGTATTCCCCACTAATGCAAAGATGGAAAGGAAGTAATGTCAGGGATGACTCTTGACAGCATCAAAAGTAGAGAGGAGGGAAGGGCAGGAAATAGAAAGTAGGAATTGGCAAGATCAATTCATCAATTCACAAACATTATTTACGCACTTACCTGATGCAAAACCATCCTAGGCAATTGGGGAAAACAAGGAGAAGATGTGGTACCTACCTCTGATGTTGCATAATCAATAGTTAAGATGGTTAAGATAATGAAAATACCTTCATTTGGTTTTCATAGCCTTCTGTATATCCCTATTTTAGCTCTAATCACCTAGCTGTGTAGTTGCTTATTTATCTGTCTTGCTTCCTTCTTACCTTGTGAATGCTTCTGGCTGGGACAATATCATTTCCATCTCTATGTGTGTCATATCTACTGGATGCCTGACTACTGGTGAAAGTTCGAAGTGCATACATGCTTTTTGAATTGATTTTGCTGAAGGGAAACAAATCTCAGGTAGCACAGACAGTGCCTGCTTTAGAAGGAGGAGGGAGATGATAAAGACACCAGGGCAGGAACGTGAAAAGCCATTGATAAGACCACGGGAGCATCAAGGGAAGAATGAGTACTTACTTACTGAAATTGTTGTCAAAGGCAAGAAATCTGGAGTCAGAATGACAAGGCTCCAAACTCCACCTGTGTGACCCGGGCAAAGTGCTCAGCCTCTCTAGACATGTAAATCAGGAAATAATAATACCTACCTCAGAGCAATGGTGTGAGGATTAAAAAAAACTATGTGTTCAAAAGGTGTCCTGGGACAGTGTAGTGCTCATTATATAGCCGTAGCCTTAGTATAGGCTTACTTGTTTACTGATTATCAACCCCACTAGCCTATAAGCTCCATGAAGAAGGTGACAAACTTTTTTGTTCCCTCGGCACCTAGAACAGAACCTGCCTCTCATGGCAGAGGGACTCGATCAACGGTAGATAAATAGAGGAATTGTTAGTTCTAGTCATAGCCGTTGTTGCTGCTGTTTTCATCACTACCATACTCTTCTGTTAAAACCCTGGCAAGCAGAGTCATCGGTGACTTACATCTGTAAGAATGAAAAGGAGGGAAATACCTTGTCCTTGAAAATCGTGAGAAGGAATACAGATAGAAAAATCACTAAAACCACAAGAACAGTGACTGTCATTTAAAAAAGATGGGTTACTCAAATAGGAAATATTTTTCTCTAGCCCTTTTTTTCCTCCAATAATCCATCCTATGCACCTTCTCTCTTTTAACATCATGTAAATTCAAAATAAGAGGTACCAAAGTGTTTCTTTGAACAATTATAATATTCTATAACATAAAGCTCAATGTTTTCATGTCATATCCTGTAAGATCACTCACTGGAGAAAGATTGATGGCACAATCAGTGGGTCAACCAAACAACCAGGTAACTTTCCTGGATCAGTTAACACAGCACAAAGGGGTGGAGGGATTCAATGCTGACAGGCTCCTTTTGCTTTTTCCACTGTGTAGCCAAGGTTACCAGGGTTAAGCAAGCGGCTCAGATTAACTTCTTTCCCCTCCGCACCCCAGCGCTTGATGGATCCCACATGGCAACTTAGCCAATGATATTTACCAGGTCGAATTCAGAACCTGAACTGTGTCATCAGAAGATTTTGTATTTTTAAAATAGCCATACTCCTTTCCTTCCCGAGTGCAAAGCCGCCACCAGTGCCAAGATCTTCCATGAAGAGGATGCCAAGGTAGCTATGTTCGCTCACCACAATCTAACTGTTTTAACCTGAATGTATACTAGTTGGCTCATTGAAGAAATAGTCAATTCTATCCGAACCCCCAAGGAGTGGCTTCCAATGACCCTGCTGAGATTTTTTTAATTTTTTTTCATTGTACTTTAGATGAAGGTTTACAGAACAAATAGTTTCTCATTCAACAGTCAGTATACATATTGTTTTATGATGTTGTTTAACAACCCCACAACATGTCAATATTCTCCCTTTTCGACCTTGGAGGACCTTTTTTTTTTTTTTGGTGAAAATATACATAGTCACAGTTACACCATTTCAAAAGTTTCTACATGTACAATTCAGTGACTTCGATTACATTCCTCCAGTTGTGCTACTATTCTCACTATCCTTTTCCAAATTATTCCATCACCAATATCTTCAACTCACTGCCCCCTAGGCTTCCCATCAAACCTTTTCAGATGCTGTTGTCAATTTGATCTCACATAGATAATTCTTTTTTTTTGTACCGTAGATGAAGGTTTACAGAAAAAATAGTTTCACATATAGTTAGTACACATATTGCCCTATGACAATGGTTAACAACCCTACGACATGTCAACAGTGTCCCTTCTCAACCCTAGGTTCCCTATCACCAGCTTTCTTGTCCCCTTCTGCCTTCTAGTCCTTATCCCTGGACTGCTGTGCCTCATTAGTCCTGTTTTGTTTTATGGGGCTGTCTAATCCCCGGCTGAATGGTGAACTTTGAGAGTGACTTCACCACTGAGCTAAAAGGGTGTCCGGGGGCTATACTTTCAAGGTTTCTCCAGTCTGTCAGGCCAGTAAATCTAGTCTTTTTTTGTGAGTTAGAGTTTTGTTCTACATCCTTCTACAGCTCTGGCCAGGACCCTCTGTTGTGATCCAGGTCAGAGCAGTCAGTGGTGGTAGTCAGGCACCATCTAGTTGTACTGGACTCAGTCTGTGGAGGTCATGGTAGCTGTGGTCCATTAGTCCTTTGGACTAATCTTTTCCTTATGTCCTGTTCTCTTCATTCTCCCTTGCTCACTGAGTGAGACCAGTGGAGTATCTTAGATGGCTGCTCACAGGCTTTTAAGACCCCAGACGCTACTCACCAAGGTAGAATGTAGAACATTGTCTTTATAAACTGTGTTATGTCAATTGAGCTAGATGTTCCCTGAGACCATGGTCCCCACAGCCCTCCGCCCAGCAAATCAGCCCCTCAGGGAGTTTGGAAGTGTCTATGGAGCCTCCATGACCTTTCCTTGTACAAGTTGTGCTGGCTTCCCCAGTAATGTGTACTGTCTTACTCTTCACCAAAGTTATCACTTATCTGTTTAGTTCCCCCTGCTCTTCCCATCCCTCGTAACCAACAAAGATTGTTTCTTTTTGTGTGTAAACTTCTACATGAGTTTTTACAGTAAAGGTCTCGTACAATATTTGTCCTTTTGTGATGGAGTTATTTCACTCAGCCTAAAATCCTCCAGTTTCATCCATGTCATAAGATGCTTCACAGATTCATCATTGTTCTTTCTCGTTGCATAATACTCCATTGTGCGTATGTGCGTAGTTTGTTTATCCATGCATCTGTTGATGGGCATCTAGGTTGCTTCCATCTTTTGCCATTGTGAACAGTGCTGCAATGAATATGGGTGTGCATATGTCTGTTTGTGTGACGGCTATTATTTCTCTAGGTTATATTCCTAGGAGTGGGATTGCTGGATTGTATGGTATTTCTACTTCTAGCTTTCTGCACCATATCACTTTCCAAAATTTTTGTATTATTTTGCATTCCCACCAGCAGTGCCTAAGAGTTCCAAACTCCCCGCAGCCTCTCCAACATTTGTTATTTCCAGTGTTTTTGATTCGTGCCAGTAATGCCGGGGTGAGTTGCTATCTCATTGTGGTGGCTAGTGATCGAGAGCATTTTCTCATGTGTCTGTTGGCCACGTGAATGTCTTCTTTGGTGAAGCGTCTGTACATTTCCTTTGCACATTTTTTAATTGGATTATTTGTCTTTTTGTTGTAGAGGTATTGGATTTTCTTGTAGATTTTAGAGATGAGACCTTTGTCTGACTTGTAATGTCCAAAAATTTTCTCCCTGTCTGTAGGTTCTTTTTTTACTCTTTTGGTGAAGTCTTTTGATGAGAATGAATGTTTAATTTTTAGAAGATCCCAGCTAGCTAGCTTATCTTCTGGAGTTTGTGTATTGTTAATTATGTGTTGTGTCCTGTTAATGCCATGTATTAGGGCCTCTAGCATTGATTCTATTTTTTCTTCTATGAACTTAATACTTTTTGGCTTTATATTTAGGTCTTTGATCCATTTTGAATTAGTTTTTGTGCATGTTGTGAGGTATGGGTCCTGTTTCATTTTTTTGCAGATGGATATCCAGTTTTGCCAGCACCATTTCTTTAAAAAGTCTGTCTTTTCCCCATTTGCTGGACTTTGGGCCCTTGTTGAAGATCAGGTGACCGTAGGTGGATGGATTTACATCTGGGTTCTCAATTCTGTTCCATTGGTCAATGTATCTGTCATTATAGTGGTACCAGGCTGT
>NW_004444119.1:1144952-1154424 GCF_000243295.1 Trichechus manatus latirostris | reverse complement strand
AGACAGCATATTGATGGATCCTGTTTTTTAATCCATTCTGTCACTCTCCATCTCTTTATGGGTGCATTTAGGCGATTTAAATTCAGTGTAATTATTGATAAGTGTGAGTTTATTACTGTCATTTTGTAGTGCTTTTTTTTTGTGGTGCTGACGTTTTCTTTGTTCCTGTTACTCTCCTATGCTAAATTCCTTTTGTTTATGGATTTTTTTTCATTTCTTTTCTTTTTGCAGGTTTTGTTTTTACTGAGACTTTATGTTTTTCTTCTTTATTTTGATGAGTAGGTTGGTTAACTTTCTTTCTGGTTACTTTGAAATTCACCCTTATCTTCCTAGATTTGAACCTGTCTATTATTACTTGGTATTGTCTTGCCTTCCTCTCCATTAGAAGGTTCTATACCTGCACCATTTATTCCCTCTTTTATTGTTCTGATGCTGTTGTAATTCTTTTGGTTTTGCATAGTCCTTAAGAGTTCATTTCCTAGGTTGGTATCTGGCTGGTACAATCTTGTGTCCTATATTCAGCCTGTGGTCTGATGTTGTTTGTTCTCAGATGGAAGGACTCCCTTTAATAAGTCTTGTAAGTTTGGTTTGGTTTTTACATATTCCCTTAATTTATGTTTATCTGGAAATGACCTAATTTCACCATCAAATTTGAACGAGAGTTTTGCAGGATATATTATTCTTGGCTGGCTTTTTTGGTTTTTTCTTTCAAGGTTTTATATATGTCATCCCGTTGCCTTCTTGCCTGCATGGTTTCTGCCAAATAATCTGAGCTTAGTCTTATTGTTTCTCCTTGTATGTGACTTCTTGTTTTTCTTGAGCTGCTCTCAGGATTCTTTGTTTGTCTTGATTTTTGTGAGTGTGATTATGATATGCCTTAGTGATTTTCTTTTGGGGTCTATCCTATATGGGGTTCATTGGGCTTCTTGGATGGCCAGGTTTTCATCTTTCATAATATCGGGGAAGTTTTTTGTCAGCAATTCTTCAATGATCTCTCTGTGTTTTCTGTTTTCTCCCCCTGTTCTGGAACTCTGATCACTCACAGAGTTTTGCTTTTGATTGTATCCCACATAATTCTCAGAATTTCTTCATTTTTCTTCATTCTTTTTTTTATTTTATCACAAACAGTTGTATCCAAGTGTTTGTCTTCCATTTTGCTGATCCTGTCTTCTGTCATTTCATGCCTGCTCCTCAGCCCTTCTATGATACTGTCCATTTCTGAAATCTTGTTGCTTATCTTTTGGATTTCTAATTGTTGTTTTTGTATGACTTCTAGTTGTGAATTTATTTTAGCATTTTGTCCCTGTATTATTTTCTTGAGTTCTTCCATTGTTTTGTCTGTATTGTCCATAAATTCGTCTACATTTTCCATGAATTTGTTTATTTTTTCCTCATTTTTGTCTGCTTTTTGCTTAAACTCTTGGATAATTCTGAATATTAGAGATTTGAATTCCCTATCAGTTAGGTCTAACACCTTTTCTTCTAGTGGAAAGTCGTCTGGTGTTTTATTTTGGATGCCTACTGGAACCATCCTGTCCTGTTTTTGTATATGTTTTGATATTGTCTGCTGTCTTAAGGGCATTCAGTAGTTATTTTCCTTGTTTATTGATTGTAAATTTGGTTGTTTCATTCTTTGTTTTGTTTTATTTGGTTATGTCTGAGCAGACGTCTGTGCATTCTTTGTTGTTTGCTCATCTGTGGGCACGATGCTTGTCACCTCCTTCTCCAATGGGCAGGGTCAGTCACTCAGTTATGGTACAGCAGAGCAGTTCCAGCTGAAAGGGAGTTGCTGGGATGGGTTGTTTGTGGCACATACTAGGGCCAATAGGGTGGACTGGGAATCAGTGCTGGGCAGTTTCCAGTAGGCCATTCCTGTGCTGCTTGGGAGTGTGATGTTCAGTGCATGGTGCAGGTAGGCAGGAAGGAGGAGGGAGATTGTGATGTGTGGAGCTAAGATGAGTATGGGAAAGAGGAGAGAGCAGAGACAGGAACCAGTGCCAAAAACCTACACACAAACAAAAAAGAGTGCTAAGGGCACTTGCTATTGGAGTGGAGACATGAGAGACTGAGAAATGGAGAAAAACAAAAATAAAAAAAAAGGAAAAAATGAGTAAATTGAGAAACTGCAAATGAAGAATTACAAAAAGCGGAAAAGAGAGAGAAGAAAACAAAGCAAAGACACAAACAAAAATAAGAAATGCCCCCAGGGATGTCACTGTGCATCTGCACAGAGTAAGGGAGTATATCCAAAGCTTGGCGGTACTGCCTAGCTAGAAGGGGCTCCCAAGCTGAGAAAAGAAAAAGAAAACAAACAAACATATGAAAACAGAACAAATCAGAACAAACAAAAAGCCCCGGGGGTCCCACCAGTGTGGAGGCATGGGCCAGGAAGCAGTTTCACGGTCAAGCGGTGTTTCGCAGCTTTCAGGAAGACGCAAAGATGGCACATGGAGCCAGGTATTTGAAAGAAAGGAGGGGGAGGTGGTGAGAGGTAAGGAAGAAATCTAATAAAGTGGAAAAAAGCAACACCAGCAACCTACAAATGGCAGTCAGGGAGCCAGCCAGTGCGGGCAGGTGGAATCCAAGTGACACTGGGGTGAAGCCTGTGCTTCCCGGTCAAGAGACTGTGGCCACAGGAAGCAGAGGATGCTGAGTGGGGCGAAGATGAGTGGGGGGTGGGAAAGCATATATCACTGGTTACCAGTTGTTCTGTCTCCTGCTGGAAGCTCCGTGAAGCTGCTTTCTAGTACCCCCTGTTCACTGATCTCCGATAGGAGTCCAAGATGGTGGATCTGTGCTGTGGCAGCTTACAGGGGACCTCTGCATGTACCTCTCCTTGTTCTCTGTTCTTGGTCAGTTTCTTATTCCATTCGGTGCTTGGCTGAGTCCTTTATCTCTTCATTTGATGCTTAGGGTTTCAGGACTGACGTGTGACCTTTTTGACTTAGTTTTTTGGATCTTTGCTGTGAAGGGACGACATGGTGCTTCTAACTATAGCACCATGTTGCCCGGAAGTCGACCCTGCTGGGATTTTGAGATATTCTTTTGCTTCCACCCTAGGGTGATCAGTAAGACCTACGTTAATGGATCATCTATGGAAAAACATGACCTTGAAGTATTCCTTAAAGGCACTAGAGTAAGTCCTTCTTCATGTCAGCTCCTGGCCTTTGCTATTAGATCACCAGTTACCCGTATGCATCTATTTGATAAATGTAGACGTGTGTGTAGTTCAACAAAATCACACATACAAATGTAAGGTAACACAGCTCATTCCATGCATATTGGCAATTAAAAAATACATCTGTATTAAATATATTCCCCAGTGTAGTCATCGACTTTTAGTACTGCTTTTTTATAGACATGTGAAGGGAACTTAACTTTTGAGAAAAGGGACTTTTTATTATTTTATTCTATTTTAGACTATAATCTCCCCAAAGGAAACTCAATAGGTATGGGGAAAATGTCATCAGAAAGGTAGAATTATTTTTTTTTTAAAAAATGTATAAAATTTTCTTACAGAATACTTCTCTCCTGGTTTTAAAGTATTGAAGACATCACTGCAATAGCTAATTAATGGTAAAAATAAGTCACATTAACAATGTTCAATTAAAATCCAGGCACAGCAGAGCACCCAAAATTTATAGGCTTGAGCCTTGTTCCAATTTAACTTCCTGTGCTCTGCATTTCTACAAAGCAGCCTATTAAACACATTTTTTGGATTCTATTTTAGATGGAATGGAACCAACAACCTGTGGGGCCTCAGAGGAAACAAATCAGAAATATCTTCTCCTCTAGGGCCAATTGCTTCTGACCCACTTCCGCGCTGCGGCTGTCCATTTGAGCTAAGGTTAAAATAAATAGACATTAGTCCTGTCCAAGTGATCGCGGAGACAGGAGAGAGAACTTTAAACAGAGTCGGTTGGGTAAGTTCTTTTTCACCTACAGAGAGTTTCAGAATCCTCCCCAAAACTATTGAAAATCGGGGGGGAAAAGATGCTTTTTGTTTGACTGCAATTTCCAGAAAACATTAACTTCATAAAGCACAGATTCCGGCTTTTGGTATCTTTTGACAATCTCAGTAGGGGTAAAGATCAAGGATTTCCCTACTGGCAATTTGCAAGTGCAGCTTTAAGCTTTTCCTTTCAGAAGAGATGAGGGAAACAGCATAATAAAATTCATTCGAAAAGAAAACAATAGCTGACTGTACTGAAGACAGGGCTAATTTGAGTGTGTGAGAATTCTTGAACTATTTTTTCCAGGTATGATTTCTGAAATATTCCTTCTCTCCCCACCCCCATGGCATGCATACATGTATCTGTTTTCCTTTCTTTCTATCATTTGGCCCTTTTTGTACTGCAGCTTCAAACACAGAGCCAAGTCGTGTTTATTTCCTGCTACTCCGTTATCCCAAGATTGTGAGCCTGTTTTGAAAATTCTTTTTTTTTTTTTTTTAATTTGAAAGCATCCTGTTCTGTAGTATTTCAGATTTAGAATTCCATTTAGCTGCAAAATGAAAACAGTGAGATAAAGCAGAAGACTTGTGTGTTTCAAGTTGGGATGAATCTCGGCCACATTCCATGGATTATTTTGATTTAGTTTTAACAAAATACCCCATTAAATCACTCTAATGAGCTGTTTCTGTCCCCCATCAGAACAAGGTCATTAGGTACCAGACTGCTTCTTTCTGCACCTTCATTATTTCACATCCTGGATGTCAGAAAAGGCTGTGGTGGTTTTCTACAGTGGCGCACAGGACACAACTGTTCCTTGAGAAAAAGGACTTGTAAGACAGCAGGAAGCCGACTGGTCATGCTTTCTCGCTGTCCTGGCACCTATGGCTGTGGAGTTGTCATCGCATATGGTCCTCCGAGGAGGCCTCACCCACCAGCCCTCTGCTCAGAAACCAACTCAGCTCACAGATTGCTTTTCAGGGACATCCCTTCCACACTGATGCTTATTGTAGATTAGGAAACAAAAACAAAAAACCCTGAAATTAGCACACACATTTAAAATCTATGTCATTAAATGATTGCTTTTTTTTTTTTTGGTAGAGTAGCATTGCCTGTTTAATTAACAAGAGTTGCAGATACATGATTCTCACAAAATACTGTCCCACGTCTTCCTAGCACCTGCCGCAGGCCCTGTGCTATGTGGCGCTCTGAGGTGGAATCGGACAGCAGGTGAAGGCAGCCAGGTATCTCAACAACGTGATAGGCTAATTATAGAGCAACAGCTCCTGTTCTGGCTGCCAATTAGAGATCTGAACAACCTCGTCAGTACTTTCTGTGTTTGTGAGCATGACTAATTATTTATCTCCTTGTGTAATTTCTGTGAAAGGGGTGGACTCCCATTGAACACCAGATAGGCCCAAATTGGCTTAAACACAAAGCTCTGGGAAATTCTGAGTCTGGCTTCATTTTCACAAAAGTTTTGCAAAATTGAAAGTTGTGTTAGTTTCCTGAGGCTGCCATAACAAAGTACCACAAACTGAGTGGTTCAAACAACAGAAATGTATTCACTCACCGTTCTGGATACCAGAAGTCTGAAATCAAGACGTCAGCGGAGTTAGTTCCTTCTGGAGGCTCTGAGAAAAAATTGTTCAATTCCTCTTAGGGATTGAACCGTGTTCCCCAAAAATATGTGTATCAACTTGGCTAGGCCATGATTCCCAGTATTATGTGATTGTCCACCATTTTGTCATCTGAGATGATTTTCCTGTGTGTTGTAAATCCTATCTCTATGATGTTGATGAGATGGGATTAGCGGCAGTTATGTTAATGAGGCAGGACTCCAGCTACAAGATTAGATTGTATCTTGAACCAATCTCTTTTGAGATATAAAAGAGAGAAGCAAGCAGAGAAACATGGGGACCTCATACCACCAAGAAAGCAGCACCGGGAGCAGAGCCCATCCTTTAGACTGAGGGTCTCTGCACCTGAGAAGCTCCTAGACCAAGGGAAGATTGATGACAAGGACCTTCCTCCAGAACTGACAGAGAGAGAAAGCCTTCTCCTGGAACTGGCATCCTGAATTTGGACTTCTAGCCTTCTAGACTTTGACAGAATAGATTTATGTTTGTTCAAGCCATCCACTTGTAGTATTTCTGTTGCAGTGGCACTAGATAACTCAGACAATGCCTCTCTCCTAACTTCCGGTGATGGGCGGCAATCTTTAGCATTCCTTGGCGTGTAGATCTATCACTCCAATCTCTTCCTCCGTTGTCACATGGCATTCTCCCTGGGTGTGTCTCTGAGTCCCTGTGTCTTCCTATGGCCTTTTTAAAAGGACACCAGTCATTGGATTAGGGACCACCCTAATCCAATTTGACCTCATCTAAACTTGATTATATCTGCAAAGACCCTATTTCCAGATAAGGTCACACTCAGGTACCGGGAGTTAAGGCTTCCACTCGTCTTTTTGGGGGACACAATTCAACCCACAACAAGGATCAGCACCCAGAAGAAATTAGCTTGATGGAAGGAGGCTCAATTTAGCCATTTAACAAACACCGAGGTCCCTTGCATACTTCCAAACCCCTTTACTTAAAGGGGACAGAATCTTCCACCATAGCCTCAAAAGTACGGGCAGAGGATGTTTACCTTCACTACAGGGATGGTCTTAAGAGAAATTTGCAGAGTAGGTCTAGTAACCAAGTCTAACCAAAGATAGGAGATACTTTTCCAGTCCTCTAACAAGGGCCAATGGAGCCCTGGTGGCCCAGTGGTTACGAGCTCGGCTGCTAACCAAAAGGTCAGCAATTCAAATCTACCAGCCACTCCTTGGAAACCCTG
Source organism: Trichechus manatus latirostris (assembly GCF_000243295.1). NCBI lineage: Eukaryota > Metazoa > Chordata > Mammalia > Sirenia > Trichechidae > Trichechus > Trichechus manatus. The sequence goes on along the minus strand of NW_004444119.1, from coordinate 1,147,633 downwards.
TGGGGCAGTTTTACTCTGTCCTATAGGGTTGCTGTGAGTCAGAATCAACTAGACAGCAATGGATTTGGTTTATCGAGGGCCAAACTATTTCTTGTCAGAGTTTAAATGCCTAATCCATGTGTTATTGCAAATAAAGCTGGCAAATATTTACATCGTGAAACATATCTTTATTTTTGATAGGTTAGAATGCTTTGATGGGTCTTTACAAAGACATATCAGCAGAATTCTTAGTGTGTGTGTGTGTGTGTGTGTGTGTGTGTACATATAGTGGCTACTCTCTGCTAATCAAATAACATTTTGTACACTGGTGTGTTAGTGAATAGAAGATAACTTTGCCATATGTTAACAAACCTTAAAGGCATTTCTATCGAAATCAAAGATGAGATTCTGCCAAGCAAGATCCCGGGGCGGGGGCAGAGGGGGGTAGATCTAGGAACATACAAAAGTACTGAGTAACTTCATGGAAAAGTGTTTGTGGGTGAAGCTGTTTTAAGGTAATTTTCCACAACCACCTTGGGTTTGACAGAGACGGTTTGAAATAAAGAAGACCAAGACCAACAGCAATGTTAGACAACACCAGATCCCTGTCCTCTGCGCGGCATAGCAACGTTATGGTTGTCTGCCATTCGACCCTATGGCAGCCCTGGCGGTGAACAGGAGCATTGCTGCTTCTCTGACTTCATCGATGAGGCAATGCTGGTGCAGGATGTGGTTATGGTTGAACAAAGTCCGTGGTTGGAAGAGTAGAGGGCAGGGTAGACACAAGGACTGGAGAAGGGCCAGCACTGATCCATGGGTGTGAAGTGGTACCATGGAGGAGTGACTTTCAAGAACCTGGGAATAAGTTTTCCCTCTGATAATTAAACTATGAAATCAATACTGAATGATCAGAGCTAACAAAACAAACTCCACTAATGACGTGAATTGTCTTCCTATCCAATGAGAATTACTAGCTGTTGTTAGTTGCTGTTAAGTTGGATCTGACTCGTGGAAGCCTTACGTACATCAAAAGAAGTTGCCTGGCCTTGCACCTCTTCACGATCATTGGTATGTTTGAGTTCGTTGGTATGGCTATTGCGCCAATCCATCTCATCGAGGGTTTCTGTCATTTTAGCTGAGCCTCTGCTTTACTGAACATGATGTCCTCCTCTATTGATTTGCCTTTTCTGATGACATCCAGCACTGTATTGAACAATATTCTGTTGTGATCCATAAGGTTTCCATTGGCTAATTTCTAGTAGAGAACCAGGCCCTTCTTCCTACTCTGTCTTATTCTGGAAATGCCACTGAAACCTGTCCACTATGGATGACCCTGTTGGTATCTGAAATACTAATGGCATAGCTTTCAGCATCATAGCAACACAAAAACCACCATAGTATGACAAAGTGACAGATGGGTAGTGGAGAATTAAGAGTGCCCTAATTAAATACATCACTGGGGCTCAGGGGAGCACAACTGGCATGAGAAGAAGTAGGTCTGTCAAAGAAGCACAGAAAGGGTGGTTAGGTCAGCAAACTTTTGCAAACTCAGGTAAGTCCTGATCACGCAAGTAGGTCCCCTGTAACCTAAGTATTTGCTCTGCTAACAAGTGTATCTTATTACGTACTGGACATTTGAATAATAAAGCATGGTGCCCTTGTTCGGATTGCCTGTTCCCCAGGCACCCTCCTGATGACTTGATTTCCCAAGTAGCTTGCCTACAGAGAGAGAATGTGTTGGTCAGGATGAAGCAAACATCTGGTCCACCTGACATTTATATTATTCACTGCAAATTAATGAGCTGGCATTCCAGTTTTTTATCTCGGTCTCCTATGAGATGTGTTAACATGAGTCAGCATTCTTGGGCCAGATCAACCCTGGGACCCCAAAGAACCTGAGCCTGCACATTGGAGGCCTGATCCAAAGCAGGCCGGAGAACCACTCTGGAAACTCTTTGAAGGCCCCAGTTAAATTAAATTGTCATCCCCAGGGATTAATACATAAATTATCATTTCTTCAATCAAAAATTTACCCTAAAATTTTAAGGCAGTGTGATGTAATCCAGAGACACAGGGTCAGCCATTGGACTAATTTAGAGAGCTGGCACTAATTACCATTTGATCTCCTTGGATAAAATGATGGAGTAGGACTAGGTGACCACTGGGACCTCGGGGGCCTCAACATGCCATTCAAGGTAGGAAGTGGGCTGGAGCACTTTTTAATAATAGAACTAGTCTTGTAAGTATTGAGGGATTAAGAATTAATGCAAGGGAACGTTTTGGAAAGAACTTTGGCATTTTCTTATATGATAATGGTGACAATAATATACTTCATTTTGTAAAGGAATAACACAGACACGAGGCTGTTCCTCTCCAATGAAGTCACTGTTTAAATAAGAATAGAGAAGAGAAGGCAGAGGGAGTGTACCCACATGCCTCTCTAGGGGTTCCTTGCAGTTCACTGTGGTATGTTACACAGAGACACCCCAAGTGTGGCTACAGGTGAGTGCACTGTACATACAACCCCAAGTCATATGAACAGTGCAAATTGAAAAGTCTTTTCTGGGATCATTGACAACGTTTGATTCAGAGTGGGTTTGTAGCAGAGCTGTGTGGAAACGGTGATATGGGGCGAGCCTCCAGGGGGTGCTCTTTGTGTGCACCAGGGTGGAAATGTCCACAGTGTAGAGATTAAGAGCTTG
>NW_004444119.1:1143167-1144525 GCF_000243295.1 Trichechus manatus latirostris | reverse complement strand
TTTAGTCTACCTCCATCAGGTTCCGCTCCGAATTGCATACATTTTCTTCATTAACAGTCACCTGGTGAGTGATGCCTGCCCTGGTCTCAGAGGAGGGCGGACGCTCAAGGCGCGAGCTGCCCCCAGCAGCCCCCGGATAGTCGTCTGTCTGGGAGAGCAGTTGTAAATCACATCGCAGATAATAGCCCAGTAGGGGCAGTGCCCGGGGGAGGGAAAAAGAAGAAGAATACCTGAGCCATTTCGTGGGCTATTTTCAGGAAAAGACTATTTGGAAATTTCAAAGACATCTGATAATTCTAAACAGCGAGTTAAATTGCCCTGCTCGCTCCAAAGAGAAAGCGCTTCCAAATCTGCATTGCTACTGCGGAGGGGGAATGCATTAGGAATAACTCCTGCACAGATTTTTGGCGAGCATCGGGGCGTTTTTTTCCTAGAGACATTCCCTCTGTTGCCTGCCGCTTGCTGCTTCATAACACTTGACAAATTCACAGTTCTTAAAAGCCCCCATAAATGTTTTGTAAATTGCTCCATTTTATCAGGGAGTTCTCGGAGCCTTGTCCCTGATATCCACCATGCCTTCTCTCTCCATTCCTTGTTTATCTTTAGGCATTTTCCAACTTGAAAAGGCGGCCATTACTAGCGTCAGCATTCTCGTTATTATTATCAGGATGTTAACCACATAAAAGCCCAGCCATCTGCAAACGGGAAATTCCCACCATCTCGAGATTCTCACTGCTCCCTACAAACTAACACAAAATAAATAAATAAAGCCAGCTGGAGAAAAAAATGTTAAGACATCTTCTGTTGTTATGCTGTCTTGGGAAAGAGAGACAGGCATAGCTTCACTTCTTGTCAGGGTTCTTAAGCTAAACAGAGAGCCAGGACATGGCTCTATCATAGAGACTGAGAAATTCATCATCGAATTCCATTCACACGGAGGAGTCATTTAAGGGTACTTGGGTGGGACAGAGTTGTAGAAAACACGAGAGTCAGTGATGGAGTCCCGGGGGGGGACAATCTGCAGGAATGGTGGAGGGGGTGATTAAGTTAGCAAAATGGCGCTCGAGATCTGAAATTACAGACCTGTTTGGAATATGAATCCCCACAGCTGCACGAAGGAGGCCAGCAGATTGCAACTGGTTTGGAATACTTTTCCCGACAAGTTCTATTAAAAATGAGATAGTGTACTGTAAATACAGCCTCTCACGTTCCAGCATTTTGTCAGCCCCCCAGTTCCTGGTTCATTACCAATAGCACGATCTCCTGGATATTATACCGGGACCGTAAGGAGCACACAGCACATGTTTCCATCACTCAGAAGCGCTACCTTTTTAAACACAAGCATGTAAATGAAATAC
>NW_004444119.1:1140354-1142215 GCF_000243295.1 Trichechus manatus latirostris | reverse complement strand
GTTCACCAAGAGGTGCCTTGGAAGAAAGCCCTGGCGATCTACTTCTGAAAAGTCAGCCATTGAAAACCCTGCAGAGCACAATTCTATTCTGACACACATGCGGTCACCGTGAGTATGGACTCGATGGATGGACTCGATGGGCAGGTTTGGTTTTGGTTTTTGATGACTGTGGGAGGGTACACAGGTGAGGTGACTGTCAGCCTGTTCTCTCCCTTATTCATGTAAAAGTGATGATCCTGATGGGAACTACAGAGGGGTTTTAACAAGAAAGAGAAAAGAGAAGCATGCAGACTTGAGGGGTTGAGGGGGCACATGGAGAGGCGAAGACTTCAGATGGTTCTAGAAAATAGGATGCAGCCAAAGAAAATAACAAGGTAAAAAATTAAAAAGAAAATGGGATGAAAAGTAACTAACTTCACACTTTACCTACCTTAGAATTGATCTTGGGTACATTGCAACATGAGTGTGTGTGTGGGTGCAATGTTCTTGCAGGGAGGCAGGACTCCTTAATCTGTAAGGATACATCTGCTGCAGTTGTTCCTTCTCAAAGCTCCTGGTGACCCTTGCCCTCTGGCTGTCAGGCAGGCCCTGGGAACAGGACACCAGCACACAATCACAAGCCGTCTTGCGGCTATAGCACGAGGCTCATATCCTGTGTAAGTCCCTCAGACACTCTGCAGAGTTATTACCAGGAAGTAAATCTAGCATTTTCACATTTATAAAGCACAGTGCATTGCTAGAACCCAATGTGGTTTCAGAAAATGACACTGATGAAACTGTCTCGGAAGGGCCTCATTTCCCCAAAAGTGATCTGAGACTTAAGTTCCCTCAGCCCGAAGGGGGCAGAGCCCGTGCAGTCTCCTCTCTGCAGGCTTTCTGGCCTGCATCCACAATGAAGTCCCCAGGGGGCTGCCTCACTGGGCTACATGTCCCTGAGCTGGGGTCTCTGCTGGGAGCAGACCAAGCACTTTCCCATTGCTGTTGAGTCAATTCTGACTCATAGCGACCCTACAGGACAGAGTAGAACTGCCCCATAGGGTTTCCAAGGAGCTGCTGTTGGATTGAAACTGCCAACCTCTTGGTTAGCAGCCGAGTTCTTAACCACTGTGCCACCAGGGCTCCAAATTACCTCCTGGAAAGAGTTCAGTGGTGCCCCCGTCTAAGAGATATGTCTACATTCTAACCTCCCAAACCTGTGAATGTGGCCTTAATTTGGAAAAAGGGTCTTTGAAGATGCAATTAAGGTAACGATATCTCGAAGAGATCATCCTGGACTTAGGGTGAGCTCTAAATCCAATAAGAGACACACAGACACAGGGAAGATGGCCATGTGAAGACAGAGATAGAGATTGGAGTGATGCCGCTGCAAGCCAGGGAAAGCCTGCAGCCACCAGCCTGGAAGAGTCAAGGAAGGATCCTCCCTAGAGCCTCCAGAGAGAACACGGCCCTGCCCACATCTTGATGTGGAGCTCCCAGCCTCCAGAACAGGGAGAGGATAAATTTCTGTTGTCACAAGCCACCCAGTTTGTGGTCCTTTGCTATGGCAACTCTAGGAACCTCATACACCACACCAGTATGATTTTTAGGGAATTTATTTTCTCCTAGGGGGTAACTTACATCCAGGAAACTTGTGCCTCTATAGATATAACCCAGATTCAGTTAAAAAAAAAAAAAAGAAAGAAACATACATGATGTAGACTCTTGGACACATTATGTTAATCTCTGAGGGTTTTGGATTTGTGACCACAATGACCAAGTCTTACCAGCCACACACTGCAGCTCACTAATGTACACCTAACTTAGATTACCAAATAGAGCTCTTAGTGTGTGTGTGTGTGTGTGTGTGTGTGTGTGTGTGTGT
>NW_004444119.1:1138195-1139662 GCF_000243295.1 Trichechus manatus latirostris | reverse complement strand
CAATGGAATTTAGTATATTCATCATGTTGTACAACCACCACCTCTGTCTACTTTCAAAACATTTTCATTATCCCCAAAATTAATCTTGTGCCCATTAAGCAGTCATTCCCCACTTCTCCCTTCCCCTAACCCCTGACAATCACCAATATTATTTCTGTCTCTGTGGATTTATCTATTCCGGACATTTCATATAAATGAAATCATACAATATATGACCTTTTGTGTGTGGTTTCTTTCACTTAGCATAATGTTTTCGAGGTCCATCTGTGTTGTAGAATGTATCAGTGCTTCATTTCTTGTTTTGGTTGAATAATATCCCATTGTATAAATATACCACATTTTGTTTTTCTATCACCCATTGATGGACGTTTGCATTGTTTCCACCTTTTGGCTATTGTGAATAGTGCTGCTATGAACATTCATGCACAAGTGTTTATCAGAGCACCACTTGCTTTCAGTTCTTTGGGGTATATACTTAGAACTGGAATTGCTGGGTCTTATGATAAATTTATGTTCGATTTGTTGAGCAACCCGCCAAGCAAAACTGTTTGCAATGTCTCCAAAGTCTCACATATCTGTTCCCAACCTCTTACCTTTGTGACTCCTATTAGTTTACTCTCTCTCCCCCTCACTCCACTCCAACCCACTGCCTCCTCACTGCTCCTGGAAATTTCCAGGCCTGCTCTTCCCTTAGGGCCCTTTCCCTGACTGTTCCCTTGGTCTTGACTGAGATCATCTCATGACTGATATCCTCAACCACCTTGAAATTTTCGCCACCATGACCACCATATTTGTAAAACGCAAGTCACACTCACTGCCCAGTACTGCCCATCAGTTGCTGTTGTTAGCTGCTGTCCAGTCATTTCTGACTCATGGCAACCCTGTGTGTGCAGAGTAGAACTGCTCCATAGGTTTTTCAAGGCTGTGACCTTTCAGAAGCAGATCACCAGGCCTCTCTTCCAAGGCATCTTTGGGTGGTTTGAGCTCCCAATCTTTCAACTAATAGTCGAGCACTTAACCATTTGCACCACCAAGGGACTCCTTCATGTCTCGTGCCTTCCTCTAATTCTTCCATACACTTATCACTTCTACATACTATAAAATTACCATTTATATTATTATTGTTAATTGTGTGTCTCCTTCTCCTAGAATTAAAGTTTGTTTTTGTTGTTGTTGTTGTCTGTTTTGTTCACTGATGAATTCTAAGTGCCGGAACAGTGCCTGGCACATGGTAGATGCCCAGAAATATGTGTTGAATAAAATCTCTGCACCCAGCATGGTAACTATGACAAACTTTCCAGAAACGTATGATATTAAATAAAAATATAATTTCATAAACAAAAAATCACATTCTACAGCTTTTTAAAAATGGATCTGATACATAGGAAAAGGTGATTCTTGAATACAATGTCACAAATTCCGTAAGGTTTAAAATATGTACAGATTACTACATCTGCCCTTAAGATA
>NW_004444119.1:1134870-1136785 GCF_000243295.1 Trichechus manatus latirostris | reverse complement strand
ATCAATTCTTTGGTCTTCCTTAACCAGCTTTCAAATATATACAAGGTGATTGAAAATACCATAGCTTCAGTCAGGTGCACCTTAGTCTTCAAAGTGAAATCTTTGCTTTTTAACACTTTAACAAGGTCTTTTGCAGGAGATTTGCCCAATGCAATACATCATTTGATTTCTTGATTTCTCCTCCCATGGATGTTAGTTGTTGATCCAAGTAAAAAGATAGCCTTGACAACTTCAGTATTTTCTCCGTTTATCATAATGTTTATTCTAGGTTTTCTTTCTATATTTTCATTCATTTTTTCCCTGTGCTTTTAAATTTGACATTTTTTATTACTTTTCGTCCAGTTTGTTAACTCTGTCTTCTATAGAATTCAGTCTACTGTTAAACCTATCCAGTGAACTCTCAATTTCAGATACCATATTTCCAGGTTTAAAATTTCCAATTGATTATTTTTATACATGCAAATTATTTGTTGAAATTTTTCATTTTTAAAATACTTTCATGGATTTTTTTCTATCTTTTCCTCCATGTTCTTGAATATATTATTATAGTTGTTTTAATGTCTCTCCTGATAACTCTAAGATATGAATCACTGGTAGATATAATCAAGGTATTTATTCTCAGTCATTTGGTCATATTTTTCAGTTTGCCTCATAACTTTTTTGTATAACAGATATTGTGGGCGAAAAATTGTAGAGCTTCTGGTTGATTTTGTTTCCACAGAAGGTTAAGGTTGCTTCTGGCAGGCAGGCAGCATACTAGACATGCTTCATAGGGTTGTCGTGAGGAATAAATTAATTAATGTAGACATAGTAAAAAGAACCCTGATGGCACAATGGTTAAGAGCTTGGCTTCTAACTGAAAGATTGGAAGTTCAAACCAATCCAGCAGCTCTGAGGGAGAAAGACCTGGTGATCTACTTCCATAAAGATTCCAAAAAAAAACAAGCCCATTGCCATCAAGTCAATTCTGACTCCTAGCGGCCCTATAGGACAGAGTAGAACTGCCCCATAAGGTTTCCAAGGAGCTATGGCCTAGGAAACTCTATGGAGCTGTTTTATTCTGTCACATGGGGTCACTGTGAGTCAGAATCAACTCAATGTCACCCAATAATAACAACATAATCAGTAGGAGGATTTTGGACATGAGGAATAAAAAAAAAAATTTGATTAAATGATAAAAATTTTTATCCTTCAGAATAACTAGTCTCTGTCTATAGGATTGGGAACTTCAGTGGTTTATGGATGTCACTAAAGCCACTTCCTCACCATCCTGTTTCTACCCTACCTCATGCCATCCTCAGCTTCTTAGCTGATCCCACTACAGTTACCAGACAATAGATGTTCTCTGCATCTCACTGATGCCCACAGGGTCCATAGACAAGAAGGCAATGTCTCTTCCTGCATTTCTTTTTTCTTTTAAAATTCACTTTGCTGTTGTTATTATTGGCAGTCGTCAAGTTGGCCCCCAACTCATGGCAATCCCATGCACGAGGGAACAAAATGCTTCCCTGTCCTGCACCATCCCCATAATTGATTGTGAAACAGACCATTATGACACATAGGGTTTTCACTGGATGATTTTCAGAAACAGATCACCAGGCCTTTTTTCCTAGTCTATCTTAGTCTGGAAGCTCAGCTGAAACCTGTTCAGAATCATAGCAATACACAAGCTTCCAGAGACAGACGGGTGGTGGCTGCACATGAGGTGAATTGGCCAGGAATCAAACCTGGGTCTCCTAGATGTAAGGCAAGAATTCTACCACTGAACCACCACTGTCCTAACTTTACTTTCCTGAGGTATAAATTAGATACAATAAAATATATCCATTTTCTGTGAGAGTTTGATGAGTTCAGACATATATATCCACCCTGTAATCACCTCCACAATAAGATTTAGTATGTGGCCTAAATTGTC
>NW_004444119.1:1131266-1133584 GCF_000243295.1 Trichechus manatus latirostris | reverse complement strand
AAGGAGTGAAGCAGCAGATAGAATCCACTTTTTCACTACTGATAGCATATACAGTAAAACCTGCAGAGCCAGAACCTATATAAGGTGAAAATCTGTCAGAGAAAAAAAACCCAAATATTTTTCACTACACTGGGTGACAGAAAAGTGGTAACACTGTACCCTGTCAAAGATGGAACACTTTCGAGACCCAGAGAAACATGGCAGTCCCGTTGAGTTCCGGCTCTCACAGGTTTCACTGTAATATCTTCCTATATTCCTTTAAATTACACTATTTTCCCTCCAAGTCAGCATTTTATAACACTAGCTTCTTTTGTTTCTATTTGGCACGAAGCCCAGCATAATTGATTCAGCTAAGAGGTGTTTTCCAAATTGCTCGCAGTGCATGCCAGCCAGGTGAACCAGGCTGTGCCTCCCCATCTCCTGGATGCCATTGGGCTCCCAGAGTTGGGCAGATACGATCTTGAAGGTAGTGAAGCAGCTCGGGGTTTGAGATGTTTTCTCATAGGATGAAAACACAGAGGACCGAAGAAACTGAGGCAGAGGTGGCGGAGGTGCACTTCTGGGAGACGCAGTACCTCCGCCCAGTACAGATTTCTGCTTCTGGGAATCCATTAGAAAATCCACTTTCTTATCCTCCAGCCTTTTGGCAAATAGGCAAACTGACACATAGATAACAAACCGTTTTTCAAAGCCAGAGTTCAAAGGGGTATTGAGAAAATTCTGTCTGAAAAGTCAAATGGAACATGTTTGAACGTGTGTTAACACTGATATCTGGCTCTGTAATATGGGGCTGAATAGATAGCAACGTATCAGGGAATAAGATATGATCTGCAGGGTGTCTGGATATTTGCACAGTGTTTACAGTATTACACCATAACTGCCATTTTAGTTCACTGGGCTCCAAACATATTCGCTGAGGGCCTTCTGCATGCTCAAGCTGTGTAAACAGGAGGACAGACAGCAGGGAGACAGACAGCAGGGAGACACAGCCCCTCCTCTCAGGCGCCTGGGGCAAAAAGATTGGGAAACAGCAAGATCTTTTAAGGTAACGGTTCAAGACAACTTTTCCAAAGTTCCAGCACTAAGCTTAGCGCCAACTTAAGTGTAGTGGATTCATTCATCCTACAGACCCAACAGTCTAGGACAGGGCAAGGGAGGAGGTGGACGGACAACTCTCTTCTTCCTCTCCATGACGGTTTTTCTCACAGTGGGGTTCCTCTCCTGGGATTTTTCCCGAAAAACACATGGGCCTAGTTCTTCAGACACAAAAAGTTGCCTGGTCAAAATGACTTAGCCACCTGAGAAACACAGCAGGATGAAACACTGTCTGGCCCTGAGCCATTCCCAGGCTCTCTTGTGGATCAGACCGTTGTGATCCATAGGGTTTTCATGGGCTGATTTTTGGAGGAGAGTTGTCAAGCCTTTCTTCCTAGTCTGTCCTGGGAATGACAGAGAGGCAATATTCTTGCTGAAAACAGGAGAGCAGAGCAAGAACTGAGCAACTCAAAGAGGGAGCCCTCAAGGAAGCCTGTCTCCTCTCTCCTCTTTAGAAATAATAAAATATCATTTCACGTAAATGGATATCTTCAAATCTAACTAAAGTCAGCCTCAAAGTAATACAAAGTTTATCAGAGTTTGTCTATGATAAAAATACTGACAGTTTTTACTCAGGCCTCAGATTTCCAGTCCCATTAAACTATAAGATTTCTCCAACGGCGAATCTCAAAATATAAACCAAAAGGAGTTACTTGCTCTTCTCTTGATTGACAAATTTTGACTCACTGCTATGTTTCAATGATGCATTCCAGTGACCTAGGTGGCTTTCAGGGATGTGCCGGTGGGAGCCATAAACCTCACACGAGGCTCCTTCCCACCCCCCACCCCCGCAGGCTGCTAGCCCACAGGAGGGCTGAGGATGTGGCAGTGAAGTCATGGGGAGCCCGGCCTGGCTATCGGGGCTGCCAGCATGCAATTCAGCCTAGCTACCAAGTGTAGCCAGGGCCTTGCCAAGCCCACCAACCACAGAGAATGTACCTTTCTGGGCATCTCATGCTCAGCCGGGTCCTGACCACACCTGATAATGGTGGGTAATGGGGGTAAAGCCCAGCGTACTTCTGCCCCTTCCAGATGGCCCTAGGAGCCACGCAGACGGCCGCAGCAGGCCATTGTGCTGCTGTGCGGGAAGCCAGTGCTGACGGGGGGAACTTCAGCCAGCAGCTTCACAAAGGTCAGGGCTGACAGCAGGAAGGGCCTGTGCCACAGGGAGGCCTCTCCATCATGCAGTCCTCCGCAGAGGCTGGGCATAGTCTCCTGGGCAG
>NW_004444119.1:1128988-1130339 GCF_000243295.1 Trichechus manatus latirostris | reverse complement strand
GACTGCAACACCATTCAGTCGGGATGAACCCGCACACCGATCCTTGTGGCTGAGGGAAAGGCACCCAATGGAAGCAGCATCAGTAAAAGAGGCATTGCAGAAAATTAACAAGAAAAGCTGATAATCAGTGATAACCAGTGGTGTGCACTGAGCAGGTCACCCTCGCCATCGAGTCGTCATTGGCTCTGCTGAGTGAGGACTAGAGGGTCTCCTTGGAAGTGTGCACAGCATCAGAAAAAAGAAGTTAGCACATCAGATGGCGGACAGAAGAATCACTCCCCAGCGCATGGCTGTGATTTTCTGACAAGTACAAAGTAGAGAATACTGACCGGTGGTGTGTTATTGGTGCCTTGCTTCTGCCCTCATAGTTTGCAGGTACGTTTCAGAAAAACACTTGCAGGATAGTTGAGCCTGTTTGGGAAGGTTAGCTCAAGTTTGCCTGGAAGCTAGGGGAGGAGCAAAATGCCCCCTAGAGGTTCTGCTCAGCTGTTAGCTAAGAAAAAGAAGAAGAACCATTGCTGTTCAGTCAATTCCAATTCATGGCAACCCCGTGTGTTACAGAGTAAAACAACTCCATGGGGTTTTCTTGGCTGTAATCTTTATGGAAACAGATAGCCAGGCCTTTCTTCTACAATGCCACTGGTTGGGTCTGAACCACCAGCCTTTATGTTAATAGTCCAGCACAGATCATTTGTACCATCCAGGGAGCTCTGTCTAGGAAAGGTGGGCAGAATTTCTTGTTGAAGTATTTGTTGAAGATTTCAGACAAGCATCCCTCGAGATACAATTCAATTAATACAAAGTAAGCTGCACTGCCCTTCGTTTCCAAAGATCCTTGACTATTAAAAACTGGAAATTGAAAGACTCTCTTCAGTCTGCCCCTATTTGAGCTCAAGAATAAAAAAATTTGAAAGGCTGTAAAAAGGATCAAAATATCACCATTTCCTAAAGAGATTACTGGGGGGTTCCTGTTACCTAGGATTAGCACTGCAATTACTACTCGTGAGTAGTATGTTTTCATGATTGTGTGTAGAATTATCACTGCTTTATCACTTTTAAGCATGACTGTAGAGATATTTTATTTCTTATCTAGATTCAAAACAAGGAAATTATTTAAACAAAAAGAGCCAAAAGAACAGAACAGAATCAGTGTATTTCATTAGAGATGATTAAAGAAAAAATAGCATCCTGGAACTTTATTGGCTAATCTAAACATACTCAAAAGAACAGGCCTGTGAAAGGAACATGAGTTACCCATGCAGTATCCTCTGCCAATATCATGTCTGTAGTCTGCAGTCAGCTGATTAACAGACATCTGTTTTTGCAACAGACTGGACAAGACTGTCTTCAG
>NW_004444119.1:1109056-1127395 GCF_000243295.1 Trichechus manatus latirostris | reverse complement strand
CTCCAACAGCTGCACTCCCTGGAGTGTGTTAATTCACTTAGAAAATGGATAATTGATTTTTCAGTGAAACGTGTAACAAAGACACACCAGTTTCAAACCACAGGATAGTTCTCTCATGTTCCTATGTGACATTAACCAGCTAGTTAGACAATTCCTTAGTTCTCATCTCGTGTTTCAACCACATCCAAGTGAGTTTGAAGCTCTGTTTGGGTTGGCCCAGCGACAGAATCACTAAGTGTTTACCACTGAGGCACCAGATGTACCCAAGAGGTTAGGGCAGGGTGAGCTTCTCCCTAAAAGAATGGTTGGCACTTGGAGTGTCAGTCACTCCCACACATTTCCTGGAGCTACTAAGTGGGTTTTTATGCATAGATTTGTTAAAGACTTTGCCAAAAATAGTACTTTTTGCTGAATGCAATGATTTGACTCACGTGGAAATTTTGCTCCTAATACATATGCTGAGTCTGGAATACATTCACATAGGCACTACACACAGCAGCTCTTGAAGATGACACACCCAGCTCCCCTGTATCAAGTCCTTCCTCTGCTACTTTCAAAGCCTAATAACAACAGCAGCAGGCACAGGTCTCCCTGTTCTCAACTCTTACTGCCCTTATTTTTTGTACTGCACAGCTGAGCAAGTTCTGTGCTGTCTCTTATTGTTCCTTAGAACCCCCAGGTGTGTAAGTCCTGTCTCCCCTATAGGACTGAAAATCATGTCATGTAGAAACAAATAGAGCTAAAGGATATGTATTAGTCAAGGTTTTCCAGAGAAACAGAACCAATAAGATAGATAGATGATAGATAAATAGAAAGACGATGGATGGATGGATGGATGGATGGATGGATCAATGGATGGATGGATGGATGGAAGGATGGATGGATAGATGGATGGACAGATGGATGGATGGATGGATAGATGGATGGACGGATGGATGGATGGATGGGTGGATGATGGATGGATAGATAGAGAGGGTTGGAGGGAGGGGGGAGATAGATAGGTAGGTAGATAGATACATAGATGGACAGACAGACAGACAGATAGATAGATGTTAGACAGACAGGTAGATAGATACATTTATTTTAAGGAACTGACTCACACAATTGGGGAGCTGGCTCCTGTCAGTCAGGCAACAGGCTAGAAACTCTAGGAGTCTTGTGCCTGAAATTGGTAGGCCAGGCAGAGAGTTGGAAAGTCCATAAGAATGTCTATGAAACAGCCCTGAGGCAGAATCCTACTCCCTCAAGAGACCTCAGGATTTTTTGCTCTTAAGACCTTCAACTGATTGGATCAGGCTCAGCCACGTTGTGAAGGGTGATCTGCTTTACTTAAGGCCAACTGATTGTAAGTATTAAACACATCTGCCAACTACCTTCACAGCAACACCTAGACTAGTGTTTGATCAAACAACTGGGCACCATAGTCTAGCCAAACTGACACATAAAATTAACCATCACAGGGTAGTAGCTTAAAGTAAAAGGCTTTCCAATTAAAATGCCACACGTCCTTTCAAATGTTCTGTAATATAAGGCCTTTGAGAGGCACAGTTAAGTTGCCCGTGCATCCCTTAATTGCATGGTTAGTGTCACACGGGAGGAGCAGGGGTCCCTCCCTCTAAACTCTGATGAACTAGACTCGAGTTTCCCACTCTACTGGGAAGCATCAAGAATGCAGCTTCAAGGCAGGTTGCATCCTGCCTCCAGCAATTGGCCACCCATGACCTTTAACAAATCACTTCCTTTTCCTACACCTGGGCTCCATCCTCTGTAAGGTGGTGGTGGTCATGCTCATCTCCTGGGGGGAGCGGGGAGGTCCCTAGAAGATTTAAGTGAAAGAACACATTTCAAGTAGTTAGGACAGCGTGCGTTTCCAAGATGCTCAGATTCAAGCTCAGGTCTCCCAACACTCCATCCAGGGCTCTTCCCACGTTGCCGCCCTGGCTGTTACAGGAACACTCCATTGTCCAAAGTTGCTGGCATCTTGGAGAGAACCTTCTTACATAGCATATGCCATTTGGAGAAGTTAGCACCTCAATATATTAGTTCAACAAATAATAAGAGACAAGGTTTTAGGCAAGGCCCTGCTCCCCTAGAAGGTTCTTTAGTTAATGCCACCTTAGGAGGTGGAGAGGTGGCCCTGAGAGTGGTACATACAACAGCTCTTCATTGGATTGGACAAGAGGAAAGGAGAGGTCTTCATAGAATGTCATGACTCAACCCCGAGAGCGTGTGGGAAGAGCTGGCACCACCCATTCTGACAACACCATGCCCCTGGGCAGAGAAATGAGAAAAAAACTTGGTGGTGCACTATTGAATGAAACCCATTTCCCCAATAATTTGGACAAGGGTTGGTTGTCTAAAACATTAGAGCGGCATTTCTAAAGACCACTAGTGCTCTAGAGATGTGTTTGGGAATGAAATTGGGTGCTTTAGAGCAGGGTTCATCAGGAAGCCTGTAATAGGATAATAAGTGTGAGTCTGCAAGAAAGGGATATGGTGGGTAGTGTGTCTCACACTTATTTTATCACAGAATCCTTTTCCATGGAACACGCATTATCATCATGAGGAATACTGAGGAAAACACTGGTCTATTATGGAATACTCGGGGGGCAGGATATTTAAACCATGGGCAGCAAAAGAGATCAAAGAAGTGTATATGTGTGTGTGTATGTGTGTGTATGCATGTGTGAGTGTGAGAGTTGTGTGGTGTGTCTGAATGTGTGAGTGTGTGCATGTGTATGAGTATTAGTGTGTAGTGGGTGTGTGAGTATGAGTGTGTGTAATGTGAGTGTAGTGAGTTTGTGTGTGAGTATGAACGTGTGTGTGCATGTGGGTATCAGTGTGTGCAAATGTGTGAGTATGAGTGTGTGTGTTTGGGTGGGTAGGGGTGCACACGTGTGCCGTACCATTCTGTTTTCACCTACTCTGTTCCTTTGAATTTTATGAGGTGCTAAACATTTGAATTATCTGAAAATCTATATTTTGGACAAAACATCTGGATAAATATTTTTGTTAATTTATCTCGGCCTTTCCCCAGCACCTAGCACAGTGTTCATCATGAGACTCCCTCAGTCAATGCGTGTGACTGAGGATGAGTTTCCTCATAAACGGGTGGTACAAGAACACATGGACTTAGATCCCGTCCTTCCAGAGATTTGATGAATGAAGATGTTCCCCGAGAAGCTGGGAGAATGAATAGCACGAAACAGTCAAGTTCTCTATCCACAGTCCTTGAAATGTTACTGCAAACTCTTTAGCGTCATTGCTAACATATATGTGGATTCCCATAGCATCTTCTATCTCTAAAAATCGTGAACATCTATCAGGAAGTCATCTGTTGTCGTTCCTGAGCATCAGTGGTTATTCTCCCACTGCTAAATAAAGTGTTGCACGCCTTACCTCTTCACTTTCCAAATCTGTCTCCTTATCAAACATTTATTTCCGGTGGCATGCTCACAGACCGCCCCTCTCTTCTTCCTCCCCTTCCCCCTTTACAGTTTCGTGCTGCTTTTTAATTACAACTTTAAGATGTAATTCAACGTCTCAATAAGAAATATAAATACATAAATAACAGGACAAAGGATCAGCAAGATGGAAAAGGAAAAGTCGCACATTTGCAGATTTTTAATGAAGAGGTTTTTAAAATATTTTCTTGCATACACAAAGTCAGTGCTCCGGTAGGTGAGTTGTAAATGCTCCTTTTCGTCCCATAATTATAAGTGAAATGCTCTTTAATGTGCAATAATAATGTTCAAGCTGTGCTATTTTGCAGCTAATAATTATACACAACAGCGAGAGGCATGATAGCTCACAGAAAGTTTTCCTTCTTAATGTATTACCCACCTCTCTTCTCTCCCGGCTACCTGCCTGATTTGCAGTGACTGTGCTTTTTAATCTGCTCTTTATTCTGGGAATAGAAGCGCTAGTTAGTAACTTTCTTGAGGAAACGATGTTAGGCAAGACTGCTGACTGGCTGAAATCGCTCCCATACAAAGCAAAGTCTATAATAGGCTTGCCTGAAAAAAAAAAAAAAAAGAAAAAGAAATACAGGCTCAAACTACAGCTAAGCTCAAAATGTGCTTGCTAGAATCCCCAGCATTAAAAGGTCATATGGTTGCTGTACAGTTTAGCACAGTGTTACCGAGACAACACTGGGAGTTGGCAATAAAAGCAGAGGTCATCAAGCTCTGGCACCAGATATCAATCCCTTCACAGATGGGGGAATACATTTATCACTGAACGGCCACATTTGTTACTATGGACATGCACCATTTCCGAGAGATCTTGGGGTTAGCCAGCTGTGTATCCGAGTCAGCATCTCCATTAGCTTCTCAGCCACAATGTGTTCTTGAAATTGCTGAATATATTATGTGATTTTCTTTAGAAAAAAAGAAAATGAAAAAAAAAGATGCCGCATGGATTAAGAAAATCCATACCAGATAAAAGAAAATTCGGGTGGAGACATTTGAAGGAACTAACTTACCTCAAATTGAATGTTCTAGCTAGTTGAAATGAATTAACTGCTGCATACATTTGAAGAACCATAAAAGGAATATAACCCAGATGCAGCCATTGCTTCAGCAGAAATGGGCATTCCTGACTTTCAGTGTTCCTAATGCTGGCTTGGACAGCTGCCTGGACTTCAGCTCACATCTAGCTGATTTCCAGCTGCTCTAAATATACTTCCTTCTTAATGGTTCACAATAAACTGACCATATGGGTTAATACTGAGTCAATCCTTATTTTCCCTTGCTATTACTGAACTATGAAAAAGTATTCTTTGGCATCAAACTTGTGGTTTATGTTCAGCCAGGCTCTCAACAGAATACTGGAAAAAGTTTGAAATTTATTTAGACTACAGGGCAGCTAGAAAGGCAGGTCAGATGGCCAGTGATGTTGTAGTTTGGCACACGGGGCCATCACAAAATTAGGAAGCATCTATTCCACATATGAGTGACTGTAAATACATACTGTCCCATACTACAGCATCTGGAAATTAGTCCTGTTTCTTATTGGTAGATATATCCAGAATTTTCCAGAAGCTTCTATAGGTTTATATTGTTCTTGTGTGGCATTACATCTATTCTGATTCATAGTGACCCCATGTGAAAGAACAGAACTGCCCCATAGGGTTTCCTAGGCTGTATGGGAGCAGATCGTCAAGTCTTTTTATCCCGTGGAGCCACTGGTGGGTTTGAATCCCTGACCTTTTGGTTAACAGCCAAGCAGTTAACCATTACACCACCCAGGCCCCTTCATAGGTTTGCTATTGTTGTTGTTAGGTGCCGTCAAGTTGGTTCTGACTCATAGTAGCCCTATGTACAACAGAACGATAGGTTTATAGCACTATGCAAATATTCCACAACTTAAAATAGTGGAATAATGTGAAATTAGAACTTGATGTAAAGTTTTCCTTTGGGGTCTTTAATGGGGTTACAGTCAGAAAACGGTTTGAGATGGGACAATTGAAGGCTTAGTTGTCCAAGATGGTTTCCTCACCCTCATATTTGGCATCTCCGCTGGGATGGCTGAAGCAGCAGGGCCTGGCAAGACCTCTCTCTCTTTCACTCCCTCAGTGCAGCCTCTCCATAGCTAGCTTAGGCTTCCTCCTAGAATGGCATTTTAAGGGCAGTCAGCCTTTTTTCATGGCAGCAAGCATTCCCCATACCGGTGTGTTAAGAGACCCAGGCAGAGTTGCTACATACTATTGGCTACCAGGGGCTAGACCAGATCCACTAAGCGAGGGAACTGTCCAAGGGCATCAGTACCAGGAAGTGTGGCTTATTGTGTGGCCATCTTTGTAGACTAGATATCATGGCTCCTAACAACTTTTAAGGTGCTAAAAAGAATAGCATAATATTGCATACAAATTACAAGATTTTATGTAGTGTTGTTGGGTACCACTGAGTCAATTCTGACTCATAATGATATCATATAATGTAGTGGAACTGCCCAATAGGGTTTTCTTGGCTGTAATCTTTATGAGAGCAGATCGCCAGGTCTTTCTCCCATGAAGCCCTTGGGTGGGTTAGAATCACCAATATTTTGTTAGCAGCAGGCACTCAACTGTGGTATCATCAGGGCTCCTTATGATTTTATGTAGTATTGTATAATACTACATGTAATACTTCCAAAGCCTCTTTGGACCATCTTCATTACTGTGGTTTAGTAGGATTATCACATTCTATCATCATTAAGAAATTTCTTTCTATATTTCTGTTCTCCTTTCCAGAATATTAAACTCTGTCCCTAGGATTTTTAACAACCCTGGGCACATATGTGAGTTCCATAGTGCTATACGCTCTGCCTGTCTCTGAACCAACTGCTCGTGGAGACACTTCCTTCCTCCAGAGCCAGAGAGCCTCATCAGTAGCTTCACCTCTTTGGATAAGACAGCAAAGGTAGACAGAGATTTTAGAAGTACTCTGTTAAAGTACCTATTGATTATCTAAAAAGGAAGTGATATCTTTAGGAAATCTCGACTTCTCCAAAAGATTTGGATATGTGATTATTTAATTATAACCTGTTTTGGAGGAGATGAGTTAGTAAACGTATTTTAATGGGAAACAAGGACCCTGATAGAAGCATGCCATAGGTTTACACAATGGAAAATGGAGTTTGCAGGGTAAACCCAAATGGAACTACCCCTAGGGTGACCTGAACTGACAGGAGATCTTAATCCTAGGGAGTGAGGTAGGTACCAAGCGCAGGATATAAGAGAACTAGGTGGGGAGCTGGGGGTGGAGGAAAATTCAAATCTGGATCACTGGTTGATAATATTGTTTTTTCACAATTATTCATCCCTCTCCATGTTTGCTGTGCTTCCCTGCCTCATTAATTTTGGGTTTGGCAATGGGACATGATTTGACCCATGAGGTATGAGAAAGTATGTTTGCCAAAGCTGAGCAGAAACTTTAAATTTGATTGCATTTTATGGCTGCCACCCTCTTGTACCTACACTCTGCCATGAGGAAACAAGAAAGATTCAGAATGCTCCTTCTGCCTGGCTCTCAGGATGAAGGCAGACCCACAATCTACCCACAGACTGGAGCATAGCTACAGAGCCACAGAGCCACCGACATGGATTCAACTGCCATCAGACTCCTCACATGGGGAACAAACACACTGTGCTGTTATAAATCACCAAGATTTGGAGATTGTTTCTTACACAGCATTACACAGCAACAACTGACTGATACATCCACGTCGCCATTTTGTCTAAGCATACCCCATGATTCACAATATTCTTCATAACTGTTCAAATTTAAACCATCTTGCAAGTTACATGTGTTTCCACATACTTAATAGTAATGTTTTTATTATCTTAGATCTTCAAAGATAATCTTAAGTTTGAGAATCAAGCAAATTCCTCATTTAAGAACAGCTGTGTTAAGCATAATGGCCAAATTCTTCTCAAGGAATAATAATAATAAATGTAGAATTTATATTTCAAATTGGTTTTGCTGAAAGGTTAGTCTTCTAACACCCTTCAAGCTTCCCAATATCCTGCAGGGAAATTAAAAGGAGGTTAGACTTAGCAGGACGTGGACTGAATGAAATATCTTTAAAATATTTCTTTTAAAGACGTGACAGAGAATATGCAGCAGAGCAGTTAAAACAGTAATACAGCTCATAATGCACTAAAAGGGCTGGAAAATGAAACTTCTAGAAAAAAGTTGTTGTGACAAGAGTTTATGATTAAAGCGGTCATTTGATCCTCTCCTCCTGGCTTTGAATAACCCCAGTTTGAGTTTTGAAACTGGAAACTCAGATGCAACCCCACTGGTGCTGTCAAGGCAAGTATGCCAAAGCACAGATGTGTCTGGGGCACCAAAGTGAATGTTGCCACTGGCTGCTGACTTAGGTGGTAAAGGGTCAAGATGCTCATGCAGAAACGGATTTAGAAACATCTTTGAAATAACTGTAAGAGAGTAAAAAGAGTTATTTTTTGATCTTTATTTTATATAATTTCAAACTCACAGAATGGTTTCAAGAATAATATAAGGAACTCCTGTATATCCTTTAGCCTCATTTACCAATTGTTTATATTTTGTCCCATTTGCTCTACCATTCGCTCTCTCTCAATATGTATATTGTTGTAGTGTGCCATCAAGTCATTCCAACTCATGGCAACCCCATGTGACAGAGTAGAAGTGCCCCCATAGGGTTTTCTAGGCTGTAATCTTTATGGGAGCAAATTACCAGGTCTTTTCTCCCTAGAAGCTATTGATGGGTTCAAACTGCTGACCTTTTGGTTAGGAGCTGAGTGTCTAACTATTTCGCCACCAGGGTTCCTTCTATATGCATGTATATATATACACATATACACATATACACATATATTCTATATGTATATATACATACGTATACATACACATTTTTTTCAGAGCCAATTGATAATAGATGGAAGATATTTTGCTTTTTAACCCTAAAATACTTTAGTGTATATTATCTAAGAACAAAGATCTTTTTTCCTACATAAACACAGTACAATTACAAAATTAAGACGTTTACTACTGATACGATACTATAACCTAATCCACAACCCATATTTAAATTTCAATAATCACCCTGATTAAGTCCTTTATAGCAGTTTTTTCCCGGTCTAGGATCTGACACTGCATTTTATTATCATATCTCTTTAGTCTCCTATAGTTTGAGACAGTTTCTTGTCCTTTCTTTGTCTTTCTAACTTTGATAATTTTGAAGGGTCCAGGCTGGTTATTTTGTGGGAAATCCCTCAGAGCTGGTTTGCCTGGTATTCCCTCATGATGAGGTTCAGATTGTGCACTCTTAGGAGGAAGAGTCCAGACGGAAGGTGGATCCCTCTGAGCACCTCATATGCGGCAGCCCCGATCTTGCTTTGTCTCGACATAAGTGATATTAACTTGATCACTAATGTCGGTTGGTTTCAGCACTACAAAGTTACCATTTTTTTCCCTTTGTAATTTATGAGTAACTTGTGGGAAATGCTTTGAGACCAGTGAATAGCCTATTTCTCATCAAAATTTCACCTGCTAGTATTAGCATCTATGAATAAGATTCTAACTTCCTATTCCTTCGACCTTTATAAGATGGCATTCCACTGTAAGGAGTCTCTGGGTGGTACAAGCGGTTAATGTGCTCAGCTGCTAACTAAAAGCTTGGAGGTTTCAGTCAACCTGGAGGTTCCTCAGAAGAAAGACCTGGTGATCAACTTCTAAAAAATCAGTCATTCAGAGAATAGTGAGAATTAACTGTAGATAGATAGATAGACAGACAGATAGATAGATAGATCTAGACCTATATCTATATCGATACACATGTCTGGCAGGAATGCTCTATGAAGAACACTTGAAGCTACTGAAAATGTTTGTTCCAGTAAAGGGGGAAAGGGATGATCAATGACAGTGTCTTAATGTATTTGAAGAACTTTCTTTTAGAAAGAGCAGTAGACTTCTGTATTACTCAGGGAGTTCTCAATCTAATATTTTTTTTCTCCTTAATATTTGGAGAGAGAACGTCTTTGCACGTAAAGTCAAAATCTATCACTTCAACTCAACCAGGATAAAAACCAAAAAAACCAAACCCATTGCTGTCGAGTCAATTCCGACTCATAGCAACCTTATAGGACAGAGTGGAACTGCCCCAGAGTTTCTAAGGAGCAGCTGGTGGATTTGAACTACCGACCTTTTGGTTAGCAGCTGTAGCACTTAAGCACTGTGCCACCAGGGTTTCCAACCAGCATAAGAACTGTCTAAAGAAACAGCACACTTGATCAGGAGTCTCTGCATTTCCTTTGAGAGGAAGATTCAGGCTCAAGGACCAATTATCAGGAATACTGTGAATGGAATTCTTGTTTGGGTGTCACTGGGGTGAAATGACCTCTAAGATTTCTTCCCAATTCAGGATCGTGAATCTAATGTCTAATAAGGTGTAGATTTAAGAACATTAAATCTTGGAAGGATCAAAGAGATCATCTTAAGTCAACAGCTTCAATTTACAGGTGAGGAAGCTTAGACAAAGAGAGGATAAGGCTCTGGCCCATGACCTGTTAGTAATTAAACATGTCCTCTGTTCCTGTCAAATGTTCTTAACTTTTATTAAGATAACTGTGGAATTCAGAACTCAAAAGAGGATTTTTAAATGTTTTAAACTTGTTCCACTTTTTTGTGTTAATTACTAGTCTGAGGTATCTACCCAACAACAGTATCCCCCAGCATATGTCAAGCTAGTAATCTTGATTCAAAAATTAAGGATATTTTATTCCATATTATTATAGAAATCTGTAACCACAACTGGAGTCCCAGTGGCACAGTGGTCAAGAGCTCAGCTGCTAACCAAAAGGTCAGCAGTTCAAATCTACCAGCCACTCCTTGGAAACCCTATGAGACAGTTCTACTCTGTCCTATAGGGTTGCTATGAGTTGGAGGCCACTCGATGACAATCTTTTTTTTTTGTTGGTGATCACAACTATATGAGTTGAGCACATTCTATATGTATTATGGAGAGTGAGCTATGTATCTGTTTTAAATTGTGCTGTGTCTGTTACAATGGGAAAGATTATTTTGCAGTAACAAGCCATGGCAAAGGCTTATTTCTATGCATCTTGTCCAAGGCAGGTTGGTTGAAACCATTCTCAGTCGTCTTAGACTGAGACTCGGACTAACAGAGCAACATCTCCCTGGAACAAGAGCAGTCATCATGGCAAGAGGAAAGAGCACTTGGCAAAGGAAGCTCAAGCTGGCCCTTCCAGCTCTGCCCGGAAAGATGGTTCCCACGCACATACCATTGGCTGGAGTAAATCACGTGGTGGTGCCAGGTTACATAGAGGGAAGGTGTCCTCTCTCTTCAGGGACAGGCATCAAATACTGGTTAGCGGTTACACACAGTCTACTGTGCGTGTCTTTCTCCAGGGGCTTTAATCTTGGAAAAGCCTTTTACTGTCTGGGTGACTCCCTCTTCTCATAGCAATGCCAAATTTCAGATAAACATTAAGATTCGCTTGTCTAACAGGATATTTTAAGGAACTGATGGAGATCTTTTCTTGTCACCCAGAGATTACTGAATTGAGCAGGGATTAGAGTGGAAATAGAGTAGTGTTGAGAACAAAGTTACATATTCTACCAGACTGAGTTCAACAAAGCCCTGTTACAGGCAGGAGACTTCCTGTGCCCCGGGGGCAGGAGCATGAGGCTGTTCTGCTATGCCTAGCCACCAGAGATATAAGAGGGATGCTAAGTGCCCTGGTGATGCAATGGTTAAGAGCTCAGTGCTAACCAAAAGGTTGGCAGTTCGAACCCATACAGCCACTCCATGGGAGAAAGATCTGGCAATCTGTTCTTGTAAAGATTACAGCCTAGAAAACCCTATGGGGCAGTTCTACTCTGCCACATGGGGTCACTATCAGTTGGAATTGACTCCGTGACACCAAACAACAAAACTCCCAAAAGGCTGCTTTGGAGGAGGAGATTTAAGGAATTGGGGAGGGGGGGCTTACCTGGTTTCCTTTCCCAAAAAGGTGAAAAGGGGAACCTCGAAGAATCAGCGATAAAGCTTAGAGGCATCTATAAGAAGGGAGATTAATATTGTGTTTCTTTCTTAGGTTCATACTTAGCCACAAGGCTTGCCACTAGCATTCAAACAGGGTATGGGGAGAGATAGTCTGGGGTCACTTCCCCAGGAGGGGATGCAGCCCGCCCTACTATACCTGGCTTCTAAAACGTAGGGAAGGAAGATCCCAGGGTTGAGGCTGCAATGGCACCTCCAAGCTTCTCAGGGATGAGGTAACAAGAATGGTGGTGAGGCCATCCTATGATGGCCAACCAGGAGAGGAGACTGAGTCTAGAAGGCGGAACAGCATATGATTGCGTCCCTGGTCAGCCGTAGACATTAAGAGTAACATGGCCAACCAAAAGAGGACAGGAGCCTCATATGGACCGTGTCCTAGGGGTAACTACTTCCCTGACCCTCTGATACAACATCAAAAACCAAACCCACTGCCACTGAGCCAATTCCAACTCATAGAGACCCTATAGGACAGAGTAGAACTTCCCCATAGGATTTCTTTACCCGTGAAGTGGCTGGTGGGTTCAGACGGCTGACCTTTTGGTTAGCGATTGAGCACTTTAACCACTGCACCACCAGGACTCCTTTACAACACCCAAACCACCCAAACCCATTGAATGTCAAGTCAATTCCAACTCATAGCAAACCTATAGGACAGAGTAGAACAGCCCCATAGGGTTTCCAAGGAGTGGCTAGTAGATTCTAACTTCCAACCTTTTTGTTAGCAGTCTGAGCTCTTAACCACTGCACCACCAGAGCTCCCTCTACAACACCAAACCCAAACCAAACCAAACCTGTTGCCATCGAGTTAATTGCAACTCATAGTGACCCTATAGGGCAGAGTAGAACTGCCCCATAGAGTTTCAAAGGAGCACCTGGTGGACTCAAACTATCAACCTTTTGGTTAGCAGCCATAACTCTTAACCACTACTCCACCAGGGTTTCGCCTACAACACTGGAAGGGTATAAATAAGTAAGAGTGAGGGAGAAAGGTGTAACGGCACATGCCCTCCTCTACTTGAGACTTCTTGAGAAACAGGGTGATTTGCATAAGGTGTGGGGAGGAGGGAGAGAAGAGTGCTTGAACTGAGTAGTACACTGAAAGTTTTAAATGATAAGTATTTAAAACAAAAAGGGATGAGCATTAAAAAATACAATGAGGCTGTTTTCATAACTGAAAGTAACTGAAAATAATGGAATAGAACTGAGATGTGTTGCAGGAGCCAATCCAGTTGGAAAGGCAGATTTAAGATAGCACTCTGAATAGTAGCTATTAAAATAAATAAGTAAAATTGCATCATAGTTGTGCTCCCCAAGTTGAGATGGATCCTAAACTGGAGAGAATTGCAAACATCCTAATCAAAAATTATCCCTGATAACCAGAAGGTCATAGTAATTTTCCAAAATCATGTTACCATGAACAAAAGGTGTAATGGAAAGAATATATCTGTCTTAGGCTGGGCTCTCTAGAGAAGCAAAACCAGTAAAGTGTATAAATATAAATAGAGAGAGAGATTATATCAAGGAAACAGCTCACGCGATTGTAGAGGCTAGAACGTCCCAAGTCCGTGGATCAGGGTAGAGGCCTCTCCCAAGTCACACAGCTGCAGAAGCTGGCAAGCCCAAGATCAGAAGGTCGGAGAGCAGGGCTCCCACTCACAGGCTGTGCAGATCAACGAATCCCAGGTTTTGCAGATAAGCTGACAGCTCAAGTCCCAAGAACGGGAGATGAGACGACAGGAAGCAGCCTCAGGATCCAGACAGAGCAAAAAGCCAGAACGTCTGCTTATATACAGATATGGGCCACACCCCCAAGGAGACTCCCTTTCATCTGATTGGCTACTCACAGTATATTCAATCATGGGAGTGATTACATTAAAACATGGAGAATCATGGCCCAGCCAAGTTGACACACAATCTTAACCATCACAATGCCCAACCAAGTCAACCCAAAGGCTTAATTAAGACTCAGAGATTAATCTGTCTCAACTTATTGCCTATGCCATTTTGACTAAGTATTCCAGTCAACTAGTCAACTTGTGATTTTTAAACTCTGGTTTTCTCATGTTTCCCCACATACAGTCATTGCTTTGGCATTGTGAAATCCACCACAATGTAGAGGGAGCCCTAAATTTTTGTCAGTAGTTGAAGGGGGAAACTTTGCTTCCATCTTTCAGTTAACTTGATGCCCCTGTGTCATAGGTAAGAGACTTGGGGCACCATATGCCTTTAATCAATTGAACTCACTGTTGGGTTGTTGATGCCATATTCAAGAGTCGAAATCGTATGCCTTAAGAAAAGAGTATTTGATTACTTTCAATGTCAGTGATTTTAGTATAATCTCTAAATATTTGAAGAAGATTGTGTTTTGTAACATCTTTGATGTGTTACTGCATAAAGAACAAATTTCTTCCATTCCATTCTCAACTTATAGAGTTGGAAGGCAAAGAAAAAACAGAAAAGACCCAGTACAACTTGATGTTCTGAGGTTTCATCTCTAGAAGCCTAGAATAAAAAATTAAAAAGATGCTGAAGAGAAGAGAGAAATCATTGTTGACGACGCATTTTACCTAGCAGTCCAACGTTGTTTATCAGCTTAATAAAATGTGCCAATACTTCCCACCAAGCTAAAATATGCACTAATAATAAATAGAGTTATAGGGCATAATATGATCAATGATGAGATATGAATTTATAGCTCCTGGGTGAAAGAAAATGATGGGATACCTCAGAAAGGGCAAAGTTGTCTCTGGACAAAATCTAAGTCTTTTCCCCTTTTATAAGCATCAGATGAAAATAGCATTGATTTTTCTTTTTTTACTTATAAAATAATAATTCATATTTTATATGCTCAAGTAGCAGAAACAAATTGCCAGGATATTCCCTTTCAGCTTCCATATTTTCCAGCTTCATTTTTCGTGCATCCTGTTGATGGTTAAAAATTAATGATTTCATATGGAGGAATAGATCTAAGGATAGTACACGCTAATCATTGTCCCGGTCAGTCATCAACCATAATACATTCTTTCCTCCATTTCCTGAAAGCAAAAAGCAAAGAAAAACCTTCAAAAGTAAGCTCTCCACTGCAACTTTCTTTATTACCTGGGTCCTCCCATTTTCCTCAACTAACATTCACTCTTATCTAAAGAGACCACAACTTAAAGGTTGTTTACCAGCTATTGACACACCATCAGGAAGACCAATCACTAGAAAAGGACATCATGTTTGGTAATACAGATGGTTCAGCGAACACAAGGGAAGACTCGATGGATGGATTAACACAGTAGCTGCAAAAATGAGCCCAAACATACCAAGGATCATGAAGATGGTGCAGGACCAGGCAATGTTACATTCTGCTGTATGGAAGGTCACATGAGTTGGAGATGACTCAAAGGCAACTAACAACAACAATCAGCTCCTAAGGACAAGGCAATAGTCCCACTCCCTTTTTCATTTTACAGTGGCAGGTGTCATTCCGTATGTGATATTCAGTCAATGGTATAACCACAGCTGACTTGTATGTAAGCATCTAAGTTTCATGATAAGGCTCTTTTATGGTCTGTCAAAATTTGATATATAAATATTTGTACCACATCTTCCTTTCTTCTTAACGATATCTAAACTCAATTTAGAGTATTTTTGGAATACTGTGGCCTTTAGTTCCTTTTCTAAATCACATATGCGGCGTGATCCTTTTTCATTTTATATTTTGTTTCTTTTCCTGTTATCGGTGAGTTGACTTGCACCTGTGTCCACCGAACTTTAGTTTGCCACGTTTTCAGTTGGTTTTCCTTACAAATGTCATTTTGGAATTAATTATCCTTTGTATCTCTTCATCCTAATATGGTGCAAAAATGCTAAATGGCTAGATAAATTTATTAATCTGACTGGCATCTTTGTACTTTGGTAGTCTCAGCATCGAAATTTACAGTTATTGGGAAAGACATAAAATCGTTCCAACACCTCAACCAACCATTATGCAACTAACTTCTTCCTAATGCGAATGTATTGTTTTATCTTTATTCCTCCCAGAACTAAAATGGTGCCTTTTACAATGGAAAGTACTAGCAAGCAAGAATAATAGCTAGTTTTTATTGAGCACTTAATACGTGTCAAGTACTCTGCTGAGCATTGTATGCATTTTTCTCTTTTAATTCTCACAGTAAACCTAGGGGATAAACACTCAATACATTCTGGCTCAATTAGATTGCATTGATGACAGTATGTCAGTCAGAAAGATTCTGTTGTATGCTCACAGGACCTCGAGCACTACACTCTTGTAATTAGGCATCTGGGCTACATATAAAATGACGATCCCTATCCTCAAAAGATGATGTCTTTGATGATTGCAATGTATTATCAAAGGCAAAGCATCAAAATATTTATGGAGTGAGGTGCCCCAAAGAGTTTAAATATAGTTCTTTAGAAGGAGCTGTGAAGAAACTCCCCTTGGCATGCCTTACCAGAAGGGTAAGTGTGAATGCCCAACGATCACTTGGAGAGTTTTCTTAGATGTTAAGTGATCCCAGTATCACTGAGTCTCCTACTCAGAATGATGCAGACAGGCTTATATGGTAGTAATGAAGTCACCCCCTCCATAGAATGTGCCTCATTTTCCAAAGAAAAGGTGTGAATTCAGATACTGTGTTTGGGAGCTTTAGTCACCAAAAAAACCAAAAAAGAGATCCATGCCGTGATGCTCAGGGACGGAAGGTAGATGGGCTTCTGGTGTGGCACGCACACCTGGTCCTTTCCTGGTTGTCCTAGGCCAGCTGTTGTCCTGGAGTATGGCTGTGTATCAGAACAAAGGTTGCTGAGCCCGGAGAGCTGGAGCCCTGCGCGCCCATGAGTGGAGCTGAACTCAACACTGACAGCAAGGACTTGTCCTCCTCAGAGGTCCACATTCCCTGCAGGCTGTGGGTGATGGGCATCATGGCAGCGGGGACCAGCCTCTGCTTGGAAGTGGTGGGCCAGTATCATCAGTGGTCCAGTGTGGCAGCAAGAAGACCTCAGACGGCCAGATCTCACCCTGCTGAGGTGATAAAGGCAGAGTCACCACCTTCGGACGACCTCATTCTCTGAGGTTTTGGATATCATAGGTCTTCCTGCTAATGAGGCACATGGAGTCCTTAGTCAGTCATTTGGAATAAGAGAACAGGTGGCCATATTTGCACCCCAGGTGGAACGGTCTACAAGGGCTTCACTTAGTTCCACAAAAATGAGCAGAGAGAAACTGAAGGTAAAACTGCAATGAAAGCAAAATAAATCCAAGAAGCTTCTGTCAGGGAACAAACATCAAGACAGAGTATCAAGACATGGTTTAACGGAACTACAAAGCAGTGTAGAAATCAGTGCAACCCCAGTCTTTCACTATAAACACGTTGTGAGAGGTAACGAGACCTACTCAAGGTCAAGTGAAGCAAACCAAGATGAACAATCAGGAATTTTGACCTATCTACTCCATAATAAGATAACCTCTATGATAATAACTGCTTCTTCCATAAGTGTTAATCCCTTTGCTCCAATATCAGAGCAAATTCTAATAATCCAGTGGTATTGAAATTTTGGTAAAGAACCAGCCCTTTATTCAACAGACTTAGAGACTTTCAGAAGCGCCCTTGGGACTTCACCCATCTGAATGAGCAGAGGAGCAGATGGGAGGAAAATCTGTCACTTATTCTACCACTTAAGGACTGGATGTCACCTCTGTCACTGTCTTAGTGTCCTGGGGCTGCCATAACAAAATACCACAAACTCAATGGCTTATAAGAACAGAAACTTGTTTCACAGTTTTGCAGGCTGGGAGTCTGAGATCAGGCTGTTGGCTGTGTTGACTCTGAGTCTGCGGGAAACTGTTCCATGCCTCCCCCAGCCTCTGGTAGCTCCAGGTGTTCCTTGTCTTGTAGCTTCAGCATCACGTGGTGTCCTTCCTCTGTCTCTCCTCTTTTATAGGGACAGCACTCAGGTAGGATGAGGACGTGCCCTACTCCCATACGACTTCATGTTAGCTGATAACAGCTTCAGAGACCCTATTTCCAAACAAGGTCACATTCACAGAAAGAGGGGTAGGACTTCAACATACCATTTTTGGGGGACACAACTGAATCCATAACAGTCACTGTCTTAGTTAACTAGGCTGCTATAACAGAAGTATCACAAGTGGGTGGCTTTAACAAACAGAAGTTTATTTTCTCACAGTTTAGGAGGCTAGTAGTCCAAATTCGGGGCGGCAGCTCTAGTGGAGGGCTCTGTTTGTCCGCTCTGGAAGAAAATGCTTATCTCTTTCAGTTTCTCTTCCTCAGTACCTTGGTGAGCCCCACATGGCATCAGTCTTTCCTCATTTGTGCTTGTTTTCTTCTGATCTGCTCTTTTACATCTCAAAAAGTGATTGGCTTAAGACACAACCTACACAAACATGGCCTCATTAACATAATAAAGAAATCAGTATTCCCAAATGGGATTATATCCACAAGAATGGGGTTAGGATTTTCAACACATATTTTTGGGGGACACTCTTCAATCTATAAGAGTCACTATGGGAAAGTATCACACTGCAAAGAAGATACCCTCTCTCTGGGGACATGGACTCCAAAGAGGCTTCCAGCGCCATTAAATCAAATGTGAGATTCCAGGTGTATGTGAATATGCTCACTGTTTGAGGATAGGGTCTGTAGCTTTCGTTATTTTATCAGAAAAGGTCGTAACGAAACAAAGGTCAACAGCTATTGCCAAGAAAGAAATGTCTTATAACGCTCACTACACTGGCTTATATTTATTTACAAAAGGAATGTA
>NW_004444119.1:1107041-1108956 GCF_000243295.1 Trichechus manatus latirostris | reverse complement strand
AGATAAGCGTACCCAGCGTAGTGTGATAGGGGAACATTAACACTTCCACACTGACTGGAGACAGACAAAATGCGCAAAGAATCTCTGGGTCATCTAAGTGGGGGATTATTCTATCCAGAGGCCTCTAGGTCAATTTAAATTATTAAATTTATCTCAGTGACCATAGGGGCCAAAGCATCTTTGTGTTGGTGCTTTATCTTGCAGTCCTGTTAGCATGGACTTAGCAGAAGGGGATAGGAGATGACAACATCAACAACCAAAAAAATCAAGAAAGATCCCAAATTCCTGCTCGGGCTTTTGGATGGTCAATGACTGAGTCACAGAGAGAATCAACTTAGATTGTGTCAAGGACGTTTTCTGGCTGAATAGCTTTACTCGATGCTTTTTATTTTTATTTTGATGTTGACACACCAAGGGTGCCTTTATGTTCACTGGCTTGTCCCCACCCAGAGAGAAGGAATGATGCATTGTAATTCAAAGGATGTCTCATACATTTAACAATTTCTTGGGAGTTTTCCAACCTTGTCGGTGGAGGCTGTTGGTGGTGGTGGCTGCTATTGAGCTGGTTCTTTCTCATGGTGACCCATAACAGAAGGAAACATTGCCCATCTTCATGATCTTTGGTATTTTTGAGTGCATTATTGTGGGCATTGTGCCAATTCATCTCATCGAGGGTTTGCCTCACTTTTGCTGGCCCTCCACTTTACCAAACCTGATGTTCTTCTCCAACAATTTGTCCCTCCTGATGACGCAGCCAAAGTAAGTGAGTTGAAGTCTCGGCCATATTCTGTGATCCATAGGATTTCCATCGGCTAACTTTTGGAAGTGGATCACCAGGCCTTTTTTCCTAGTCTGTCTTAGTCTGGAAGCTCCACTGAAACCTAACCAACATGGTGGCCCTCACCTTTACTAAACATGATGTCCTTCTCCAATGATGGGTTACCCCTGACGGCATGTCCGAAGTAAGTGAGTTAAGTCTCGGACCATATTCTCTGATCCATAGGAATCTCTCTGGATAATTTTTTAAAGTAGATCATCAGACCTTTCTTCTTAGTCTGTCTTTGTCTGGAAGCTCCACTGAAACTTGTCCACCATGGGTGATCCTGCTGATATTTGAAATACCAGTGGTATAGCTTCCAGCACAACAATCCACCACTTTAAGACACACTGACATACAGTGTGGGTGTGGCAGTGGAGATTAGCATGGCCCTATCTAAGGGCCCAATGGCCTTTTGCTATTCTATTGTTGTGTATCCCTTGACTGGCTGGTTTCAATGTGAATTCCTGGACACACACTTATTTGCACACAGCCCCTTAGGCTTTAGTACATCTTTGTGGAAAGAGATGTGCAATAATTTGAGATCCTAATAATTCCCACTGTAGGTTATTACTGAGTAAACTCAAGCTAAGGTATTGCATTTGCTGCTGTGTGTCATGTGAATTTTGAAGAGAATGGACCCAAATCCTAATGTATTCAAAAAGCTTAGAAATAATTATATTTAATCCTTCTGTGTTACATTACACATTCTCAACCCAACTTCTCCTCAAAAATCTACCCTTTCTTTCTGGGAGTGGTCTGTCAGTGAAAGGCACATTTCTACATAGCTCTGGCCCATTTCTTACGTGGACCAACTCTGCATTAACCAGTCCCAACCAAATGCATCTTGTAAGGCTGCCACATCTTCCAAACTATGAGCTTGTTTGATTTTGAAAGAGAAGCACTGATTGACTCAAAAACAATATTTTGGCGACGAGTTTTACCTCTCACTTTTTTCTACATGTAGAAGCCACCTTCTTTTTCTAAAGGACTTGCTAATGGCTTCTATTCTGTTGCTGCCCTGTGATCTGTACTTTGTATTCACTATTTCATTTGCTCTTTGTAGCCACTCTATGGATTCAAACATCCACTGCCGAC
>NW_004444119.1:1082047-1106941 GCF_000243295.1 Trichechus manatus latirostris | reverse complement strand
CTACTCCACCTCACCTTCTCCTAGGGAGTTCTCCGACTTGCACAAATACAGAAAAGAATGAACTTTGCTGCCATTGGCTCCATGAGCTCCTGGAATGTGAGCCCTGGGGATGGGTGGTGTAGACACCAAGGGGCTAGCTGGGACTGTCCCACTGCTCTCCTCCTTCCGTGTCACCCAAATCACCACATGCTTCCTGGACAAATAGCCCACCACCATCCAGACAGCCCCGACCTCAGGGTACAGCTTTAGAGAACACTGGAAATGCACTGTCTTCTGGTGCCCACACCAAAGCTTCATTTCTGACAAACCTGGTAATATGTACCCGAATCAGCAGCCATTGTGTCCTCTAAGAAACCCAGGGAGCTTTAGAGAGAAAAGTATTTTAACTTAAGAAATTTTATTGACTCCAGGAACCTGTGAGAGAATGCTGAGCACTGTTTTGATCCTGCCTCAAATAAGCAAACTTTCTTAGAGATTTTGGAAATCCCAAGACTATCATGTATTTTCTATGGCTATAAACACCGTCTATTTACCACTCTTGCCGGCATCTCAGTTGCAGCCTGGACCTCTCAGATGTGCATATCCTACTAGATACCCGACACCCCATCTGGGATGTCTCAGTGTCTCATGCTTAACATGGCTAAAATGGATCTCTTGAACTCTCATCCCAGATCTTAGGCGTTTATTAATTCATCTACTCATTTATTTGAGGGCAGTCAGTTCCTTAGTGAAAAGGAACTGAAATTTATGTCAGCTTGTATGGCTCATTCTTTAAAGTTGTACACATTTGTGATTATGTTCATGAATAATTGCATAAAGATGGTCCACGTATTGAGGCCATCCTCAAAAACATAAATTACAACACCTCTCCAAAGAGTGTTGAGTGTGCATACTAGCATATGTGGGTGTTATAGATTGAACTGTGTCCCCCAAAAGTGTATGTCAACTTGGTTAGGCTGTGGTTCCCAGTATTGTGCGGTTGTCCACCATTTCGTGATCTGATGTGATTATCCTATGTGTTGTAAATCCTAACCTCTATGATGGTAATGAGGCAGGATTAAAAGGTACTTATGTTAATAATGAGGCAGGACTCAATCTACAGGATTAGGTTGTATCCTGAGTCAATCTCTTTTGAGATATAAAAGAGAGAACCGAGCAGAGAGGAGAGGGACCCCATGCCACCAGAAAGAAGCACCAGGAGAGGAGCCTGTCCTTTGGTGGGATCCTTGTGCTGAGAAGCTTCTAGACCAGGGGAAGATTGATGACAAGGACCATCTACCAGAACCAACAGAAAGAGAAAGCATTCCTTGGGAGCTGGCTCTCTGAATTCGGACTTCTAGCCTTCTAGACTTTGAGAGAATAAATTTATGTTTGTTAAAGCCATTCACTTGTGGTATTTCTGTTACAGCAACACTAGATAACTAAGACAGTGGGCTGCACAATTACAGTCAAATTCTGGCTCCTAAATTGTGCCAACCAGGAAAATGGTCACCCCTAAGGCCATTGTCTTAGCTGTGTTCATTTCCACCTGGATATGCCACATGTTACAAGACCTCATGGCTCTCTCCTTGTATCAATCGTCCTCAAAAAAAATTGCTAAAGCTTTTGCAATTTAGCATTGCCAAAATGTGCTTGATATAATGACCCTTTAAATATTTCTTACCTCAGATGTTCTTAAGGATATTTCCGTTTTTCTCATCTCTGAAAATTTAGTATCTCTAGCCTTGCTGCAAAAGTGTCAGATTGCCTTTCTTCCTGTCCCCAATAAATAGACAAAACTGGAGCTTACATACACATGAGAGCTGGTAGCAACCGATGCACTGCCTGGGTTCCTAACTCCCCGAGCACAGCTCATTTACTGCCCAATCAAACTCAGGGGCTGCAGCAGCTACCTAGGCAGGCCTTACCCTGGAGTTTAAAATTCCCCTCCTACAATATATATAGTTAGTCTTAATAAATAAATGACTTGGACCATGCATTATATATCACTCAAATCCACGAGGACACAAATTATGTATAATACATCGGCTGTGTAATTTATTTATTAAGCAAAACGTGAATTTTCCATGCTTGTGTTTGGAGGCACAGTTTGTCACACACAGCTAAATGATGTATTCTTATTAGTCCCACTCAATTACCAAGTCATCCCTCTGTGCACGGTGTATTTGTTAATGATAGTGCCACAACGCTGCGTCTACAATACCTGTGATTTTAGTGATTCATAACCACTCACTAAAACTGTGAAAATGATAAATTGACTGCCGTTGATTAAATGCCGCCAACAGTATGTTTCATACGTGTTTGTTGCAGTTAGGAGTTGAAGAAACAGCATTGCTCAAAATCATTTAAATATCTAATTAAGCCAAGCCCTCGCCAGATATAAAGAACTCACTGGAGTACAAGGATGAAAAAATAAAGCTTGGTGGGAGAGGAAGGGGGGGACAGCCATCTGTAGACCTGCACGGACACAGCCTCGTTGACTATGAAGAAATAGTCATCATGACAATTCGAAGGGGACAATGCGCAAATCTAAAAGGGCCTGGGAGAGAGGGCCTTCTGCTCAGGGGCACAGCTGCAGGGCTAGCGGATGACCTCCACTCATCTCGGGATTAGTCTTGGACAAGAGTGAGTTTCAGTAACATACAAGGAAGGACTCGGTGATGGCCTTTGAAACTGGAGAAATTCCTAGAGGTTTGAGAGGAGGGAGATGTCGAGGCAAGAGACGGGGAGGGAATATTGTCAAGCAGTTTCCAACAGCATCCCCGAGGCTTCCACGGCGGGAGAGGGATTTTTAATGCTTCCGCGTGACAAATGGCAGCAGAAAGGAAAATATCATTTCAAACAAAGATTAATTATCTTTATGGCTTCAGCTAATTTTTTTTCCCTTTACATTAATCCATATAGAGGTCTTATAGCTAATATTCAATGCAGGATGAAGCAAGCCCAAACAGAGCCGGCTCCTGTGCCAACTCTTAAGCTCCGCGTTCACGCTGCTGGAGTGAACTCCCGGGATGATAAAACCAGATAGATACCCGGCGAAGCTTGGTGTTCTATTGGGACAAGCCAGGGGTGTTTATTTTCTTCTTTTGCAATTCTGAAATCAATTGAGATATGTAAGCAGAAGGTCCATGATTTCTCGTAGAAGTCAATCTTTCTGAATTAGACCACTTCTTCGGAATGTTCAGCACACAATAACCAAGAAAGGGGACTATTTTGAATTTCAGATGTGTGTGTCTTCTATTTGTGCAGAAAACAATTTTTTTTTAGTTTTCCTTCTATAAAGATGAAACTTGGGATAGTGTCCCCATGGTAGCTTTGTCGCAAAATGTTGTTTTAAAATTAAAGTGGAACATTGATTTTTAACAGTTCAGACCTACAAGTGACTATGAAGAAAGACCTGCATTTTATATTGCCTTCTGCAAAAGCCAATTTCCCTCTTAAAACTTAAAACTCAGCTGAGGGCAATATGCTGAAATCTTAGACTCTTTGAATGGCTCATGATAACAGTCACGGTATGAACTTTTATAGTCCTGGAAGAGGTCATTTTCAAATTCTGGGACAGGGCCCAAGCCTTAACACATATGTCTCAATTTAAACATACTTAGTCTTGAAAGTTGGGATGATTTCCATTATGTCAAAAATCCCCGAGTGCACCTTTAATGACGTTTAAAATTTTCATTCTCACATCTGAAAGCAATTCCACGATGTCCTGACAACCAGGACCTCAAGAATCTGTTTGAACCCTTAGCAGTTCCTGATCCTTAAGGAAACAGCTCAAAGTGCAGTCACGGAGGCTGGTTCACCTGCTGAGGGGGTTGGTTTTGTCTTGTTTTCGTCTTTTGTACGTTTCCATTTTTGTTTTTTTTACTTCTACTGCAGCCACAAAGTAAGAGTATGAATTTATTATCTTAAGATAGAAAGTAGCTGGAGATACAAGTACATACAACGATGAGAGGAAGAGATCCAGATTCGGAAGCTCTTCTCCAAAAGGAAGTTGCTTCCAAGTTTCACTGCAGGGGGGGAATGGAAAGATCCAATATCCTCACTTTTCTTCCTAATTGACTGCGTAACTTTGGGCCAATTGTCTGTACTCTGCACCTTGGATTTCACATTCCTAAAAAGACAACATTAGAATAAAAGACCATCTCAGTTTCCATCGTATCTAATCATGGGGGCCAGACTCTTCCCCTTTCTTTGGAAGTAGCACAAGATGATTTTGCACATTGCTCAGTGTGGCAGTTCCCAAGCCCCTCTGACCACCAGAACCATGGTTTGCCCCAGGGTTCTGAGACACACCGGGTGGCATCACTGCCAAGAATCACTTGGGAAGCTCTTAATCCAGTGCGATTAATTCTCCACCCACCAAGACACACGCATAGTTCATAGCTCCATGTGATCTAGTCTCCTTTCACTTCTATGTGTCCTTCCCCAGACCCTTTGCCGTTTAAAAACCGAGCTCGTTGTACGTATCTCTGGAGCAAGCGTCCTTGGGATGAGTACTCTTTCTCAGCATCATTTCCTTGATCATCATCCCCCAGTGTTTGTTTTTCTTAGCTGTTAGTTGTCATCCAGTTGACTCTGACTCGTGGTGACTCCACATACAACAGAAAAACATCACCTGCTCCTGTGTTGTCGTCACGATCGTAGATGTGCTTGAGTCCATTGCTGCAGCCGCTGTGTATTCTGAGTGCCTTCCAGTCTAGGGGGCTCATCTTCCAGCACTACATCAGTCAATGTTCTGTTGAGATCCATAGGGTTTTCACTGGTTAATTTTTGAAAGTAGTTCACCAGGCCTTTCTTTCTAGTCTTAGCCTGGAAGATCCACAGAAACCTGTCCACCATAAGTGATACTGCTGATATTTGGATTACCAGTGGTATAGCTTCTAGCGTCATTCTCCAATATTTATGTGGATGTTATTAAGACCAAGAGGATGGGGAAGGGACTTTAGAAACACAAAGGGTTATAATATTTTCTTTTGGCCTCATTGTAGACCAAGACCAAGCCAAGCAACCATTTCCAAGAAGACTTGTTCTCCTTCATAAGCAACGCGATGGCTCCATTTCCTTCTCCAGCCTCCTGCTTTCTCTACCATACTTGTAGAAAACTTTTAAAGAGAAAAAACCTCTGCATCCTATTAAATGAAAATCCCAAAGCACAAAGTAATGGCATACAGGAGCGCTGTCGCTTCCACAAATAAAGTTGTTAAGCAGACCTCCTATGAGACAATTTATACAGTGATATGTAAATGGAAAAATTCTTAAAAGATTGTTCAGCTGTAAAGAGTAAACCTGCGAAAAAAATCCCTTTTCACCACCAGCTATTGCTATACAATTAGAAGGTGTCTGTTTTATCTACCAGCTGTGCAGATAAGCAAGTAAAAAGTCATCAAGCTCCAAGAATTACAAGTTGATTTTATTAAAAAAAAAAAAAAAATCCCTTGGAACAATCATCTGGTTAGTCCTGCACTGAAGTCTACAGATACAATTTTCAAGATAAGCTTTCGCTTGAGACCTCTACTTTCACCATTGAAGGGCAGAGGGCTGCAATGTTTCATTATGCCACGATGCCCTAGGGCTGCAACAGAGAGAGTGGAGTTTCCCTCCTGAGGGTCCTCAGTGAGCTGCCGGGAAAGTCTGACGCAGTCTCCCAAGTCTTGAAGGTGCAATGAAAGCAGATGCCTGAGCTCGAGACCCTGGCACCCCAGGCGCTGACTGCCAAGGCCAGAGTTCCCTGTCACTCTCCAGCTCAAATCCCTCCACTGGCCCAAAGGGGTGCTGACATCACCTGTAGGGCAAATTGGTCACGTTTGAAAACTGCAAGAAGTCCCTGCTGGTCAAAGTGCCTTTTTTACACCACCATACGTTGATATTAAGTTCAATTTGTTTGTTTTCAGGTATTTATTTGAAAGTACATTCCTCTAGGAATTTACTCTGGGTTGGCAGTCATTTACACCCTAGAGTAACTTAGTTTAACACAACACTTTCTTTCTAATGGTCAGATAATTTGTTAGTGCTTGAAGAAGAAAAAGTTTGTTCAGCATGAAGGGCAGGAACTAGAGGGGAACGCGGGGGTAATTTTGAAGGCTAGAGAGGGGACACTGGAGATATTTACTCAATCCGAAGTATTTCTGTAGTTATATTTTGTACCACAACAATGGGTTCAGGCATAAAAACAGTCGTGAGGATGGCGTAAGACCAGGCAGTGTTTCCTTCCGTTGTACATAGGGTTGCTGGGAGTCGGAAATGACTCAATGGCATCTAACAGCACCAACAATGCGGCATCTAACAGCGCCAACAATGTGTTTCATTTACTACCAGACTTGAAGGCCGTCTCTTCGTGTTCATTCATTTGTTTGAGGTTTTTCTATTTTTATTTTTTTTTAATTTTACAGCAGTAAAAATATATATATATCCCAAAAATGCCATTTTAACCATTGTCAAGTGTAACATTCAGTGAAATGGATTACGTTCACCATGTTCTGCAGCCGTCACCACTATCTATTTCCATATGTTTTTCATCACCCTAAACAGAAACTCTGTACCCTGTAAGCAAAAACTCCTAGTCCTTCCTCCACCCTAATCCACTCCCAGCCCCTGGTAACCTCTAACCTACTGTCTCTATACATTTGCCTATTCTAGATATTTCATGTAAGTGAGATCATACAATATTTGTTCTTTCGTGTCTGAGTTCTTTCACTCAGCTACATATTTTCAAGACTCATCCATGTTGTTGCCGTGTGTCAGGACTACATTTCTCTTTATGGCTGAACGGTATTTCATTGTACGGACGGACCACATTTTGTTTATCCATTCATGCATTGATGGACACTTTTGTCATTTCCACCCATTGGCTATTGTGACTAATGCTGCAGTGAACATTGGTGTACGAAGGCCAATTGTTTTTAATAACAAGTACAGATGCTTTTGTCGTTATTGTTGTTGTGATCGTGTGCCATCAAGTCAATTCCAAGTCATGGCAACCCTATAGGACGGACTAGAACTTCCCCATCGGGTTTTCTAGGCAGTAATCTTTTAAAGAGCAGGTCGCCAGGTCTTTCTCCCATGGAGCTGCTGGTGGGTTCCAACCACAAACCTTTCAGTTAGCAGCCAAGTAATTATAACCATGTAATTGTATGTTTGCCTGTGTATTTTACCGTTGGCACAGAACGTAATCCCTCCAATTCCCTTCGACACGATGTTTATGGTGGTGTGCCTGATACACAATGCTCCACAGTAAGAAAACGTTAAAGGAAAATCCAAATGACACTGAAAAGTCCAAGCAATGTAACCACTAGGAAAAGTCTTACAATGGTATCAGCAGAGCTAGCTGGGCATGGGGGGAAAGGGATGTGGTGTCCCAGAAAGGCTTCCACTTTTATTTTTTTCTTGTTTGCTGGATAAAGCGATGCATCATCATGTATTGTGAATGTAAGGAAGAAACGACAGGTAGCTGAGTTTAAAAGGAAGTGGGTCCAAGCACTAGAACCTTTTTGTGTGAGCCCCAGTCAATGCAGTAAATGTTTTCTCTCTTCTTTGTGAGGCAATCTTTGAAGACATGGCATTGCCAGGGCCCCTGAGGTCAACTATTGCTATGGTAATAATACTTTCCAGATGAAGTGATATAGCCTGGTGTTTACAGTGGGGCCAATGGGATAGAAAAATGAAAACCGAGATTATGTACTGAAATCGGAGTTATATGATTATTGAAAGTATAACTTGTGAATTTTCTCCTTATACGGATTTGCAATACCACATATATAGCTGACTGACTGAGAAATCCTAAACATATTGAAAGTTATCAAAAAGAGAAAGAAAATGAAATACCCAAAAAGAAAGGAGAAAGAGGAGTGAGAAAGAGAAGGAAGAAGAAAAAAGAGAGAAAGAGAGAATAAAAGCCAGTTTTTTAAGAGACTGTTCTTGCAGGGCAGGTGGGATACTATTGAGATGCACAGACCAAGAGGAAGGAACATGATTCTGATGAGGGGACGAGAGGACAGCCTTGAGTCTGAGACACACAGCCAGGAAGTTCTGAAAAATCAGCTGGGAGTGATTTTTCAGAGAAGGTTTGGGAACAACCACATGCCCACGCTCTGCTCCCAAGGACCAGCAACATCTGCTCAGAGCAAAAACAACACTGCTGGTGGCAAAATAAGCAAGAAACACAAAATCACTCACTGAGAAGGGAAGGGTCATGTTTAAAGTGTGTTTAGAGTTGGAAGTTCCTTTAAACACAACCCCCAAGGCATTTCTAGATTAACGGTCACTGGTCTGAGTCCCAAAAAGGAGTCTGGCTCCAGCTTTAGGGAGGCAAGTGAGAAATTTGAAGTGGTTTGAAGTGGTCCCACTCAGAGGAGTCTCTGCTATGGCAGTGGAGGCCAAGAGGAGGTCCACAGATTCAAACCCAATTAGTGGATCGAAGGAGTCTCTAGGTGGGGCAAACAGTTAAGCACTCAACTATTAGCCAAATTGTTGGTAGTTTGAACCCACCCAGAGGCACCTTGGAAGACAGGCTTGGTGATCTGCTTCTGAAAGGTCACAGCCTTAAAAACCCTACGGAGTAGTTCTACTCTGCACGCATGGGATCACCATGAGTTGGAACTGACTCAATGGCAACTAACAACAGTGGGTGGAAGGGGAAGAGGTAGGATCCAGAAAGAAGGGTAGTAATT
This sequence comes from Trichechus manatus latirostris, assembly GCF_000243295.1. NCBI lineage: Eukaryota > Metazoa > Chordata > Mammalia > Sirenia > Trichechidae > Trichechus > Trichechus manatus. The sequence continues at coordinate 1,098,272 of NW_004444119.1, read as the reverse complement.
CTAGACCTTCAGGGAGAGAAGAGACTAGAAAGATGAGAACATACAGTACAGCCATGAAGTAAGACCATAAACAACTGAATGGAAAGAGAGTTGTCCAAGTGATAGTTAGGAATGAGGAGGGAAACAGGGAGCTCCAAAGTGCTGGATGGTGATGAAGGGAGGTGATGGAATCCAGACGCCCCCTCCTTCAGCTTCCCGGGGCCATCTTTCATGGAGACTGACAATCACACAGCTGGGAAAGTTGTGAATTAGCTGTGGGATCACATGGGGACAAAGGAAGGACAGGAAGTAAAACAGCAAGGCAAATTCTTCCAACACATTCACGTGCATTTTATTGAGCGCTTACTATGTTTTAATCAGTGCACTAAATCCTTTTTATGCATGTCTGGCTTAATTCTCGGAGTAATCCTGTCAGTAGGTAGAAACATTATTAGAAATGTGAAAAATTGAAGTTTACAGAAGTTTTTTTAAAAATGTGCCCAATTTGACTAATGAGACACAGCAGTTCAGGGACAAGGACTAGTAGGCAGGAGGGGACAAGAAAGCTGGTGATAGGGAACCCAAGGTTGAGAAGGGACAGTGTTGACATCTCGTGGGGTTGTTAACCATTGTCATACGGCAATATGTGTACTAACTGTTTAATGAGAAACTATTTGTTCTGCACACATTCATCTAAGTACAAAAAGAATTAACTATGTGAGATGAAGCTGACAACAGCAACTCCAAAGTTTTGATGGGAAGTCTGGGGTCAGTGAGTTGAAGATAATGGTGATGGAATAATGTGGAAAAGGATAGTGAGAATAGCAGCACAACTGGAAGAATGTAATCGATGTCACTGAATTGTACATGTAGAAACTTTTGAAATGGTATAACTTTGGCTATGTATATTTCCACAAAAAAAAAAAAAAAGGTCTTCCAAGGTCGAGAAGGGAGAGTGTTGACATGTCATGGGGTTATTAACCAATGTCATAAAACAATATGTGTACTGACTGTTTAATGAGAAACTATTTGTTCTGTGAACCTTCATCTAAAGTACAATAAAATAAATTAAAAAAGCACCCAATTCTAGTAAAAAGACCAGACTTAATGGTCTGACTGAGACTGGATGAACCCCAGAAGACGTGGCCCCGGACTCTGTTTACCCAGAACTAAAATCATTCCTGAAGCCAACTCTTCAGACAAAGAATAGACTGGACTATAAGACATAAAATGAAGAGGGTGCTTCTTAGTTCAAGCAGATACACGAGACTAAGTGAGCAGCTCCTGTCCGGAGGCAAGATAAGAAGGCAGAAAGGGATAGGAGCTGGTTGAATGGACACAGGAAATCTGGGGTGAAAGGGAGGTCACATTATAGGGATAGCAGCTAGGGTCACATAACAATGTAAGTATAAATTTTTGTATGAGAAACTAACTTCAGCTGTAAACTCTCATCTAAATCACAATTAAAAAAAAAAAAAAAATGCACCCAAGGTCACATGGCCAGTAAGTAGCCAAGCTGGGATATTCATCAAGATCAGCCCGGTTCCAGCAACTGAACTTTTAACCACTATTTTTTGCCGCCTCATTTGGGGCTCTGGTGCCGCAGCAGCTAAGAGCTTGGCTGCTAACCAAAAGGTAGGCAGTTCGAATCCACCAGCCAATCGTTGGAAACCCTAAGGGGCAGTTGTACCCTGTCCCATAGGGTTGCTATGAGTAGGAATCGACTTGATGGTAACGGGTTTGCTGCTTGTTTTTTTGTATTAAAATAGTTTTTCGATTCAAACGAAGCATACAGAAGTCATCGGTGGAAGCCTGGTCTCGTGCAGAATAGTGTGCCTGATCATCTCTTCTTATGTTCTGGCCAGTCAACTGCAGGTGACAGATCTTTCAGGAGCAGGATTAAGGTGAGGTTATAGACAAGCCAAGAGCAGAAATGGACAAGCATGGCCCTGAGTGGGGCAGGAAGAGGCCGCCATGGTCAAAGCCACCCCTCCTCAGATGGGCTCCTCCCAGAATATCAGGGAAGGATCAGGAGATGCTGCCCCCAGCTGGCTGAACTCAGAAAGACATATTAACTCCAAGTCCGTCACCAGGGATGGCACTACCTCGTGTGTCTTGAGGACAGAGGTAAGCGCTGAGGGGGAGGAAGAAGCTTGATTTTTAAGGAACTGCTGTACCCACTGAGCTTAGGGCCACACACCATTGGGTTACACCCTTTTTTAGTCATTTAAACATTTGTTAGAGTTCTTTCTTCCCATCTGCTAACTGGCTTCTTCAGTAGATGTCCTTGGGTCTTTGAGTGATAGCCAAAATGGAGCCACTCTGGCCATAAATCGCTATAAACAGGGTCAGAAACATGTTCTGGCCATGTTTTAGCCTTCACTATTTTGCCTAGACTTCCACCTGACAACTAAATAAGGAGATATTCCATTTTTCCTGTAAGTTGCCATTCTCCCATAGCTCTGAAACCTCTGATCTATGAGACTTATTACTGCTGGAGTCCCTGGGTGGTGCCAACAGTGAACATGCTCAGTTGCTAACCAAAAGGTTTCTGGTTCAAGTCCACTCTGAGGCACCTCGGAAGAAAGACCGGGTGATCTACTTGCCAAAAATCAGCCTTGAAAACTCCCTGGAGTGCAGTTCTACTCTGACACACATGGGGTCGCCATGAATTGGAATCAGCTCAAGGCAACTCGTTATTGCTGCTGCTGTTTGCCTTTTCTATATATATTTTTGTAAAATGGCTCAACGTGCACCCAGGACACTGGGCCCAGCGGAGTGCTAGGAAACGGCGCCCTGAGGATGCATCATGGGGCAGACCACCCAGAGGAGCCTCTTTCTCCCTGGCTCTGCCGGCGCCCCTAGAGTCTTCTGTGGGGGAATCTGCTTCCTGCCTTTTGCATAAGTGCCGGAGGGCTGTGGAACTAGCTGAATGTCCCACCTTTCTTTTTTTCCCTTCTCGCACCGTTTCTTGCCTTCTAAGAGGAGGCTGAAGAGAAAAAGGCAGCAGCGGCGGCAGTGGCGAGGAGCTCTTCCGCGCCTCGGGCCGTCCGCGGTGGCCTGTCCTCCCCGTGTCCTTCCCAGGCCCCTAGTCATGCATCACTCATCTTGTCACATTGAACTCCAGATGCTCCGACCCCAGAGAATGCTCTGACTCCGGCCATTTTTCTTCATTCTCACTAACAATTTGGTAATGAAATATTGATTTTTAGTTAGATTCATATTGATGCTATTAGGTTTGCATTGATAAATCATGCCGGCCTCCTGTCTGGGAGGCTAGAAAGTGCTACAGTGAACCCTGGAGATTACAATCAACTCATTGATGTGTTAATTTGATGGATTTTTTCCTTCTCTTAGAAGGAGTAGGAGGGTAAGGGAAGATTTTTCAGGACAGCCCTTGTAAAGTTTTCACAGTGAAAGCCGGGCAGTAATTGCGGCTTCTCCGGGTACGCTCGCTCGCTCGCTCGCTCGCTCGCTCGCTCTAAGGAATCCTTCCGCGTGCTGGGCCTGGACATGGACTGCAGGAAGGGTGGGGTGCGGGGGCCGGCGTGGGGGGTCCAGTGAGGATGGAGAGGATATGGCACACCTTGTAAACACTGTTCCAGAGCCTTACACGGGGAAGAAATCATTCCGGTTAAATCCTAATTAAACCGTTTAGAAGCGGTCAGGGCAGGCATTTCCTATCCAGAGGGCTTCCCATAGGAGACTGCCTGACGCAAAGCAAGCGTACCCTGGGTGCCTTTACAAATGGGGAGAGCTGCCCCTCTCCGGGCCGGCGGTCGCTGTCTGGTCGAGGCCTTTTCCCTCCTTTCTTTCCCCTGCAAAGTGCCACTTAGCAAGCCAGTGCCCATTGCATCTGCAGCCCATTTAGAACCGCCTCGAGGTTTGATTTATGGCCCTGTGCAAATGTAATGCCTGTCATTAGGGGACAGTACTTGGCAGCACCGAAGGATTATATTGTGATTTCCCTCAAAGGCCCAGGGTTTCGCGGGGCTGCTGCAAGCCGCCCAGGAAAGAAAGGGCTTTGAAAATGCTTAAGTAGGAATTCCTTCTGTTTTGTTTTATTTTTGTTTTTAAAGCAAAACCGTTTCACATTCAAGCAGTATGCTCTTTACCTCTGAGAGTTTTCCATCCCTCTTCCTCTCAACTTCTATCAACCAAGACCGTTCAATTAAATGCATACACACACACACACACACAAACACGCGCGCGCGCGCGCATGCATGCACACACAACACATTTAAATCCTGCTTACTGAAATAGATACATTTGCACACACACATACACACACATAAAATAAATTTAAGCACACTTACTGAAATACATACATGCACACACACATAATAAATTTAAGCGTGCTTACTGAAATAGATGCGTGTACGCACACGTGCACACACGTGCACACACACAGAAAGGAAGAGAAAGCTTGAAGACCCTGCTGGGCTTGGGGAGGGGAGTCCCTAGCAGCTGCAGGCAGCAATGGGGAGCTGAAATTGTGTCGGCTTCCTTCATTCGAGCATTGCAGAGAGCTCTAATGACTAGCCAGTTGGATGGCTTTGCTGTATCTTAGCATCTTAACACATACGCTGCTCCAAAAAGCTGCCCAGCCTGGAGCTGGCCTGCATGTCCACACCAGAGACCCTTGTATTAAAGCTCCTCCAAGAGGGCATCACCGCCAACTCCTTGGTTACCCTGTGGGGGTGAATGCTGGCCTTTCTTAAGGTTAAATATGTGTATGTGTGTTTGTGTGTCTCTGTGTGTCTGTGTGTCTGTGTGTGTGTGTCTGTCTGTGTATCTGTATGTATCTGTGTGTGTATCTGTGTATACCTGTGTATGTCTGTGTGTGTGTGTATCTGTGTATGTGTCTGGATATGTGTGTATGTGTATGTATCTGTATGTGTGTATGTGTGTGTGTATCTGTGTCTGTCTGTGTTCGTGTATGTGTCTCTGTGTGTATCTGTGTATGCCTGTGCATGTCTGTGTATGTACTGTGTGTATGTGTTTGTGTGTGTATCTGTGTATGCCTGTGTATGTATCTGTGTGTCTCTGTGTGTATGTGTCTGTGTGTATCTGTGTATGCCTATGTATCTGTCTGTGTCTGTGTGTATGCGTCTGTGCGTGTGTATCTGTATATGCCTGGGTATGTCTGTATATGTATCTGTGTGTGTCTATGTGTGTGTGTGTTTGTATCTGTGCATGTCTGTGTTTGTGTGTGTGTGTGTGTATCTGTGTATGCCTGTGTATGTATCTGTCTGTGTCTGTGTGTATGTGTCTGTGTGGGTGTATTTGTGTATGCCTGTGTGTGTCTGTGTATGTATCTGTGTGTCTATCTGTATGTGTGTGTGTATCTGTGTGTTTGTGTATGTGTCTGTGTGTGTATTTGTGTATGCCTGTGTGTGTCTGTGTGTACGTACGTGTCTGTGTGTATGGGTGTGCCTGTGTGTGTGTGTTGGTGCTTGTGTGTGCCTGTGTGTGTGCACGTGTGTGTGTGTGTGGGTATGTGGAAAGAGAGAGAAAGAGAGGTTACTGAACTTAAATACCTCATTGTCACCCCAAAGATATTTGTGGTGGCCGTCAGCAAGGCTTGAGAAAGCAAGACTGTTATAAACTGCAGACCTTTCAAGATCACAGTCGTAAATAACCATTTTAAGTTTTCTAACTGTTGTTGGCCACTCCTCAGCTCTCGGTTGCTCCATTTTTAATCCTCCCTCTCCTTTTTGAAGGTTCATCTCATGTCACTTCTGGAAGGCATCCGCTCCAGTCTTTGTGACAAATCCCCGCACCCACAGCCAAGCCCCAGGCTGAAACCTTCAATTCCAGCCCCGGTCAGAGTGCAGAGGAGGGGGATAAAGTCCTGTCTGTGAAAAGCATTTGGGCAACTACGCAACACTGCGAAGGTGGAGGCCATGGTACATGCAGGAAAATGCAAGAAACCAGGGAGATTGCAACCCTTCGGAAGCATTGACCCCTTCTGGAAGATGCAGATTTCAGTACTAGGTAACCGGGCCTCATGTATCAGGCCAGGCCTGCAGGTGTAGGCAGACTGTGTCTGAAGTGGACCAGCAGCCAGGATGAACAGGTCCATGTCCTCCAAGGAGGACCCCGAGTGACCATCCAGACTGGCCCATGACTGTCGGCCTCACTGGCAGCGTGGCCATTTCCTAGTAATTTGTCATCTAGGGCATCACCTTGCCAATCTCCACCAGGTGGGAACTTGCACCTGTGAGTTACTATGATTAGACTCCATCTCCAACTGTCTGGCCAAGACTCATATACATCCACTGTGCCTGATCCATTGCAAGCCAGCCCCACCCTGTGGCACAGCCCAGGAGAGAGCAGGGTCACCCAGGCGGGAGCCGTCACTCAGCTCTGCTGGCATCTGGTTGTCACAAGTCCAGCTGGTGTGAAGCTATGAAACCAGCCACCAGCAATTACATTCAGATCAATCGCCTTGAATAGCATCGTCAAACAGCGTGCTTGCTCAACATTGTAAAAGGTCTCTTCCTCTCACATCTTCTGTCTCGTCTTAATAGGTATGCTTAACGCACACATGCACACACACACAAACACACACACACACACCAGATGTAACCCTGCCCTAAAAAATACACCATTTGTTGGTGAGATGCACCACATTTATGAGTGACTCTAATCCAAGGAAATATAAAGATTAAGCTCCTCCGTTGGGCACCAAAGTCCCCCATTCACCTCTGTCCCACTATTCACTCGCTTCCCTCTGCCTGCTCTTCTGGTTGAAACTCACCCTACCGACTGAGATACAATGCTGGAAACTCTCGGAAGAAATCTTTCCTGACGCTCCAGGGGACAGTCTGTCTGCTCTGGCCCTCCGTGTGCTCAACACTTTTTCCTGGAGCAAAATGGACGCCTAATGGTCTCAGCCACGATGCCTCCAGCCTTCCAGAGGAGCGAGCACATACGTTCATCCTATGTCCTCAGGGCCAAACACTCAGTGGGGCTCAGTCGTGTTGCTGAACAGAAAAGTTGTCGAAAAGGCTATGCATGGGTCCTCAACAAGTTAAATACAGAATTTCCATATGGTCCAACAATTCCAATCCTAGGTCTATACCCAAAAGAATTGAAAGCAGGAACACAGATACAAGTACATCAGTGTTCATTGCAACATCGTTCACAATAGGCAAAATGTGGAAATAACTCAAGTGATCATCAACAGATGAAGACATAACCAAAATGTAGATTTATCCATACAATGCAATATTAGCCAGTTTATACAGTATCCACTTCTTGACTCATTGCTCTTCTTTCTCAGATGGTGGGAAAAAGGAAACGGGAAAAAATCTTTATCTAGTTGCATTGTCCGCTTGATGCAACAATTCAACCCAAAAAGCACACACCCTTCTATAAGTCTTGCTGAAGGACATCACAAGATAAATCACGAAGCAACACGGAGCTTCCTTGGAACTATCTGGTTGAGCTATTTCAACCATGTGGATGTGACTAGGCCTCTACAAAGGCTCCTAAAGGCCCGCCGGAAGATTGGCCTGAGGGAGAGGGTTGCGGAGCTCTTGGGGCTTCACAGGACAATAGTAGGGATGGCATCAGTGGGCCCAGGGTTAGCATCTGCACCGCCTGTGCAGTGCTAAAAACGGGAAGTTGGAAGGAGTCTCATGTGTCCTAATGTTCACGGTTTGGGTCCAACAGGGCCAACAGGACCCATGGACTTAGCATGGCCCACTGTGTTTTATTTAATTTTTAACTATGAATTTAGAGACACTGTTTAGAAATTGGTAGATTTCTCAAAATATTCATTTTTCCTGACTTTTCTTAAAAAACCTGGCAGTAGATGGGGCTTGGAGGCACACACTGGTTCAAATCCCGGTGCTACTACTTCCGCGCTGTGCTATGTCAGGTGAGTCCTTAAGCTGTCTGTGCCTTTTTATATGTGAAATGAAGATCACAAAAATACTTACCTTATAGTGTCATTATGAGCATTAAATAAAGTCATATACATAAAGTATGTAGAATAAAGTCATGTTCATAAAGTACATAGAAGTGTCTAGGACATAAAAAGCCCTCTATATGTTTTAGCTATTATTATTATTTTATAGCTGGATGGACCCCCATTCTTCCTTGGGGAAAATTGCTCGGAGCCTCAGACTCTGCCTCTTCTGGACGAATCATGCTCATTCCTGTTCACCACAGTCCCTGCTGCCCCTATTACCACACATGTGGCCAAGCCACTTGTCCGCATTCCTGGTCTGGCCATTGTAGGCAGCTGAGCATTTGACTCTACACGTCATAAATGATGCTCAGATAGAACTATAAAATACAAATCCTGTTAGTAACACCACACCAAGTGCTATGGATTGGATGTTTCCCCAAAAAATATATAAATCCTAACCCCTATAGTTGTGGATGTAATCCTATTTGGAAATAGGGTTTTCTTTGTTATATTAATGAGGCCATATCAGCGTAGGGTGTGTCTTAAACCAATCACCTTTGAGATATAAAAAGAGCAGATTAGGCGCAGAGTGCAAATGGAGGAGAAGATAACGCGCCACGTGAAGATTGCCAACGAACCGAGCAACAGAAGCTAAAAAGAGACAAGAAACTTTCCCTAGAGCCAGCGCCCAGAATTTGGACTTCTAGCCTCCCAAACTGTGAGAAAAATAAATTTCTGTTCGTTAAAACCACCCACTTGTAGTATTTCTGCCACAGCAGAACTGAGAAACTAAGACACCAAGTATCTGTCATCAACCAAATGGACCAAGAAAGGAGGAGAGCTTGATGGATGTTTAAGATTGAGACAACAAGAGGACAGTGCTGTGACATTGGCTAGTACAGGGACAAGAACGTGAGCAGGCAGACTCCAGCAGAGAGATGAGCAGGCAGGTAGCAAAGGGAGAAAGACAGCTGGGCCTCTTGAGACACCATCACAGGCAGGGAGAGAAGAAGGCAGACATTAGAAACCTGTGTGGCAAGCCAGGCGTGCACTCTGTGGAGACTGCAGTGAAGACCAGGTACAGAGAAGGGCGGGCAGCACCCGGTCCATCCAGGCAAAAGGGGACTGAGTAACAAGACCCACAATTCAGCATGAAGACGTGGCTCAGTACATCACAGGAGGAGGCCAGGCAGCATGTTGACCACTGATCACGGAGCAGGGACAATCTGCCACCCGGGTTTATGACCCTGCTCCCAGGATCTGCTGACCACTCGCCGAGGCCAGCGAGGGCAATTTCCCCAGGTGCGGGCCACATGCTGGGGCTGAGAAGCCAGCACGAAGCTCAAGTCCATAAGAGACATCACACACAGGGTGAAGTCAGGCATCTAAGCAATTTCTTAATCAGCCACAAACAATCCCCAAGGTCGAGAATACCCACTTCTTCTGTCGCATATAAACAATTCCAGTCAGTGTGTTTTTTGACACAATGAGCATCAAAGAAAATACAAATTACTATTCAAGTCCTAGGGCAAAGTAGTCGTAACAGAATAATTGACTATGAAATTCTAAGTTCCAGAAAGTTCTATAAATGGCGGATTATCACACAGCAATTGTGTTCCATTGGGAATGCAGATTTCATATTCCCAGCTCTATCTGGCTTCTACCCACACCCCATGAAGTTTTTCACTAGGAGAAGAGGAAAACATTATACCCAATAAAACTTTTTCAATTGAAATTCATTACCCAACTGCTCTCTTCTGAGACAAACAGGCTTCCATGTCTGGATCTCCCGCCCCTTTTCCAATCGTGTCTTTCACAGCATTTACTGGCAGGAGCAGGTCAAAGAAGAACTACAATGGTGGTTTGACTTCAAGGAACAGCTGAACAATTCCCGCTCTGACAAAAATAACTTCTTTCATGGGAAATTTGAGAATCTAAAAACTGGTGCCCCTTCTCTGTTGGAGACCCGCACAAAGCAAGGGCATAATATGTAGGCGCTTTCTTGTGGGCCATAAAACTTAAAAAACGTCTTTGGATGTTTTTGTCCCCTCCTTGGCGCTATTCTTCTGGCAATCAAAATAAAGAGGCTTTGTCCCCTAGAACAAGGTCTCTCTCTGGTTGTTCCCCTCGAATCCATTGTAGTCAGCCAGGCACACACCTGTCAGAATGTTGACACTATTTCTAGTGAGGCTTTCTTCCTAATGCATTCCCGCCCCTGGAGGGGGCCCTTTCGTTGACATCTGTGACAGCCTCTTAGGTAAATCATTTTGCGAAACAGGACCTTCACTGTGAAGTTTTCTCTCTGATCCTGACCTCATCTTAATTGTCTATGTCTTCAAATGTCCAGGTTGAACTGGTGCCCTGGCACCACGTGAAGTCCCCCTGTGAGGTTCTGGGACGACAGGTAATTCTGCAAGCTGTGGGACTTACAGGTGGCACATTCCACTGATCTTTTCAACAAGTTCCTAAGCCTCTTATGATCGGAACTCAAGATGGTGGTGAGCAGCCCCAAACCCCAATGCCATTTGGGTCCCAGAGGCCTCAGCAGTGATTTCTTTCCCTCATTAATTTAACAGCAAAGGATACATTCTATCCTTTAGAAAATCTCTTAGAGTTGAAATTTGGAAGCCAGTGTCAGAGCTCTGTAATGGAAAAAATCAAAAAGGAGAAAAGAAACAGAAGGACAATGGTCAAAGTCCTGTCTAGGAATGCAAAGCTCACCTTCCACCCCCGTCCCAGCTCCTACCTCCACGACCAGCCATTCTCTTCTCTTGCAAGTACCCACTATGTACTATCATAAACACACTCCTTTGCCTATGTTCTCTGTCCTATCCAATAAGCTCTTTTTTTTCTTGTCTGCCTAATTCACTGATACTTATTCTAAGGACATGGATCAAAGACTACTTTTTCTGTTTGACTTTCTCTGATTCACCAGAGGAGTGAGTCTCTTCTCCCTCTGAGTTCCCATACTGTATTGAAAGAGTTGTCTGTATTGTCATCTCCACTTCCTTTTCTCCCATTGTGTCTTTTAACCACTCCAATCAAGCCTTTGCTTCCACCATGCCACCAAAATGGCTTGTCAGGATCAAAATGACCTGACCGTTGACAAAGCCAGTGGTCTACACTTAGTTTTCATCTTACTTGATCTTTTGGCCGTGGTAGGGACATGTGATCATGTCCTCCTTATTGATAAACTTCCTCCACTTAGCTTACAGTCCACCATACTATCTGGATTTCCCTTCTTCTCATGTGACCCTCCTTTGCAGTCTACTTTGCCCACCCCTCCTTGTCTCCTGGAATTCCTAATGTTGAAATGTGCTGGAGCTCTGTCCTTGGTCCTTTAAAGTCTACAATGACCCCCTGGCAAAGCTCATCCAGTCTCATGGCTTTAAATGCCATCCAAACACATGACGCCCAAATTTGTACCTCTAGCCCCAACATCCTTCTTGAATTTTAGACTAATTTATCCCATTGTCTACTCCCCACAGTGATCTGAATGTCCAATCAACTTGCAAATTAAACATGTACTTCTCACACAGGCTTTCCTATCTAAGTTGAAAGAAATTGAATTATTTAAGTCACTCAGGGAAAAAAAAATTACCTGGACATAATCCTTGATATCTCTCTTTCTCTCGCACCCCTTCCTCAATCCATAAGCAAATCAGGTTGACTCTGTCTTCAAAATATATCCAAGCATCCAGCCACTTCTTACCAGCTCCCCTAGCAACACCCTGAACCTACTGTACAGGGTTGAGTAGTGTCCCCCAAAAACTCATGTCCACCTGAAACTTCAGAATGTGACCACATTTAGAATTAGGGTCTTTGCAGATATAGTTTAGGATGTCAAGATAAAACCTTCCTGAATTTAGAGTAGACCCTCAATCCAATGACTCATGTTCCTGTAAGAAGAGGACACGCAGAGAAGATGGCCATGTGAAGATGGAGGCAGAGATAGGAGTGATGTTGTCACAAGCCAAGGAATGCCAAGGATTGCCAGCAACCACCAGGAGCTAGGAGAGGGGCATGGGATGGTTTCTTTCTCAGGGCCTCCAGAAGGAACTGACCCTGTTGCCACCTTGATTTTGCACTTCTGGTCTCAGGAACTGCTGAAGAATAAGTGTCTGTTGTAGGCCACCCAGTTAGTGACATTTTGCGACAACACCTCTAGGGAACCAATAAGCCTACCCACCATCTTTTCTCTCCTAGATCAATGTGCTTGCCTCCTACCTGGTTCCCCTGCTTGCTCCCTTGCCCACCTTTCAATCTCACCCAGCACAGTAGGAAGAGTGACCCTTTTAATACTTAAATCACACCATATCACTACTCTGTTCAAAACCCTCCAGTGACTTCCATTTCACTCAGAATAAGTGCCATAATCCTTACAACGGCACACAAGATCCTACTTGAAGTGAGCCCACATTGCTCTCTGGCCCCATCCTCTAGTGCCTTCCCCTCCTCGAGCCTTGGAACACATGAGGGAAACTCTCACTGGGGCCGTGGCACCACTGTTCCTCCTGCTTGGAATGCCCTCCTCTCCCTCACTGCCCCAGCCAATATTCATGTGGCTTCTTCCCCTACTCCCTTCAAATCTCTGCTCAGAGATCCCCCTGTGATCCTCCCCAATTAATAACTGCATGTGTCCCACCTGGCATCCTGAGCCCCTTACTCCACTCTATCTCTTTTCTCCATAAACTTAACATCTTCCAACCATAAGTACATCTATCACAATGTACTTATTTATTGTATCTACTATTTAGGAGCCCTGGTTGCACAATGGTTAAGCACTCAAATACTAAAGGAAAGGTCAGCAGTTCAAACCCACCAGTGGCTCCATAGTTGAAAGACCTGGCAGTCTGCTTGCATAAAGATTACAGCCTAGAAAACCTTATGGGGCAGTTCTACTTAGTCCTATAGGGTCACTATGAGTCGGAATTGACTCGACAGTACACGACAACAGCAACATTTACGATTTACCTCCCCTAGAATTCAAGGGGAGCCCTGGTAGTGCAGTGGTTAAAACTTTGGCTGCTAACCAGAAGGTCGGCAGTTCGAATTCGCCAGCTACTCCTTGGAAAACCTATAGGACAGTTCTATTCTGCCCTATAGGGTCGCTATGAGTCGGAATTGACTTGATGGCAATGGGTTGTTTTTTTTTTTTTTTTTTGGTTTTAGAATTCAAGGAGGAGCCCTGATGGTACAGAGTGCAAGCCCTCGGCTGACAACCAAAAGACCAGTGGTTCAAACCCACTGGCCGCTCCGCAGGAGAAAGATGTAGCAGTCTCCGTCCATAAAGATTTACAGCCTTGGAAACCCTGTGGAGAAGTTTTACTCTGTCCTATAGGATTGCAATGAGTCGTAATCAACTTGATGGCCACTCGTTTGGTTTGGGTTTTGGTTAGAATTCAAGGAACAAGGATCTTTGTCTTTGTCATTCGTGGATACATTCCCAGAGCCTAGAAGAGATTTGTCACATAGAAGGTACTAACAGATATATGTTCAATGAGTTCATACATTTCATTCTGTAGTTATTTCCCTCTCCTTCCCCACCAGCCTGTGGGCTCTGTGAAGACAACGTGGGTCTTACACTTGCCCTTAGTACAGTGCCTCATTCAGAGCAGGCACTCAATAAATGTTTGAGGAATGAATAAATGAATAACAAACACTGAAAACACTCCATCCATCGCTGACATTCTCTTCCTTTCTTCTATAACAAGGAAACTGTCCTCCCTCCCATCCCTTGTTTTCATCTAAAACCAGAATTGTACATTTTCTTCTATTGAACTGAACACATTTTTTTAAAATAGATTTTGAATGCAAACATCCAGTTCCTTTTTAGTACTGTGGAGGAGGTAAGCAGGAAATAAAATATAACATGATAGTGGAGTTCTACTCCAGGTCTTAGCAGTCCCTGAGTGGTTCAAATGGTTAACACGCTCGGCTGCTAATCGAAAGGTTAGCAGTTTCAGTCCACCAAGAGGCACATCAAAAGAAAAGCCTGGTGATCTACGTCTGAAAAATCAGCCATTGAGAACCCTATGGAGCACAGTTCTACTCTGACACCCACGGGGTCATCAGGAACCGGAGTCAACTCAATGGCAACTGGTTTGGTACTATAGGTCTCAGTTGCTGGGGGTTTGCTAGTTTGCAAATGATAACCACACCAACCACCAGAGCGTGAGATTTCAAAATCACACAATCATCACTTGTTAGTACAGAAATGAGAGTGGTTCACTTTCGTCTTTCTAGTGTAACCATCATGAAGAAGACAAATTCACGCTGATTAAGGACATCTGTTCATTCCAAGCCCAGATCAAAATACCAGCCACAGATGCTATTTCCATTCTGTGGCAGATCACTTGCTTCAATAATCAGTTCTACCATGAAATAGTTTTTACCATAAATGGCAATTTTTTATCATAATTAATTAACCATTGGATAGCATTTTGCACTGTAGTGACTTCTAAATTTTGATTTACTTATTTATTTGTTCACTTATTCTTTGATTCATTACTTATTTACTTTCATGGAGAAGCCTGGGCTATTTCTTGAGTTAAATTCCTCACCTTAATATGACCCTTCCAACTATTCAAACACAAAAAGCCGCACAAAAAAATTATGGGTCGATTTAACAGAAATACAAAAATCTCCTTTTTTTTCCCCGTTAGCTACTGAAGAAATATCAGAAATGACATATATAAATTGAAAATCATTTCCCGCTTGCCAGCATATCTTAAATTGATGTGGCCAAGAATATTCCTTGTAATTGTTAAATTAATGTAGATATCCTTGATGTATTGTTCTTCGCATGAAAATCACTCATCATTCTTCCTTGGCTATTTGCCTTTTTTGTTAGAACTGAAGAAGTTCTATAGGACACACCAAAAACTGTCTCTGGCACCCAGAGTTCCCGGCTCATGGCCCTTTTGGCCCCGTCTCACTCCTCAGGTAACTTTTATTGCAAAGAACATTTCATACTCCAAGCACAACATTAGGATTTGCTATTGGGTTCTTAAAGTACAGCAAAGAGATTGAATTTTCCTTAAAGGAAAATAAAGATAAATAATTATGCCTTTTGGGGGTAGGCCTCCTACAAAAACTCTTTAAAGATTCAATATCTGCTAGCTTCCCCGACCAGCATGCACATAGGTGTGGGAAGCAATATGAACTAAATGTCAAGGCAACCTACAAATATTTTAAAAACCTAATAAATCATCTTCTGATTAGTTTTAGCTGAGAGTGTAGAATCATATTGGGCTTGGCTTAAGTGTTATAAGAAGGCGAGAATGAGTCACAAGAAATCCTGCCCTACAGATTTTTCCCCGTTTAAAAACTACGTTATTCAAGACTGTTTTCTAAATGAAGCATTTTTTTCCTTTGGTCCATTAGTGTAACAAATGCTAATTAATTTCAAGTTATCTGTGGCCCTACTCTGTGCCATAAGGATTCAAGTAGGAGAGGTAAATTTTTACAATTCTGTATTCTGTTAAGCTTATCTAAAGAGCATGTATTATTTTTTAAAATAGCATATGGGTTTACATTTGTAAGCAGTTTGATTCTGACAGTTTTATTCCTTGAACCAAATGGAGTTTATATTAAATGTTTCATGGAAATCATAATTAAAGTTTTTTTTTCAGCTTTTGCATTCCAAAGCACTTTTGCATGAGCTGTTGGTATCTTGGCTGTTTATCTCTTCATAGCAAATGCTTAGTTACCAAACACCAGTATGGCCATACCTGCGATTCGCAAGCCAGCAGCTATTCTGATTGGCTGGTGTTGCTACCACACGACTGTCAAACTATTAGAATTTCATCCCGGTATATGCACATCGTTGTTGTTGCTGTTATCTGTCTTTGAGTAGACCCCTGACACGATGACCCCACGCACAATGGAATGATCCCCATGATCAGTTACGGATCTGTCCATCATTATCCATAGGTTTTTCACTGGCTGGTTTTCAGAAGCCAATTGCCAGGACTTTCTTCCTAGTCTGTGTTAGTCTGAAAGCTCTGCTAAAACCTGTTCAGTATCATAGCAAAACGCAAGTCTGCACTGATATATAATACAACTGCTTCCCTCTTAAGTTTTCTTTTGGCTAGCTTAGCTGACAATGCACCTCTTCTTTAACTCATGTCTTATCGCTTCTCCACATCCAACCACATGGGCACTAACATTATTGTGTGAATGTTAGACATTTTTCTTAAGCATGGTCTGAAGAACTGCAGTAGAATCACACCATCAGGATTGTGTAGTTCTGGTGGGCAGTGTTCCTTTTCAAGAAGAAGAACACCTTGAAATTTATCAAATCAGAAGGGAGGTTATTGCCCC
>NW_004444119.1:1072975-1080598 GCF_000243295.1 Trichechus manatus latirostris | reverse complement strand
TGCCAACCTTTTGGTCAGCAGCCGAGCACTTAACCACTGTGCCACCAGGGCTCCTAGAGCAATAATACATGCATATAAACATCTCAGGGTAGAATTACTTACAATAAGTGGAAAGACAAAATATGACAGGCAGATATTGCTCTTTTACAAATTAAAGGTTTGTGGCAACCCTGCATCGAGCAAGTCTATTGGCACCATTTTTCTAACAGCATATGCTCATTTCGTGTCTCTGTGTCACGTTTTGGTAATTCTCACAGTATTTCCAAATTTTTCATTGTTATTGTATCTGTTATGGTGATCTGTGATCAGTGATCTTTGATGTTACTATTGTAGTTGTTTTGGGGCGCCTCGAACCACGCCCATATAAGACAGCAAACTTAACTGATAAATGTTGTGTACATTCTGACTGCTCCACTGACCAGCCATTCCCTCATCTCCCTCCCTCTCCTTGGGCCTCCGTATTACCTGAGATACAACGATATTAAAATTAGGCCAATTAATTACCATACAATGGCCTCTAAGTGTTCAAGTGAAAGGAAGAGTCTCTCACTTTAAATCAAAAGCTAGAAATGATTAAGCTTAGTGAGGAAGGCAAGTTGAAAGCCAAGAGAGGCTGAAACCTAGGCCTCTTGTGCCAGACAGCTAAGTTGTGAATGCAAAGGAAAAGTTCTTGAAGGAAATTAGGAGTGCTACTCCAGTGAACGCAAGAATGATAAGAAAGTGAAACAGACTTATTACTGATATGAAGAAAGTTTTAGTGGTCTGGATAGAAGATCAAACCAGCCACAACATTCCCTTAGACAAAGACTAACCCAGAGCAAGGTCCTAACTCTCATCAATTCTATGAAGGCTGAGAGAGGTGAGGAAGTTGCAGAAGAAATGTTTGAAGATAACAGAGGTTGGTTCATGAAGTTTAAGGAAAGAAGTCATCTCCATAACATAAAAGTGCAAGGTGAAGCAGCAAGTGCTGATGTAGAAGCAGCAGGAAGTTATCCAGAAGATCTAGCTAACATAATTGAGGAAGGTGGCTATGCTAAACGGTAGATTTTCAATGTAGACAAAACAGCCTTATATTGGAAGAAGATGCCATCTAGGACTTTCATAGCTAAAGAGAAGTCAACGCCTGGCTTCAAAGCTTAAAGGACAGTCTGAATCTCTTGTTATTGGCTAATGCAGCAGGTGACTTAAAGTTGAAGCCAATGCTCATTTACCATTTCAGATGTCCTAGGGACCTTAAGAATTATGCTAAATCTACTCTGCCTGTGCTCTATAAATGGAACAACAAAGCTTGGATGACAGCACGTCTGTCTAGAACACAGTTTACTGAAAATTTTAAGCCCACTGTTGAGACCTACTGCTCAGAAAAAAGAAAAAAAAAGATTCCTTTCAAAATATTACTGCTTATTGACAATGCACCTGAGCACCTAAGAGCTCTGATAGAAATGTACAAGTTGATTAATGTGGTTTTCATGCCTGCTAACACAACGTCTATCCTGCAGCCCATGGATCAAGGAGTAATTTCAATTTTCAGGTCTTAGTATTTGAGAAGTACATTTCATAAGGCTATAGCTGCCATAGGCAGTGATTCCTCTCATGTATCTGTGCAAAGTAAATTGAAAACCTGGAAAGGATTCACCATTCTAGATGACATTAAGAACATTTATGATTCATGGGAGGAGGTCAAAATATCAACATTAACAGGAGTTTGGAAGAAGTTGATTCCAACCCTCATGGATGACTTTGAATGGTTCAAGACATCAGTGGAGAAAATAACTGCATATGTAATGGAAATAGCAAGAGAACTAGAATTAGAAGTGGAGCCTTAAGATGTGACTGAATTGCTGCACTCTCATGATAAAACTTTAACAGAGGAGGAGTTGCTTCTTGTAGATAAGCAAAGAAAGTGATTTCTTGGGGTGGAATCCACTCCTGGTGAGGATGTTATGAACATTGTTGAAATGACAGCAAAGAATTTGGAATATTACATAAACTTAGTTGATAAAGCAGCGACAGGGTTTGAGAGGATTGACTCCAATTTTGAAAGAGTTCTACTGTGAGTAAAATGCTATTAAACAGCATCACAAGCTACAGAGAAATCTTTCGTGAAAGGAAGAGTCAGTCAATGCGGCAAACTTCACTGTCGTCTTATTTTAAGAAATTGTCTCAGCCACCCCAGCCTTCAGCAATCACCACACTCATCAGTCAGCAGCCATCAACACTGAAGCAAGACCCTCCACCAGCAAAAAAGATTACAACTTGCTGAAGGCTCTGGTGATGGTTAGTATTTTTCAGCAATAAAGTATTTTTTAAGTAAGGTATGTACATTTTTTTAAACATAATTTTACTGCACACTTAGTAGCAACCCTATAGGACAAAGTAGAACTGCGCCATAAGGTTTCCAAGGATTGGCTGGCGGATTCAAACAGCCGACTTTTTGATTAGCAGCCGAGCTCTTAACCACTGTGCCACAGTATAGTGTAAACTAACTTTTATATGTACTTGGAAACCAAAAAATTTGTGTGACTCGCTTTATTGTGATATTCACTTTATTGCAGTGGTCTGAAACCGAGCCCGCAGTATCTCCAAGGTATGTCTATATAATAAATGCTCTTCTCAGAAAAGTAGTTTGCTTAGGGGCAACGACACTAGACTTCAAGAATCTAGAAAGTCTTCCTGGAGGAAGAGCTGCCCATCTAGAGTTGAAGAACATAGACAGGAGTTAGCATGACCAGGAGAGGAGGAAATGCTTTCCACGGAGAAGGTCAGAAATGAGAACAAGATGGGTAGTACTAGTAACTGGGAAAACTTTAGTGTGGCTTGAGCAGAAAGCCTCAGGGAAGAGTTTTACAAGTTCCTGACAGAGCTGTTATTGATGTTTGAGATGTTAGTGGGAGCATTTAGAGCCATTATTTAAATGGGTCTGCAAAGTATTAGTGTCTAGTACCAAAAGAATTGTTGCAGACACTGGATATATATAATTGGATCAAGGACCCCTTGTTTAATTAGATCTGAAGTTCTTCATTTATTTTTCCTTTGAGTAAAAGTACATTTTTAGCTTCAAGGGAAATGACACCTTTCATGAAATTTTAAAGCTCCTTGGAGAAATACTTCGGAAAAATCTGTTGAAAATTTCCTCTTCTGATAATATAATTGTCTGAGACTCTGCCTCCAAGTGGTACAAATCAGTTTGCTCTGAAGAAATGTGTGCATGACTTCCTTGTGGTGACTCAGTGGGAGTCATTGCTGACATGCAAATCTCAGTCATCACCAACACCACCAACTCTCTGTGCTCTGTGTTCTTCAAGGACTCCTGGTGGTCTCTGCAAAGGTACCAGCAAAACTTTCAGCAGTCCAGTGATTTCACTTGTGAAATGTAAATATATGAACAACACTTATTCCGCTACTGCTGCGAATGTGCCTCCAAGAATCACATAGGCTAACCAATTGGTCGGCCACAATGTAGCGTTTATTTGGACCCCGTAAAACTGACGGTCCAGTGCATTCCTATCAATGGCCACCGTCTTGTTTCAAGGTAAGGTAAAAGACCCTGAGTTCGTATCTGTCTGGAAATAGGTTGACTAACACCAAACTCTTCAATATACAGGTAGTCTCCAACTGTCATGGATTGAACTTGGTTAGGTCATGATTCCCAGTATTATGTGGTTGTCCCCCATTTTGTGATTGTAGTTTTATGTTAAAAAGGATTAGGGTGGGATTGTAATACCCTTACTAAGGTCACATCCCTGATCCAATGTAAAGGTAGTTTCCCTGGAACATGGCCTGCACCACATTTTATCTTACAAGAAATAAAAGGAGAGGGAAGCAAGCAGAGAAGGGGGACCTCATACCACCAGGAAAGAAGCACTGGGAGCAGAGCGCATCCTTTGGACCCGAGGTTCCTGCACGGAGAAGCTCCCAGTCCAGGGGAAGACTGACGAGAAGGACTTTCCTCCAGAGCCGACAGAGAGAGAAAGACTTCCCCTGGAGATGACACACTGAATTTGGACTTCTAGCCTACTGGACTGTGAGAAAATAAATTTCTCTTTGTTAAAGCCATCCACTTGTTATATTTCTGTTATAGCAGTACTAGATGACTAAGACACTGACTTGGGATGCTTTCGAGTTATGATGAACCGCACCTACAAGTATCCTTTTTTTTTTTTTACATCTTATCATTACTAATATGTACTACATACACTGCTGCAGCACATAATTTGCTGATGTTATCATTCTCAGATGTAATGTTTCCAACCCTCAAAGACAAATAAAGGTCAGATTTATAAAGATACTGATAATAAAAAGGTAATAATAATGAAAACTAAATAACAATAATAATAATGAAATATTCAACTTATGTCAAAACTGACTTATAACGGAGTCATCGGAACCTAAGCCCGTTGTAAGTCGGGCACTACTTGTACTTCCAGGCAGCCATTTTAAACACAACATTGATCAAATTCCCAAGTGGAGCTTCATTAGCTTGTGTAGCAGTCATATCTGAAGGTGGAGCTTGCTGACTGCTGTTTTCTGTGTTGAAGGAGACCATCCTTATGACGAAACAATGTGTTCAGCAGCCGTGAGCACGCAGGTGAGCACACCTCCAAACTGGCCTTACATCATTAGAGTATACAATGATATGAAGGTCAGTGAAATGAAATACCAGTACAAAACCACAACTTCCACTTGTTACACAGAAACCTGTAAAGTGTCTGCCCCAGAAGGTGGTTATCTGCTTTCCAGAACCTTTTGCAGTCAGGAATCAAATGAAGTCTTGGGGAGCCCCTCAGCTAATCATTTCTCATGGTTCTCATAGTCTATGTCATCCTAAAGTTAAACACGGAAACTGAGTAAGAATGAGAGGGCCATTCCTCTTAAAATTTCTCATAATTTGTCTCTGGGAGTATCTCAAGTGGTGCTCAACAAGTATTTTTAGCTTTCATCAATTTCCAAGGGCCCTGAAGCTGTGAAGTTGGTGAAGGTGTCTTGCTGTGGCCCCTAACAGCTGCAATGAGCTGACCCCCCACTGGACATCACAATGCCCACTATGGCATCGCCTTGTCCTCATCCAGCCCTTCTGTCCCTGAGTCCCACTGCTGCTAGTCGGGCCTGTCACCCTAGAAGCCACAGGTAAGAGAAGTCCCTTAGGTCTCAGCTGCCATGATAACACCATGTCCCCCAGAGCCTCAGCAAGCTGAAGTCATACTGTGCTCTGCGTAGGAGTTAGGAGGATGCCTCTTCCAACGCTTGTAATAATTTGACACATGGGAGTCAAAGAATTCTTTCCTCAGGCAATTCTTTACATTCTTAGACTAAAATGCGGTTTAAAGTAAGTAGAGTTCTGAGTTTTTATTAGAATATCCACCCCGAACTCAGGAAGACCACAGATAAATCTGAGTTGCAGACCCTGTTCTGTACCCCAATAAGCTCTTCTATCTGATGACATGGATCAAATATATATGCCTGGCAGTCTCTTTCCTTCAAATAGGGTTGTGGTGAGCAACACAACCAGTCCTTCTGACATGAAGTCAGAATGGAACCCAGTGTTGAAACAGCTTGGGTTCACTCTACAGCAGAAAAATTTCCATTTCCTGAATCTTAGGCCTACGCTCTCCGCTCTCTCCACTTAAGTCTGTTTGAATCTCAGGTCTAAAGCTGAAATTTTCAGATCCAGTTTTAATTAGGTAAAGCATATTGCATCATCTAGAAAGGGCACCTACTTTCTCACAATCGATGGTAACACCACAAGCACAAAGAGAAAATTCATAAAGCTAACTTACCATGGTATCCAATGTCATTGATAGGTCTTACAGGAAAGAGACTCCCACATTTAAAATAAGAGTAATGCATGTACATAAATATCATGAGGTAGAACTATTTACAATAATTGGCAGGACAAAATATGATTGGGAAAATGGCGCTCTAGGCAGAAGCACCATGGCGTCCCTCCACAGCAAAGATCCGAAAAACTAAGCTGAACAGAGAAAACAACAGTCCTGAAACCCTAAAACATCAAATGAGGAGATAAAGAACTCAGCCAAGCACCAAATGGAGTGAGAAAACTGACAGAGAATGGAGAGCAAGAAGAGATTCATGCAGAGGTCCCCTATCAACTAACGCAGCACGGATCCACCATCTTGGACTCCTATCAGAGACCAGCATACAGGGGGTACGAGAAAGCAGCTTCACAGAGCTTCCAACGGGAGACAAAACAACCGGTAATTTGCGATATATGCTTTCCCAACCCCCGCCCTTCTTCACCCCCACTCGGCCTCCTCTGCTTCCCACAACCACAATCTCTTGTCCGGGAAGCACCGGCTGCTTGGATTCCACCCACCTGAACAGGTTGGCTCTCTGAGTGCTATTTGTTGGCTGCTGATGTTGCTTTTTTCCACTTCTTCTGATTTCTTCCTTACCTCTCACTACCTCCCCCTCCTTTTGCTCAAATACCTGGCTCCGTGCGCCATCTTTGCTTCTTCCTGAGGGGCTACGGAGCTCCATTCAAGTGTGGAGCTGCTTCCCAGTCTGGGCTGCCGCGCTGGTGGGATCCCGGAGCTTTTGTTTGTTTGTTTGTTTGTTTGTTTGGGGTTGTTCGTTAGTTTTCTTTTCCTTTTCTTGAGTTGGGATTCCGTTCTAGCCGGGCGGTGCTGTGCAGCTTGGAACCTACCACCTCGGCTTGTGCAGACGCACAGAGGGATCCCTGAGAGCATTTCTTTCTTCGTTGTTGTTGTTTTTTTTTTCCTGTTTTTTGGGGGGCTTTTCTTGTTTTTGTTTTTTCTTTTTAAGTTTGTTTTGTTTTGTTTTCCCTCTTTTTCGCTTTTGTCTTTCTTCATTACTCAGTTTCTCTGCTCTCAATATCTTCCTTCTCTTTCTGTTCCCTGAATACCTGGCATTGTATACCTCTACACCTTCAAGCCAGGCTGTACTGCAACACCTGAAAACAACTTCCCCAGACCTCATAGCCGCACCGGTGGGATCCTGGGAACTTTGCTGTTCTTTTGCCTTTCCAATTTTTATTTATTCATTCTTTTCTTTTCTTCTTTTTCTTCCTCTTCTCCTTTTTGTTTTTCTCCATTTCATAGTCTCTCATCTCTCCACTCCAATGGCAAGCTCCCCTAGCATTCTTTTTTGTTGTTTGTATGTTTTAGGCTCCTGTTCCTCTCTCCTCTCTCCCATATCCATCTTAACTCCATACATAACAATCTCCCTGCTACATCTTGCCTACCTGCAACATGCAGTTAACATCACACCACCAAGCAGCACAGGCACGGCCTACTGGAACCTGCCCTGCACTTATTACCAACCTGCCCTGGTGGCTGTAGTAAGTGCCACAAACAACCCCATCCCAGTAACTCCTCTTCAGCTAGACCTGGCCTGCCGTAACATATCTGAGTGACTGACCCTGCCAACTGGAGAAGGAGGCAAAAAGTATTGTGCCCACAGAAGAGCAAACAACAAAGAACACACAGCCTCCCTGCTCAGACATAGCCAAATTAAAAAAAAAAAAAAAGGGATGAAACAAACAAATCTACAATCAATAAATGAGAAAAATGACTACTGAATGCCCCGAAGACAGCAGACAATATCAAAACTTCTACAAAAACAGGACAGGATGGTTCCAGTAGG
>NW_004444119.1:1051884-1067137 GCF_000243295.1 Trichechus manatus latirostris | reverse complement strand
TGTGCATGTAGAAATTTTTTTAAATGGTGTATCTTTGGATATGTATATTTTCACCAAAAAAAAAAGGTCATGAAGGGAGAGGGTTGACATATTGTGGGGTTGTTAACCAATGTCGTAAAACAATATGTGTACTACTGTCTCATGAGAAACTATTTGTTCTGTAAGCCTTTGCCTGAAGTACAATAAGAAAATAATAATAATAATAATAAAAACATGATTAGTATTACAGCTTCTACGACCATTGCTTGTTCAGTTGTAAGCCCAACATCTTGTCTTCTACTTTCTGTACCTTTTTCCCCTTTGATGGTCACCCCTTCCCTCACCAAAGGCACTCACTCCCAATGGAAATCAGCAAGTATCTCATATTAGTTATTTATCTCTAGCAGTGTTGATACTTCAACACTTGTTGCATTTAACTTCAGTTTTACTTACTGCTTTAACTCAATCAGTATTTTAATGTTTACCCTTTCATTTTGGGGGAATGAAAAATGTGGTCATCAATAAAAGAAATTCCAGGCATTTGTAAAGGGTAGAGAAATGTGTTAGGGAAGGAATTCCTGAGATGCATTCGGTTTCTGTTGGGAGGCATCACACGGTAGGTTACAGAAAACACGTTTTAGAAGCAGGTTACTTTGTTGTTGTTGGATGCTGTCAGTGGATTCCAACTCATAGCCACCCCATGTGTTACAGAGCAGAACTGCCTCATAGGGTTTTCTAGGCTGTAATCTTTATGGAAGCTGATTGTCAGGTCTTTCTCCCACAGAGCCGCTGGTTGGGTTCAAACCGCCAGGCTTTTGGTTAGCAGCCAAGCGCTTAACCATTGTGCCATCAGGGCTCCTCAGCTCAACAAATTACCCATCTCTAAACACAGGTTCCAGGGCAGGACGGCTCCAGGTAAGCCCTTTCCACACACTACCCTTCTTTACCTGTGCACAGGTAAGTGCTTCTACACACTACCCATACATACCCACACATGGACTTCATAGCACATTGGCACTCCTAACATGGAGAACTGATGACTTTTCAAGTCCCAGCCCTGACCTCCACCCCTTACCTAATATGTTTGACTGCACCCTTCTGCTTCCCATAGTATCCCCACTCCCATGACACAGCTTCTACAAAAGGAATAGCTCATTAGAATCAGTGTCTTCATTCAAAGCAGCATTCCTACAAGTTCAAAGTACATTTCCACCAACTGATTTAAATGGAGCTTAGTGTTAGCAGAAAGGGAGGAAGCCATTGCTGGAAAACAATCTAAGAGGAGAACATTACTGCCAGATTGGGTTGTCTGTCACTAGGGAGGGAGGGTGGAGGAAGGTGATTGGAGGCTAGTTTACATTGCTTTGCTTAGATTTATGTGGTGCTTCTACTTCAAAGAGCACCGTTCAAGTGCCTGAGTAGGAAACATCCTTTAAAACAGAACAGACGTGGCTGGGCCAAGGTGTAGCCCTGTGGAGAGGAAAGGATGGTCTCGCTCAGCCGTGCGCGGGGCTGGGCTCTGTGTGTCTGCTTCTGGAAGCAACCGTCAGCACATGCAAAGGAGGAAACTCTGAGTGTCTTTGTTTCAAGCAGCATCTTCCATTTCCTTCCTCCTATTCATGAGGCAGTGGGAGGAGAAGGCATTTTTGAGGTCTGGGAAGAATGGAAGACTCAAACAATGGCGCCAATGCACATTTTGAGGGCTAGTCACAACATCCACTTCCTCCCAAAGGGCTGTGGATTCAAGTGACGATGCACACGACTTACACGTTCTCCTCAGTCCTGTGACATCGGCCACAAGTGGAGATGTTCATTCACGCAATAACACTTCACGGAAGGCCTGATGATGTAGCCCAGGAACAGAAACAAGGCACATTCCGATGTAAAAGAGGTGTTTTCTCCAAGAAATTCCCACAACCAAGTGGGAAGACCCCAATACAAAAACCAAGCAGCTCAGATCCTCCCCACTCTACCCTGACCCTTCAGTGGAATAGAGATAGAGCACCTAAGAGCATGATTTTTGAAAAAGGTAATGTTGTCACTTAGATCCATCCTAGTAAATCACGAGTCCTCCAAAATAAGCTGGGCTGCTGCATCCCTCCTGCCTCCCACAGAGTGTGTAACTGTCATTTGAACCAGGACCACCTGAAACTGGGCATCAAAGGAAATTCCAGAAACATCCTTCCAGCTTAGCTAAGGGGTCTCCGTACCAATGGACCTCAGTGAGCATGAAGGCCCAACGTGCCGGCCAGTCCACTCCACCAGGCTGTGGACCAGGACCAGAGTAGGCCCAAACCCAGCCCTACGCTTGTCACTATGCTGCTGCCCTGGAGCAGACCACACCGCCCAGGTGAACAGATGCCTAATTCTAATTCACACAGAGGCAGAGGACGGATGGCCGTGCCAGGAACCGCAATGAAGGACTCTCTTGTTGAGATGTTGTCCACCAAGATTTTCTAATTTGTGTGCTTATGAATTATATACAAGTGGTTTTACACTTTTACTGTACCATTTCACCCCCACTAGGAAGGCTACTATCAGAAAAAAACAGAAAATAACAAGTGTTGAGGTGGATGTGGAGAAATGGGAACCCTTGTACATTGCTGGTGGGAATGCAAAATGGCACAGCCGCTGTGGAAAACAGTTCGGCGCTTCCTCAAAAAGTTAAACAAGGATTCAGCTTATATGCCCAAAAATCTTGAAAGCAGGGACTCAAACAGACATATGTATACCAATGTTCATCTCAGCATTATTCGCAATAGCTAAAAGTTGGGAACAATTCAAATTTCCATCAACAGTTGAATGGATAACAAAATGTGGTCCATCCATAAAATGGAATATTATTCATCCATGAGGGGAAATGAAATTCTAATACATGCTACAACCTGGATGAGCCTTGAATACATTATGCCATACACAAAAGGACATATACACACACACACAAAAGCCATACACCAAAGGACAAATATGGTATGATTCCATTTATATGTGATATCTAGAATATGTAAATGCATAGAGACCAAAGTTCGTTAGAGGTTATCAGGGTGGGTGGGAGGGAGAAATGGGAAGTTATTGCTTAAGGGGTACTGAGTTTCTGTTTAGAGTGCTGAAAACCTTTTGGACATAGTGGTGATGGTTTTACAACATGGTGGATGTAATTAATGTTACTGAATTGTACACTTAAAATGGTTAAAATGGCAAATTTTTGTTATATACATTTTAGTACAATAATTTGTTTAATTTTATTTTAATTTTATTTCATTTATTTCTGCAGTTTTTAACATACTTAGCAGCCCTAACAACAATGCATAAACACCACTGCAGATGTCTTCCGGGCTACTTATAGAAACAGAAAAAATTTACATAAAAAATTAACGTTTCCTGTTTTCAAAAAGTAAAATTGGATACTTTAAAAAAAAAAAAAAACAGTTGCCGTCAAGTGGACTCTGACTCATGGTGACCCCACGTGCGTCAGAGTAGAACCGTGCTCCACAGGGTTTTCAGGGGCTGATTTTTCAGGAGTAGATCACCAGCCCTTTCTTCCAAGGCGCCTCCGGGTAGACTTGAACCTTCAGCCTTTCAGATAGCACCTTCACAATTTGTACCACCCAGGGACTCCAAGACTCACTACCTTTTCATTGTTTTGTTCCTGTCATAGTGACTGGCATGTGGATCTTCCCATCAAAACAATAAACCCCAAAGATTTCACTTACAAAGGATAACAATAATAAGGCAAATTGGATTAAGCTACCTTTAAACACACAGGAATTCAAAGAATCAAAAAAAGCAGATGTACTGTGAGAACTTCCCTGTAGGGTTTTCTAGGCTGTAATCTTTATGGGAGCACATCACCTGGTCTTTCTCCCGAAGAGCCACTGGTGGCTTCAAACCTCCAACCTTTCAGTTAGCAGCCAAGCACTTAACCTTGCACCACCAGGTCTCCTCATGGAACCTTACCTGTTATTTAAATCCCGCCTTTGACAAGACTTTCAATGACTTGGATGGATTTGTAGCAAACCCCAGGTTGGACGGACACAGAGTGTGTATCACCTCATTCTTCCCTGTGAGCCACTCACTCCCAAGACCATCAAAATCCGCTGCTAAGAGTCGACTAACATCATTATGATTCAAGCACAAAAGCTATGAATTTCAAACCTTAGCTTCTTCGATCACTTAACTCCGCCAATAGACGTCACGTAAAATTGATTCCTAATAAGGAAATGAATAAATACTACTTAATAGCTTTTGTAAGTATACAGATGTGGAGAAATTATGACCTAATAAAATGAGTGTCTTGCCTCTCGCTCCAAAACTTCCACTGCAGGAGAACTATAGCAGGTACCACATCTCACTAAAGAGGTATAAATGAGGACAGTTGTCCTCACTTCCTGCAGGTGCATGGGGACAGCTTCATTATTTACCAGCTCTGTGAGCTTTGGTGGGTGACTCAAGCTAAGTTTCAATTTCCTATCTGTGAAATGGGAATAATGATAGTATCTCTGTCACAGCATCATAAAGCATACATGAGATAATGCAAGTAAAGCCCTAGCACATAGCATTAAGATGGGAGCTGGAAATGTTTTTTCCGTATGATATTGTCTCCGCATTTTATGTCACACTAACATTGCTTGGAGGCAGACAGTATCTCACACCTTTTTGAGTCTCCTTTCCCCATCTAGCAGGAAAGCACTCAATAAATCCTCATTGCACTGAATCGGCACTGAATTGTTAAAGAAGTCCAGGGATTATTGTTTTAAATAATACATCATTTTTTCCTCAAGAGACACAAACACTGTTCTTTCAAAGTTCTTAATTGATGCCTTAATAATTTACATATGTTTTAATATATAAAATTATTACTAACACAGCATGAAAAGGATTAGCTCATCTCTATTGCCTAGTATTCTGTTCAAATATTTTCGTTTAATAAATAGTGGGAATAATAAGGAGAGATTGTGGTGTTCTGATGCATGCTTTCTAACGACAGCCTTGATTGTCTTTACAGTTGGCTTCTCCACATTCAGACATGGGAGGAAATAGATGAAATCAAGATGTTAAGACAAAGTAATGGGGAAGACTAAAGAGGAAGCAGCGAGAGGCTTCGACTGCTTATGGAAACAAACAATGCCTAAAAAATAAATTAAAGCTTGTTGTCAACTGTTCCTTCTCCTTGGGGAGGGATATGTGTATAATAAAGATCTCAAGAGGCATCAACCCATATGGCTGGGTAAGCACGTTCTGAATAGGCTACTTTAAATTCTAGTAGGGATAGACTAAAGTGATTTAAACTTTACATTCTTGTTGTAAATGGGCATTTCATTTTCTGTGTAAGGTCAGGTGATTTTTCTAGATTTACAGTTGTATCAAAAGACAACAGTGAAAATTTATTTGTAAGGTTTCTGGGATGAAGTTTTAAGTGTTAAGAATGTTAAAAATGGTAATGTGTCAGGTTTAGAGCTTTGAATATTGTCATTCCTCTGGCAACATGGATACTCATCACACACATTGGATATAACTGATCTAATAATTAGAGAATACACTTTGAATTATTGCAGACCATTTTTGGCTAGGAAGGCACCCTAGCTAATGCCTAGGAGTGGAAAACTCTTGGTTGGAGTCCAATGCCCATGTTTGTTGGAATGGCTAGTGCTTTGTTTGGGAAGAGACGAGAAGCTGTGAACAGCGTTAGGTTAATAAGAGTTAGGAAAAGTCTCAGGACTAGAGTTAAGAGAAGAAAGAAAAAGAGCTTTAAAGAACATTTTGCTGATAAGAGTTAGGAGAAAAAACAAGTGCGTTCGTTTTGTGGGATGATGTCATTTATAATCTATCCTGAATATTCAATAATATTTATGTTTTATAGTTTTACACTCATAGCTGTTAAAAAAAAAAAAAAAGAAACCTTTTTTAATTGAAATTCCTGCAGAATCCACCATATTGTTTCTTAGGATTTGAAACTCCATGGTGACAATCCCCCTTTTTCCAGTCGAAATAAATTTTGTTACGTCAGGATTTTTTATAGGATTTCCTAAGGAGAGCAACTAATCAGCCACAGCAAAAATAAATAAATGACAGACTGTACACATCTCATTGAAGCAGGTGTCCTCATCTACATTCAATGGAGCAAACACTTCAACAGAAATCCATGTCTCCACCCCTTCAGGGCACGAGGCCACGGGATCGATCCCCTTTACTTGGCCTTTGTGTCCATTGACATTTTAAATCTGTACTGTTGTCTGCCTCATCCCAAAAAATCTCACCATTTTGTCTAGTAGGCAACCAAAAGGCATGCCCTGTATGACCTTAAACATAAAGATGAACTCTTTAGTCTGAATGAAACCATGGTTGTTGGTGTTTGTTGTCTGTCAAGTCAATTCTGACTCATAGCGACCCCGCGTGTGACAGAGTAGAACTGCCCCCTAGGGGTTCCTGGGCTGTAATCTTTACAGAAGCACACACACCATATACTGACTGTTATGGGCAGCTCTAAGAACTGACCACAAGTCTCCCATCTGCATGTCAGAAAAGAATGACTAATTATGAGGAGGGCCTTGTCCAAGACTAGGATACAATTTCCCCAGAGATCTGATGCAAGTGAAATACCCCTTCCTCTCATGCTTTTCACCACCTGGAGACACTATCATAGCTTATCTTTAATTTTGGAAGTATGCCCACCTTCTTCCTACCTCCAGCTATTCTTGTCGTGGAGTTCTGGCAGCCCCCTTGTCTTAGTCATCTAGTGCTGCTATAACAGAAATACCACAAGTGGATGGCGTTAACAAACAGAAGTTTATTCTCTCGTGCTTTAGGAGGCTTGAAGTCTGAATTCAGAGCACCAATGCCAGGGGAAGGTCTCTATCAGCTGTGGGGGAAGGTCCTTGTCATCAATCTTCCCCTGGTCTAAGAGCTTCTCAGAGCAGGGACCCCGGATCCAGAGGTTCTTCTCCTTTCTGCTTTCTTATCTCTCCTTTCATCTCGTGTAAGATAAAAGGTGATACAGGCCACATCCCAGGGGAACTCCCCTTACATCAGATCAGCACTGAGACCTGAGTAAGGGTGTTGCATCCCACCCTAATCCTCTTTAACATAATCTAATCTTGCCTCATTAACCACAGAAAGAGATAATGATTTACAACACACAGGAAAATCATATCAGACCACAAAATGATGGACAACCACACAACACTGGGAACATGGTTTAGCCAAGTTGACATAAATTTTGGGGGGACACAATTCAATTCATGACACCACTTGAAATTGAAACCAGTTGCCATGGAGTCAACCCCAACTCATGGTGACCCTGTGGGTGTCAGAGTAGAACTTCACTCCATAGCATTCTCAACGGCTGATTTTTTGGAACTTGATCACCAGGCCTTTCTTCTGAGGCACGTGTGGGTGAATTCATACCTCCAACTTTTCAATTAGCAGCCAAGTATGTTAACCATTTATGCCACCCAGGCACTCTGTGGCCCCCTTACTCCCCACAAACTCTTGGGATTCCTGGCCACTTTCTCAGATGCCATTTGACTTTACTCAGTGAGGGTTTGCCACAGCCAAGACCTTTAGAGGACTGTCTGGTAATATGAGAAGTTCAAAAGCTCATCTTCTTTTTCTGATTTCTGGTAAGGAATCTATTCTCAAGAAATTTTAACCAAGAAGATAATAAACTTACCCTTAGTTGGCTAATGACCATTAAGGACTCAGTGGCACTAAATTTATACAGAATACCATACTTGATAACCTTAAGTGGAAATGACTCAACAAAACCATCTTAGCAAATAAGAGATCTAAGTACAACTGTAGCAGTTACAATTCAATAACTTTTGTCCCCGTTGCCTAAATTTGGTGGTGGTGGTTGTTGTTGTTGTTAGGTGCTGTTAAGTTGGTTCCAACTCATAGCGACCCTATGCCCAACAGAACAAAACATTGCTGGGTCCTGCGCCATCCTCACAATTGTTTTTATGCCTGAGCCTATTGTTGCAGCCACTGTGTCAATTCATCTTGTTGAGGGTCTTCCTCTTTTTCGCTGACCCTCTTCTTTACCAAGTACGATGTCCTTCTCCAGGGACCGGTCCCTCCTGATAAAATGTCCAAAGCATGTGCCACAAAATCTTGCCATCTTTGCTTCTGAGGAGCATTCTGGTTATACTGCTTCCAAAACAGATTTATTTGTTCTTCCAGCAGTCCATGGTATATTCAATATTCTTCGCCAACACCATAATTCAAAGGCAACAATTCTTTGGTTTTCATTATTCATTTGGTTACTTTCTGTAATTGCAAGAGCCAGGTATAAACTAATTTAAATTCAGTAGTTATTTTGGAATTCACTGTGTATTTCCTCAGATTTCTTTTTAAGAAATACGCTGGCCATGATTTCTCCAAAGTACCTTTAATATATAACAAACAAGGAAGAATGATTAAGAGCTCCGGCTTGAAATCAAACAGACCTGGGGGTGTCCTTTTGTTTATTATTCCTTCAAAAATAATTATTGAGTTATTGAATAATGACTGAATGAACCACCTATCCCTATTATGACACCTACTAGCTGTTTGATTTTGGGAAAGCTATTTACCTTTTTTGAAACCTCACTTTTCTCAATTGCAAATCTGAGAACATAATACAATCTCCCTAGGTTGCTGCAAGTATGAAGTAAGATAATAAATGTAGGCTTTTGGCATAGAGCAGCACTCAATAAATGGAAACTATTGTTAAAGCTGTTATTAATGAACATTTCATGAAGAAAATATATTCTTCGTTCAAGTTGGCCAAAGCGTGACTTCCTAGTAAATGTTAGAAGGACTTCATCAGCTACCATCCTTCCTAAGCCCCTCATTCTAGCAGCTTTAAATAAATCACTCGTACATCTAAATTGAGTTGACAGATAGCCTTTAGGTTCAAGCTGAATAATTGAGTTGATAATATTACACAAGTATTCCTCTATGGTGCTGAGTTTTGTGTTAGAAACATTTGCAAATGCCTTTTTGTGGCATCCTTTTGAGACCAAGTGGACACATAAAGCAGTGTCCTTGGTGAATAAAGTTATTAGTTCTAGAAAATTCTCCCACACAACCAAGCAGAGAGGCAATGGGAAACCCAGACACAGAGAACATGACACATCAACTTATCAGATTACTGAACAAAATATGAAGCAGAAAAAGGGGAGTGGGAAATAATTTAATACTTCCCTCTTCTCCGGCCATGCATATAGAAAGATGCAATATAAGCTAAATCAATTGGCAAAAGTGTTTCCAAAACGGCTGACATAGAACTGGAAGTTTTTGAAGGCCAAGAGTTGTCATTTCCTTCACTCTATGTTAATCCACAGGCATTCCACTCACAATAACAAACTTACTGATGGGTGTAATGGCATGAATAATAAACCATCTCATAGAATAGTAGAAGCTAGAGTTGGAAAGGGCCTTCATGTCATCATTCATTTCTTCTCCCCTCAATTCTTCTGCTGGACCTCCTTCACAATGTGACAAGTTATTATTACTGCTAACATTCACTGAACACCACTGAATGCCAACCACTCTTCTAACCAATTTTCATGGGTAAATTCATTTAGTCCTCCCAAAACTCTTATACTCATTTTGCAGGTGAGTATACTGAGGCTTGTTGTTGTTGTTAGTTGCTGGTGAATCGATTCTGACTCATGGCAACCCCATGTGTGCAGAGTAGAACTGCCCCATAGGGTTTTCAAGGCTGTGACTTATCAGAAGCAGATTGCCAGGCCTGTCTTCCAAGGTGCCTTTTGGGTGGGTTCAAACCATCAACCTTTTGGCTAGTAGTTGAGCACCTAACTGTCTGCGCCACCCAAGAATGCAAGCTGAGGCAATGGGAAGTAATTTATCTAAGTTCACTCAGCTTCTATGTGGCAGAACTGGGGCTTGCTCCCGGGCAGCCAGGGTCCAGAGCTTGTGTTTGTTGCCACAATGTCATGCTGCAATGCCCCATGACGGCAACATCCAACCAATTACTGGAGCATTCCCTCCAAACGTGGTGAGGCTCATGCTAGGAATCAGAGGCTTCTCAATGGCCAACAAGTGGATGCACACTGACCCCTGGCCTCTGAGTCTCTTCTTTCCAGGCTAACGGCCCCCAGTTCCTGAGACAAGTCCTGGTATCACTGGTTTCCAGGCCCCCCATTCTCCTGAGCCCATTTGTGAGGTGGTAACGTCATTTGAATGTTCTCCATCTCAATAGCTACCTCCATGGTGGGTTTTCATGAGGATAAAATGTGGCAGGAGGCAGGAATGGGTCAGGTGCCTGGGACGTTGGCTAGATGTTTTCCTCCCATCTCGAAAAGGTGCCAGGAGTTCAGCAGAAGAAGATGACTGTACTGAGGCTGAGGAAGAATCTGAAGTGAAAACAGATTGAAAACATAAATTGTCTGCAGATGATGTACTAATAGTACTGAGGGAGGAAAAAAAGGCTATGATCTAAGGGGAGTATTTGCATATGTACTGTCCAGGCTCAGGCATACAGCTCAGCATATACCAGAAACCAGTCACTGGTACATAAGACACAATAGCCAAAGTGAGAATCGTTATTACTCAGCAACGTACCGCCAGCTTCCTTGGTTTGACGGTAGCTTTGTGTAATGGAAGAATTGGAGCTTCAGCCTGAGTCCCTGGTACAGTGCTTTGTAGTGGTGGGGTCTCTGGCGAGTACTAACCTTTCTGAACGTAGCTCCTCATTCATGCACCATAGGGTATGGGGTGCCTTCTGGTCTGCACCCCCTAGTGACCCATGAGTTCCCTCAAGAAGAAAACCAAGTTTGCCATGTTTCCATCACATGGGCAGCCACCATGGACACCATGGTGCTCAAAACATTTGCCAGCTGACGGATGCTAAAGCTCCTAGAATAAAGGCCAGCAGACAGGGTGTAAGGAATGGTAGTTGTTAGCCACTACAAGAAAAGTGGGCTGTATTCAGAGTTCCAACTGTGTGTGTGTGTGTATGAATGTGTATGAGAGAGAGTGTGTGTGTGTGTGTGTGAGTGAGTGTGTATGAGTGTGGGTGAGTGTGTGTGATTGTGACTGTGTGTGAATGAGTGAGTGTGAATTGTGTGCTTGAGCATGTGTGTATGAATTGTGTACATGTGTGTGAGTGTAGGTGTCTGTGAGTGTGAGTGTATGTGTGTGTCTGTATGTGACTGTGAGTGTGAATTTTGTAAATGTGAGTGTGTATGTGAGTGTGAACTGTGTGCATATGAGTCAGTGAATGTGTACGTGAGTGTGGATGTGAGTGTGAATTGAGTGAATGTGTGTGAGTATGAACTGTGTGCATGTGAGTGAGTGAGTGTATGTGTGTATGAGTGTAAACTGTGTACACATATGCGAGTGAGTGTAAATTGTGTGTGTGAGTAAGTGGGTGTATGCATTGAGTGTGAATTATGTGCATGTGTGTGTGAATTGTGTATGTGTCAGTTCGTGTGTGTGTATGAGTGAGTGAGTGTATGTGTGTGAGCATAAATTGTGTGCATGTGTGTGAGTGTGTGTGAGTGTAAATTGTGTGTGAGTGTAAATTATGTGCATATGTGTGAGTCTGCATGTGAATGTGAGCGTGAATTGTGTACATGTGTGGAGTAAGTATGTGTGTGAGTACGAATTGTGTGTTTATGTGTGAATGAGCGTGTATGGAACAGAGTGTGAATTGTGTCTATATATGTGACTATGTGTGGTTTTATTTGTTTTCTCTATCCATTGTGATAGTTATCATGTATTTGGATTTCAATTTAACGTCAAATTCCTCCCACATCACAGTCGGCTCATTTTACCTAAAGACCCTGTAGTTTCCACCACTGTGTGCATGCCTGCATGTGGGTGGGCGGGTGTGCGCGATGCAGGAAGGTAGGGCACACCTGGGCCTGGCTAAACCTTCAGCCCAGCTCAGGGGTCTCAAAGCTGATGATGACTGGCCCCAGGCGTCCAGCAAGGGAGGGGCAGTGCTGCCCTCTCAGAACTGTGTCCACATCTCAGTAGACTCTAACTTCATGTTTGTATGATCATTAGAAATCTTCCAAATTGACTGACGTGCCCACTGATCTTACATTGTTATGCTAATCTATCTAATAAGCCAGTTCCCTAGATACCTCTGTGTGCATATACACAGGCACATTTACATTTTTATAAATTTACTCAATACATATTGATCCTGCGGGGTACCAAGAAGAGGGCTGAAGATTTAAAGAACCAAAAATGTGGTTGTAGGAAAGTGACATAATGTGAAGAAGGTCATTTCATTCTGTCACTGAAATCATCCGTACATTCAAAGGACAATTCAGCATCACTAGCAGAGAGGATAAGGAGCCCTGGTGGCACAGCGGTTAAGCGTTCAGCTGTTAACCAAAAGGTCAGTGGTTTGAAGCAACCAGCTGCTCTGCTGGAGAAAAGATCTGCTCTCATAGAGATTACAGCCTAGGAAACCCTATGGGGCAGTTCTACTCTGTCTTATAGGGTTGCTGTGAGTCGGAATCGACTTGACGGCAGTCAATAACAGCCTCAGCAGAGAAGATGTGATGAGGTGGCCAGCAGGCTTGTCAGGGAGTTGCAGAAAGGGCAGAGCCCAGCACCGCTCACCCTGTGGGCACTCTGAAGTCCCCTGTGTCCATACCTGCAGGAGGACAGAGCCTGAAGAGCAGACAGTAGACCAGCCTGGAAGGGCCCCATGGGACAGGAGGGTATGCATACAGCAGGCCTGGTCCGCGAGACCCAGTGGCAGCTAGCCTAGACCCATGGAGAAGGACGAACAGGGCAGCGGGGCTGTTGGTGGGATGGGCCTGCTCAGAGGTGCCCGGATTCAAAACCAAGAGTGTAAAGCTAAGGTGTGGAGCAGGCTTCCAAAGGGGTCTGTGCTCACGAGATTTCAACTGGGGCACTATTATTGCACCAGGTGGTACCTATGGAGACACGCAGCCTGGGACCAAGCCAGACATATGGATGCTGAACTAATGCTGAGCCCAGGCACGACTTGAGTCATGGAATGGTAGCTATTACCGTCACAGGAAAAGTGGGCTGTATTCGGAGTTCAGACTCTGTGTGTATGATGTGTGTGTGGGAGTGTGGGAGTGTGGTTCAGGTCAGATGCTGTGTTCACGTCACCATGCCTCCAGCTCCTGCCATGCTGCCAGGGGGCACACTCAGGACTCTGCCCTGCTGGGACAAGTGGTACAGCTCTCAGCAGCTGCGCCATCTGCCCTGCTGAGGTAAGCCACCTGCACAGGCTTAGACAGCAGCTGCTTCCTCCTTTTCAGGGCACTCTGGTCTCCTGCAAACTCCTCAAAGAGGAAGGAAAGAACAGCAGAGCCAGGAGGAGGCAGGGAGCGAGCAGATGTTCTCGGTGAGGGCCAGGCCCACCCAGAGCCAGCTCGCTCAGGTCCCCACACGCCATCCCAGGAAGCAGGGAAAGTGGCTTAGTTCCCAATTAACAAGATGTTTTCCTTGTTTTCTAGACTTAAACACGCATGGAATGTTGCCTCTCCACATTTCCCTGCGCAGAAGAAATTTTGAGGACTATTACTCATCTTATTTATCGTTCACTCGGACCATTTGGATTTGATATGGTTTCAAACTTTCTCTTACAAACCTGTGAAGACTATGAAAGAGTTAACAAGAAAACCCACTGGGCAATTTCATGTTTCTTCTTTTGCAGTCATTCTGAAACTCTGCTTGTCCACAACGCCTGGTCTCCCCACCATGGGTTTACATGAAGAAGTGTTCTAATCTGATTTACTTCACTGGCTTCATTAGCACGCCCACCTGATGGGAAGTATGAAATCAGACCGTTGTTGTCTATGCTGCCACTATATTTTTTGCATCTTTTATCTCCAGTCCACCCACAATGCCATTATTATAAGCAAAATAACTGTAAATGAATATGAGACCCCACACCATATGCAATCAGGATGTTCTTCAATCACCCGCTCAAGCTGCATGGTGCTATGCTTCGCTTCTCCACATGCAAACCTACTGGGTGTCCCATTCTCTCTCTGTCGTGTGTGTGTGTGTGTTCATTATATCTGTGTGTGTGCATCTGTGTGTGTCTTCACGTCAGTCCTGTGAGGTTAACATTTCTTATCTACACTACTGGGACTTAGAGACGTGAGATGACTATCCTGGCATCCATGAGTGACAGAGACAGTGTATGAAGCCGTGATGTTTGATGCCAAAGTCCACGCTCAAATTCCAAAAAGCAATTGGGACTAACATGCATCTTAGTGGGAGGAAGTGGAAAATGTGGTTCAGGAGAAGGCAGGAAAAAAGCTTTAGAGAGAGTTCAGAGCCATCAGTGGGGAAGGCTTCTCTGGCCTCCCAGGGAGACAGGAAAAGCAGTTAACCCCAGAGCAGGTGAGGTTATACCTCTGTGGCACTTATAATTCCCATATATCTGTACTTCTTGTGGTTAAAGAATCACAGATGTGATTTATTCCCATTTGTAGATTTAGCTCTTTTAATAAGTCTAAAGGTAAAATAATTCCCGTATAGAAATAAAAGCATTTCTGTGTGTGTGCACACATATATGCAACATGTATGTCAAACCCAGAGTTAATATTCTTAATATTTAAAAGGTTGTGACAGAACAGTAATTTTAAAAATGCATACAAATGCAATAGAAAACTGTTAACAGGCCTTCCTCACATACATAGGTAAAATAAATATCTAATAAATATAGGAAAAAATTGAGCCTTGGCAATAATCAAAGAAGGAAAATATAAACAATGAAATATCAAATTTCATTTAATAAACTGGGATTATGAGTAGCTTTTATTTCTCTATCATATATTTCTGTATATTTCAAAGGTTCTACTTTGAAATATACGGTTCCTACAACTCAAAATGAGAAGAAACACGTGCAAACATCCGTTAATGATCAGAACATGGAATGTACAAAGTATGAATCTAGGAATATTGGAAGTTGTCAAAAATGAAATGGAACGCTTGAAGATCGATACCTTAGGCATTAGTGAGCTGAAGTGGACTTGTATTGGTCATTTTGAATTGGACAATCATCCAGTCTCCTATGCTGGAAATAACAAACTGAAGAGGAACAGTGCAGCATTCATTGCCAAATAAAGACCATTTCAAGATCTACCTTGAACTACAATGCTGTCAGTGATAGGATAATATCAATACAAGGAAGACTACTAAATACAATTATTACTCAAATTTACACACCAATGACTAATGCCAAAGATGAAGAAATTTAAGATTTTTACCAATGTCCACAGTTTGAAATTGATCAAACCTGCAATCAGGATGCATTGACAGTTAC
>NW_004444119.1:1042725-1043429 GCF_000243295.1 Trichechus manatus latirostris | reverse complement strand
CATCTGTCATAACAAGAATCAGAAAATCACAAGTTGAATGAGTAAAATCAATCAACTGATGCTAACATCAAAATGGATTAGATCTTAGAATTATCTGACAAGGATTTTAAATAAATCCTCATAAAAATGTTTCAATAAGCAATTGCAAATTCTCTTGAAAAAACAGAAATATCTTAGCAGAGAAATAGAGGTCATAAAAAGATAACCAAATGGAAACAACAGAACTGAAAAATACAGTAACAGAATTTGTTTTTCAATTTCCTAAGTAGTCAATAGTAGACTGGTGAAGAAAGAGGATAGAATCAATGAACACAAGGACAAATCAATAAAATTTACCCAGCCTAAACAATACACAAGCGATACACCAAAAAAAAAAATTAACAGAATCTCAGAGACCCATGGGTCAATAACAAAAGAACCAACATTTGTATCATCAAAGTCCCAGAAAGTAAGGAGGAAAAAATGTGGAGCTGGCAGGCTATTCAAAGAAATAACGGAAGAAAACAAAAAGTTCACAAATTTGGTGAATGATCTACACCTATGGATTACAGTAACTGAGTAAAACTCAAATAGGATAAACCTAAACAAATCCATATAATAATTAAACTGCTGAAAACAAAAAATGGTGGGGAGGAGACTTAGAAAGCAGTCAGAGAAATGACATATTACCTAGAGGGGAACACAAACTCTAATGAGAGCCAATT
>NW_004444119.1:1039657-1041118 GCF_000243295.1 Trichechus manatus latirostris | reverse complement strand
CTACCAAAACTCAATGAACAGGAAATACATCATCTGAACTCTCTAATCATTAAAGAAATTGAATTTGTGAGTAAAAAGTTCCCCAAAAAAGATTCTCCAGGTCTAGGTGGTTTCATTTGAGAATTAGACCAAATATTTAGAGAAGAATTAACGTTAATTTTTTTCACAAACTTTTCAGAAAAAAGGAAGTAGAGGAAAGAATACCCAATTGATTCTATCAGCCACTGTTGCACCGATACCAAAAACAGAAAAAGGTGGTACAAGAGAAGAAGACAGTTTAACTAAAAAAAAAAAAAACTACTGCAGAGTGAAGAGATGAATAGAAAAGTAGGAAACTGGCATGGGATTAGAAAAGCAGAGACAGTTCTATTAATAGATAGGAGGTAATACTATCGGATCTTAATTGCTTTGGACCTGAGAACAAAAAGGGAGGGAGAATTAAGAACAATACCTGAGCATCACCATCCAGCAAATGAGTGTCCAGGCAGAGTAGCGCTAGCATGTTGGAGGTGGAATTATAAATTCAGTCAGTACCTACAGGACAGTCTTTCAAACTCCCTACTTGTCTATCATTATCTGTCCCACAGACAACTCAAAGTCAACATGTCCACAACTGAAGTGTTGTTGTTACTGTTAGCTGCCGTTGAGTTGGCTCCACTCATGAAGATCCCATGGACATTAGAACAAAATGTTGCCCAGTCCTGAGCCATCTTTACGATCGTTGGTATGCTGGAGTCCATTGTTGGGCCGCTGTGTATTTTAAGTGCCTACAACCTAGGTGGCTTATCTTCCAGCACTATATAGTACTGTTGAGATCCATTGGGTTTTCAATGGCTAATTTTTGGAAGTAGATAATTGGTAAGCCTCTAGCAAGACTGTCTTAGTCTGTCAACGGAGGATGAGAAAATGAAAACAAAAATAAAGAAAATATGGGAGGATTACTAATGGAACAATATCCCAAGACGATGGGAAGGAAATGGTTAGAGCACCTACAAGAGCAGAGGCCTTTTACTGTGAAACACGAGGTGAAGAAGTAAGGGTGGGCATGGATTCAGATATTTAAAGGTATAGTAGCAGATTGTTGAGGCTGTTCACACTTTGGAGTGTCAAAATTTTCTCTGTGTAATTGGCTATTTTTTGAAAGAGCGGGTCTAGGGAAAGGGTAATCTTCAATAGTTTGACAAATTTTTAAACCATCAAGGGGAGGAATAAAATATGTTATCAAGGGTGTACTAGTGTCCTGGGGCTGCCATAACAAAACACCACAAACCGGGTGGCTTATAAGAACAGACGTGTATCCTCTTACAGTTCTGGAGGCTACAAGTCCAAATCAACGTCTCAGCCCTGTTGACTCCTTCTGAAGCTCTGAGGGAGAATCTGTTCCTGCCTCTCTCCCAGCTCTGATGGCTCCTGGCATTCCTTGGCTTGCAGCTGTAGCCTCACATGGTGTCCTTCCTCTGT
>NW_004444119.1:1027320-1039123 GCF_000243295.1 Trichechus manatus latirostris | reverse complement strand
ATCACCGTTTCCTACAGTGATTCCATAGTCCACTTACAAAGCTTATTCATTGTCCTAGCAGCAGAAAAGATCCAAAATTCATATTCTCCATAATTCAGACCCAAGTCTTCGTCGTGGCACGTTCGGGTAATTTGGCCAACTCACTGGCCACGATTCCTCACGTTGTAATCCATCATCATTACGGGCTGCATTCACAACATTTCTTCCTTTGGCATAAAGTCTGAAATGCAAAGGGATTGTTAGGACAGAGAGAGATGAACCAATAAGATATTGAGACCCAAATATGTGCTTTGTTAGAAATGAAAATGGAAATATGATTCCGAGGGAAAAAGGATTTCCTTGCAATGTGGTCACACACTCCTTTCAAAACATGAAAAATAAATTCACCCTCAAGAAAAAGAAGAAAAATGAATCTGACAGATTCATTCTCTCCTATCTGGAGGTTTCTCCTCTGAGCCTATGCATCAAGGATCAGTATGAACAAGCAAGGCCGTGCGTCAGTGAAGATAGCCTCGCGCTCATTGTTACAGAGCCTGTCCTTTCCTCATCGGCCCCTGCTTTTAACTCAAATGTGATTAAGTGGCTTGTCCCAGAAATGAAAAAGAAAAAAGTCAGCTTCCAGCCCAAACCCAAATAGATTATATACTCCATGGGTCTCACCATCATTCCCAACGTTCATGACAAATTTGGGTTTTCATACATTGGATTGCATTTCTAATCCAGAGGGGGGAAATATCCAATAGTTGCTAACTAATTACAAATTCTTTCTTCACTCATCGTCCTTCAAAGTGGGACAGAATGATGAATACTTGACAGCAGCAGAATTACAGAGTGTTGGCAGAAATTCTACAGAATATCTAACCCAATTGCCTGATCTGATGGAGGAGGTGACTGAAGACCAGGAAAGGAAGTTACTGACACCAGGCCCCGAGGATCGGCTTTCCAGATGGAGACACTTTCCAACATATCTCATTGCCAATCAGCTCTAACACACAAAAATACAACCACCTCAGTTTAGCTGACACATACTGGACGTCTTTGATTGCTTATATCGCATAGATATTTCAGTGACCTAAAAGTAGATGTAGACAAACTGTGCCTGGGACAGAATAGATTCTTAATAAATATTTGTTAATTGATTCCTGGAATTGATGCAAATAAGAACCCCTTTTGATCTATTGGGATGGTAATTATGAGTGGTACTTAGTGGGCATTAGAGCAAGACATGTATGGAACTTCGCAACTCCTGTAAGGATGGTACTACATTTTTCAGTTCGTTATAAAATTATTGTGGCAATTTCTGAATCAAAT
Source organism: Trichechus manatus latirostris (assembly GCF_000243295.1). Classification (NCBI taxonomy): domain Eukaryota; kingdom Metazoa; phylum Chordata; class Mammalia; order Sirenia; family Trichechidae; genus Trichechus; species Trichechus manatus. The sequence goes on along the minus strand of NW_004444119.1, from coordinate 1,037,812 downwards.
ATTGGAATACTAAATCTAACAGTAGACTTTTCTTCTGATTTATATAAATATTCATTGTTTCATTATACTGTCAGTATAATTGTTTTACTGGAAAAATTTTGAATTGCTTGAATCCAGAATTGTCTCAGCAAATCCAAAATAGCAGTGAGGCAAGATATAAAGAGCCAATCACAAATCAGAGTTAAACGGGTTGAACCACATGATGCTTGGTGTGAGTAATCCTCATCTCCAGAGGAATAGGATTTGATAAATTGCACTGCCCCCAAATTTACCACATAATGAACAACTCCCTACATGTGGACCAGTTTAAAGAGAGAGAAAATGATGTAATATCATTATGGTAAGCCTACTATAATTTGCCATTAGTAGCATCTTTCTCTTACTTTTGGGAAGAAATGAGTTCTTTTATAAAGTAGTAATATTGCTTCATCTCTTCTTGCTTAATAGGTTTTATTCTATGGATCCATTTTTGCGTGTTGATCTTACTACCTCCTCAACTGTACAAAGACAGTATGGGTTTTCTGAAGGACATTTCTGCCAACTTCTTACCTACTAAATGCCAAGTGTCATGTCCAGCTATGAATACTGAGTTGGAAAAACATAATGACCATATAACACTCTACCAATTTAGATGGATTCCCAACTCAAGACCATATCAAGATGATATGAAAGGTTCCAAGGTTTCTAATGGAGCGCTGGTGGCATAGCAGTTAAGAGCTACAGATGCTAACCAAAAGGTCTGCAGTTCAAATCCACCAGCCACTCCTTGGAAACCCTATAGGGCAGTTCTACTCTGCCCTGTAGGGTCGCTGTAAGTCAGAATCAACTTGACAGTACACAGGTTTTTTTTTTTTTTCCTTAAGGTTTCTAAAGAAATAATGAAATCACAACAATCTCCTTGCTTCCAAAATGCATTCTTGTTGTTAGTTGCTTTTGAGTAGGCTCAACTCACAGTGACCCCATGGACAACAGAATGAAACTTGCCTGTTTGAGTCCATTGCTGCAGCCACTGTGTGTTTTGAGTAACTTCCAATCTACAGGGTTCATCTTACAGCTCTATATCAGACAATATTCTGTTGCAATCCATAAGGTTTCCATTGGCTAATTTGGGGAAGTAGTTTGCCAGGCCTTTCTTTCTAGTCTGTCGTAGTCTACAATACATAAATCTGCTCATTATTACTATGTTAAACTAGCTTCCCAGGAAGGATGTACATTATAGAAAATAAAAACCAGTCACCATTGTGCAGAAGTTAGGGAAAGAGCATGACTGATTGGGTGTAGAAGAGGTTAAAAATTAAATTAAATTTAAAAAAAACAACTCATACAACTTCAAGCTTATTTTCCGAAAGAAAACTGGAGGAAGTCTTTAGAAGATTTTGGCCCCACTCAGCTTTACTGCTAACTTGTTAATACCTTATTAACTAGTAGCATAACTTAAGCAAGTCAGATAACCTCCCAGGATCTCTTGAATGGAGGATGATAAACCTAGGTGGAAAATGAAATTATTTGGAACTTCCAGTTCCAATATTTAATGATTTGCTACATTTTTAATTTAACAAGCAATGTGAAAATGTTTTTTTAAAACTGATTTTGGTGAAGGTAGACTCGTGACTGGCAAATGATAGGTTCTCAATAAATATTTGTTGAATGAATGACTAGTGTCATCTGATTGGGCCCCCAATGATCAGGCCACACAGCTGTTCAGGAGTTGCTGTCTTGTCCTCCTTTCTGTATTCAGAGAAGACCCTGGGTGTCTTTCCAGATGGACTAAATGAATATGACATAAGTGAGCATTAACATATGTTTTCAATCTTTATTAGAGATGTATTAGCCTAAAGCACCGTGGGGACTTTCTGTGGGATTCACATTTTTTGCTTTGGAGCTATACAGTTTCTCTCTGTTGCAAATTCTCTCTTTCTCTTCTCTTCTCACTCATTCCCCCTTTTTTAATTTAACTAGAGAAAATGACATGTTAATTCAGCTCCACCTCTGCTGGGTCACCCTCGGGTCAGCAGATTAGAGACATCAACAGATGAAAGAAGACAGTGTGCTCCGACTGCAGGGCAGGCTGACCCACGATCCATCACGCTGATGGCAACGTTTGAACAATGACAGTCATCTGTCAGAAAGCAGGAGGTGGCGCCTCATTAACACACTGCTCACCTGCCCTGAGCTACAACTCTCTTATAATAATATCGATCATTCACCTCCAAGGTGTTGCTTTTTCTGCTCGATGAAATAACAGGCACTCTGTCTCCTCCCTCTCTCTGCTTGGAGTTCACACAAGCTGAGTTGCATGGAGAGGTGAAGAAAAAGTGGTTGAGGTGAGATGAGGGCAGGATGGGGACAGCACAACATCAGATATGAAGAGCAGCCTTCTCAACCCACTTGATACACACATCCAGGAAGGGGAGCACTGAGCGGTTGGCTGGAAAATATTATCACGGTTCCATATTCTCCCATCGTCCTCGACAAAGGAGTCTCCTGGAAAGAAATACTTTCAGATCTCAAGTTTGTTTTCCACTTTGTTTCTGATAAATACAGATAACTTGAAAGTAAAGTAAGCAAAAAGAGAAAAAAAAATGCTTTTTGAGCTTTAGAACCCACCATTACCAATCTCCACTAAACACCCACCACTCTCCTTTTACTGTGTCAGCCCCCTGCTCACAGCATGTAATCCATTCACCCTAAGGAAGTTCCATCCACAAAGAGAATTCTTCTAAGGAAGAAGTCTTCTTCTAAAGAAGAAACTATATTTAACTATGTAACCCCCAAAAGGGTTACTACCAAGGGCTTGTCACAATGCGTCCTTCGCAGTCTGGGAAGTCCAGGGACTCCCCGCTCTGGTGTGTGTGTGTGTCTTTGAAGGGGCAGAAATAGGCCCCTTCACCAAGTTTGAAGGAGTAGGCCCAGGGTTTAAATGTGGGCCACCATTGAGAACTGTTCAAAAACAAAAAAATATATTACTCGTTCTCTGCAGGGAAATTAAAAACATGTATGTACACACACACACAATCAAACCTTTTCAGTTCCGTTTTTCTTAGGTGCCTTCAAGTCAGTTCTGACTCATAGCGACCCTACGCACAACAAGCGAAACACTGCCCACTCCTGCACCAGCCTCACAATTTCAATTCTGGGAAAGGGGAAATAACAACATAACCTTTTATTCAGGCTGGAAAAGTAACCAAAGGTCACAAAAGCTCAAAGTAACCTTATGGATGATACGATTTGGGCAAAGCAGGGAGTCAACCTGCCTCAAGTGGCCGGGAAAAAGTTTCATCAGAGTCCACTGTTCTTAAATCTCCTCCTCACGGAGAAATTTAAGACACACATCAAGATTAGATTTAGGCAATCTAGTAATAATAACAAAAATAGATGGGAAACCTGAGATACACCCCTAGGTGTTGTAAGGGGCTCGGGTGATGGCCCCTTACCCAGGGAGGGGCTGCCATGCCTGGGGAACCAGGAAGAAAGAGAAATGGACATCATCATACAGTACCTGTGTGCCAGGGGCAAGAGAATTAGCCTACATTTCTCTCATGGTGAAGTAGTGAGATCTTTGGGGGTTTCACCAACTCGCCACCGAGCAACCTCGTCTCTGAAATCATCATCTCTAATGAGGTGAGATTGAGCACCATAAGGCTATCAGTGATGACGTCATATAACAAAGTACGGTCACTGTGCTGAAGTAGGCTGGGCGCCTCCTGAAGGCAGCCTGTCTCTCTCACTGAGCGTAGTCATTCTGAGTGAGGCCACATCTCAGAGTAACAGCAGAGCGTTTCCCTTTGGTAAAAGGCTACAGGGCTAAAATCCCTTGTCTGCAAAAACAAGCTCCAAAATGATTTGAATGCTAAAGATATTTTTGCAGCTCATTTTGCAGCAAACTGTATCCTAAACTTAACTGATGGGCGGATATGTAGAATCTTTATTTATCCCCTTTCGAGTGACTATTCATACATTTGACTGCAAGTAGATTCATGGATTTGATTCTGGAATGCTGACTCAGTCTCCAATAGAAGTATTACTTAGTATACAACATATGCACTCTGTTACCTTTCTAAAGTCAGAAAAATCCTGAATTCCAAACCACATCTGTTCTCTGTGGTTCTAGAGAAGGTATTATGGAGCTTACTCTCTTCTCCATCTCAACTCTGAAGGGTTCTAGAAATTTCTGTCTAGACAGCAGCTGACATCTTGGCATTCTTGGAGAAGACAAAACAATTGCAACAGCGACAAAAAGCATGGTTTGCGTTACTGTGGCTATGTTGTTGTTTCTGATAACCCTGGTGTTGGAATTACCCACTATTGTTACCCCTTCTTTCCTAGATAACAAATAAAGGTCTTGGCTAATAATAGCCCAGCCAGCAGCACTGTTCATACAAACTGAGTTGGAGAAAACTCCCTCTGCAAATAAATTAGCCTCCTAACAATGCAGCCATAGGTTACTTCTGAGGGATCTGTGGATAAGCTCGCATGATCCGAAGGGAATAGCATCCCCAGAGGAAAGGCAAGAAATTGGATGGACATGAGGTTTGCCAAATCTTTATACCTCCTCCTTTGATTTGCAAAAGTCATTATCACTGTTGCTCTAAGGGAGAAAAATAAAATACAGGCCATCTCCACTTCTAATTCCCGGGAATTTAATCTATATCACACAGGATTAAAATATTGATTTTCCAGTAGGCTTCTGAGAGATAAGAGGTAGATTTTGATGCAATAGTCTTATGTGTGAAAGAAAACCAAATTTCACTTCTGGTGACTATTGTCTTGTTTGCCATTAGAGCACTTTTTCCTGCCACTTGCCACATCCCTTTCTGTTCCACAAAAATCATTTTCAAAACTTCTCATTTTAAATCAAGCACCTGGATGTGTGAGTGGGATTTTTTCCCAATTACAAAGGAATGACCCCTCCTAAACACCATCCAGATCCCTCTCCAGCTCTTTGCCCTTTCTTTATTTATTAAAGACGTTGAAAATGCACAGTGCAACTTGTATTTTTTTTAAATAAGTTCTTCTCTTTCTTTCTCTCTCTCTCTCTCTCTCCTTAATTGCCCGGCCTTTACAAACCCATGCCGGCAAAAGAAACGCCCGTCTATTGCTCTGTCAAATGTGCTCGCTGGGAAAGCTATTGGGTTTATAGAAGAGACAAACATTTCAGGCATGCCATTCTGGGGTAATGAAGCATGGCAACAAAATATACCTGTGCAACATTTGATAAAGATGAGCTGACATGCCAGTCCAAATAGGTTCTTTTGTGTGTCTGTACGTGTCTACCATCATTGCTTTCATCTTAAAACAGGAAGGTAGCAATAACAGCAGCAGCTGGCAGGGGCCATAAGCGGAAGAGCAGCTCACACAATTAAACGTCGTTTACCTCTGGCCTTGATTTCGCTCCCACTCCCTTTAATTTATTGTATTTTTTCTCCTTTTCTATGCAAAAAAGGGGCGAAAAGTGGGAGCAATTTTTCTTTCTTTCTCTTGCTATCTAATTCCTTTTGCAGGGGCAAGGGGAAGACAATAGGCAAAATCCCTGGGTGTTTTGCATTGGATCTTAAGTTAAAATGCTTCTTAGTGGAGTTTTTATGGCTTTTATTGTTGTTTGATTAATGTAAAGCAAAATTAAATCCTACAGTTGCACACTGGTACATCAGCCAGAGAGAAGGCAAAGGACTTCTGACTTTGGTTTACAGCAAATATCTTTTGTTGCTTAATCTTCAGACAGAGAGAGAGAGAGAGAAAGGGAGAGGCAAAAGGAGAGAGATGAAGAGCGAGGAGGGGAGAGGGAGGGAGGGAAGGAAGGAGAGAGAGAAAGAAAAAGGGGAGACAAAAGGAAAGGACAGAGAGGAAGAATGGGAGACAGAAGGAGAAGAGAGAGAGAGAGATGTCTGCAGACCTGCTAAAAAGTGTAACTGAAAAGTGTAGGAAAACCAGCAGCCCAAATATGAACCAGAGAATCATTTCTGGTCACTCATCCCGCCCAAAGCCAAAAGAACTGAGCTTATCTGCATTGCATTTTGTATTCCTGGGCCAGCGTTTCTGCATAGTGTGCACCAAGGATCCCCTTGGGGACAGGCCTGGAGCTGTCTCCCATCCAAACCCAGGTCAGGAAGGGCCCCTGTCTCGCCGGCGGGCCTCAGAGACCCCATCGGGGCCCCAGCATGCGTTCCTCCTGCGCTCTGAGAATCCGACTTCACAAAGGCCTGTGGAGCATCTTGCCTTCATGCTATTTATAGAGCAGCTCGTCCTCTTTATAAAAGCAGCTCGGTGAATCTGAAAGGGTGTAATGGCCGCCGGGCCTCACAGGGCTCTTCTCAAGGGAGCCGGACAAAGTGCCATGGGTGATTTGACTCCTTCCTCCTTCTTCTGATGGCAGACACGATTTTGGGTGACACGCATGATGACAGCAACGAATACTTTGTGGTATGACGACCTCCACAGAACCCAGAGACAGGCAGGCTTTGCTTTTGTTCCCTCGTCTAATCATCGCCCCCTTTGTACTATCTCCACACAGGCATATAAACTTCAGCCACCCTTTAAAATCTAAAGGGACGGATTTCCAATCTACCTGTGTAGGAGGAAGATGACTCTAACTGCTATTAGCACGCAAAGTGATTTGGGTAAGGATCATTTTTTATTTTCAAGGTACTGTGCAGTAATAGCCTATATTCAGTGAAAACCTCAACTACAGAGCATAAGGGACAAGCAAGTAGTATTAAAAGACTGGGGTTCAAATATTGGCCCCGTCACTTGTTAATCTGGAAAAGTCTTAACCACTTTGAGCTTCTGTTTTCTCATCTATAAAATTATAATAATAGGATCCTAGACATACCATAAAAAATCTGAACCCACCAGCTGCTCTGCAGAAGAAAGATGTGGCAGTCTGCTTCTGTAAAGCTTTAAAAAAAAAAACCAACCAAACCCGCTGCCATTGAGTTGATTCCAACTCATGGCAAACTTATAGGACAGAGTAGAGCTGCCCCATAGTGTTTCCAAGGAGCAGCTGGTGGATTCAAACTGCCAACTTTTTGTTTAGCAGCCATAGCTCTTAACCACTGCTCCACCAGGGCTCTGTAATGATTGTAGCCTTGGAAATCCTACGGGGCAGTTCTACTCTGTTCTATAAGGTCTCTATGAGTCAGAAGTGATTTGACGGCAGTGGGTTTAGACACACCGCAGAAAGATTTGGAGAAAATCAAATTTAAAAATGTATATTAAAGCACTTTGTAAAATGCAACATGCTATACATAGATTTGGAAACCCTGGTGGCATAGTGGTTAAGAGTTCGGCTGCTAACCAGAAGGTCGGCAGTTCGAATCCACCAGGCGCTCCTTGGAAACCCTATGGAGCAGTTCTCCTTTGTCCTGTAGAGTCACTATGAGTCAAAATGGTTGGTTTTTATACACAGATTATTTCAACCTTAAATTTTTAAAAGTAGTTTATGTGTTGTTGTTTGTGGCCATCAAGTCTGCTCCAACTCATGGCAACATTCTGTGTCACAGAAAGTAAAGTTACCCAGTCCTGCACCATCCTCGCAATCACTGGTATGTTTGAGACCATTGTCGCAGCTATTGTGTCAATCCAATAGTTGTATACAGATAAAATTCCAGAAACAATAAGAGAAAAAATGTGTTCAATCTTAGGAAGAAAGATAATAAACCCACAAATTGTAATATTTTTGGCTTAACAGTGTCTAGGTTTTATAAAAAATTTCTAGTTAGTTAAAGCTTCTGTCTAGTGAAAGCCATTACGTTTATTTCATTCTTTTAGTTTGCAAACTAATGGTGGGAATATCCCTTGAGATCTACGGCAATGAGAACTATCTAATGGAAGTCATTCAACGAGTTGACTATTGTTTGATTGGTAAGGGGAAGTACATTGCTGACAGGCTAAGATGTATCTTGGTGGGAAACTACATAAACATATTTAAAAAATCAACCCATTTCTTTTTTTTTTTTTTTTTGGTTTTAACGAAGATAAATTTATTTCCTCACAGTCAAAGTAGGCTAAAAGTCAAAATTCAGGGAGTCAGCTCCAGGGGAAGGCTTTTTCTGTCTGTCGGCCTTCTTCTCTTCAGTGTTCTCCTGGACTAGGAGCTTCTCTGCCCAGGAACCCCAGTCCAAAGGATACGCTCTGCTCCTGGCACTGCTTTCTTGATGGTATGAGGTCCCCCCCTCAACCCATTTCTTAATCACACAAAAATAGTAGTGCTAAAGGAAATGTCTAAGGATAATTTGAAGGCTCCAATATTCCTTTCATTTCAGGTTTGAAGTCAGGTTTACTTAGGAATCATTTGACAATTATCAATTTTGATACATTCACAGAGTCATATAGTTATCCCCATAATCAAGATACAGAACATTTTCATCACTGAAAAAAATTCCTATTACCCCTTTGTAGTTTATCTCCACTCACTTCATCTGCCCTCCATCCCTGGTAACCATTTTTTAAGAATCAGCTAAAATGTTTTCAAAAGTAGCTATACCATTTTGCATTCCCATCAGCCATGAAGGAGAGTTCCGGCGGCTCCACATACACATTAGCACTTGATATTGTTGTTGGGTTTTTGTTTTACTTTGTATTGTTTTGTTTTTTAGCAATTTTAGTAGGTGTATATTAGTATCTCATTGTGGTTTTAATCTGTACTTCCCTAATGACTATAGAGTCGCTGTGAGTTGGAATCGACTCGATGGCAACGGGTTTGGTTTTTTTGGTTTAATGACTAAAGAGGTTGAGCATCTTTTCATGTGGTAATTTGCCATCTGTATATCTTGTTTGGTGAAAGTTCTTTTAAATCTTTTGCCCATGTTTTTAGTGAGACATGTGCTTTCTTCTTATTGAACTGTGAGAAATCTTTATATAGTCTAAACATGAGTCCTTTATCAGATTTGGTCTGATATTTTCTTCCAGTGTGTGGTTTATCTTTTTGTTTTAGTAACAGTGTTTTTTGAACAGCAAAAGTTTGAAATTTTGATGAAGTTCAATTTTTATTTGTGATTCATGCTTATTGAGAGTATTAAGTGCTTGCATTAACTAGAAAGGCTCATCTACCAGAGTATCGTCCTCAAACACATAAAAATTGATCAGGAGCACTCTTCAGTACAGCATTTTTCCTCCCTTTGAATGAATATGTGAAATTCACACGTTGCCAAAGCTAGGAACATGCCCTGCTTCACCTCCAGTTGGAAAACTGGTGGCTTAATTTAGGTCCTAAGATTAATAATACTAATGAAGCTAACCCTCACCTAGTTACTAGGTCAAGTGTCTGAATTTGGTGAACCAAACAGTAAAATGACTGTATACGATTTAGATTTTTCAACTGCTGGTTAAGGTTCTTCACTGAACTTTGAGAACAGAGGAATTGATTATGAATAATACAGATATTTAGGAAAAATTAACCTAGGTACATATAACTAATTGATACATATTATAAGCGTTTCTTTTTGTTTGTTTTATTGCTCTTTTGTTTCCTTTGGAGGTTGTGCTGGTTGTAAGAATTTCCTTAATTAAAGCAGTTATGTGCTCTTTGAAACATAGATGGCTAGTTCCCCAATCTTAGTGTTAGACCATCACCATGGATGTCCTCTTTGGCGTCTTCTAACCCATGGGTTTCACCCTTTCCTTCACTGGACTGATCTCTGCCTCTTATTTCTGGAATCCTCTAAAACTATGTTTGTTGGCTGAAAGAAGTCTCAGATTTTCAGCTTGCTGGTCTCCTTCTACTGTTTCTTGTCCTGTTAATCTTAACATTTCCTTTCAGTTTCTTTATGTTTTTCATTATGCCTTAAAGTGTAGCCTTTTTCCTCTGACTGCTCACAAAATGGAGTTTTTATTATGTGTTCTGTATCTTTAACATGGCACCAATCCTGCTCAGCTCGGGTTGCCATTTGTATCCTCTCACCATGCGGCTCATTCCAGAAGGTACTCAAGGCGAGTTTTCTTGTTGGCTAGTCACACTAGAGCTGGACTTAGCACCCATCCCACCCACCCCCTGCCCCATGCCTCTGCACAGTGGAGTGGACATGCCCCCTCATCGGATTTTCTTCTGGGTTCTGCGCATGGGGGTATACACCTGTTACTGCACTTCTAGTCTCAGGCATGAAGAGGTCTCTCTGGTTTCCTCTCTGGTCTCAGATCTCAATATTTCACTCACACTCTGCAATCAGAACAGACTGGCAGAGAAATCTGTTGTTGTTATTCGTTGCCGTCAAGTCGGCTCTGACTCCTGGTGACCTCATGTACAACAGGACAAAATGTTGCCCGGCCCTGTGTCATCTTCATGATTGTTGATATGCTTGAGTCCACTGTTGCAGCTATTGTGTCAATCCATCTCATTTAGGGTTTCCTGCACCTTCACTGACCTTCCATTTTACCAACCATGATGTCCTTTTCTAGGGACTAGCCTTTCCTGATGATGTATCCAAAGTAAGTGAGTCTAGATGCCCAGAAAGTACTGATGTCTCTCTTCTCCAAACCTGTGTCCATGCACCCCATC